>NC_065509.1:34259326-34368071 GCF_006386435.1 Epinephelus moara
AGGTCACCAGACTATCATAGGGCTGACACATAGAGACAGACAACCATTCACACTCACATTCACACCTACGGACAATTTAGAGTCACCAATGAACATGTATGTCTTTGGACTGTGGGAGGAAGCTGGAGTACCTGGAGAAAGCCTATGCTGACACAGGGAGAACATGCAAACTCCGCAAAGAAGGCCTCCCCCACCCCGGGTTCAAACGAGGGACCATCTTGCTGTGAGGCGACAATGCTAACCACTAATGCAAGCAGTAGCTGGCCCCCAGGTATTTTCACATTATCTGATCTGCCCCCATTTAAAAAAGTTTGGACACCCCTGATTTATTATGTATTCTTATCATACACTGTTGACTCCCAGAGCCAGCAGATTTGGTCCCAGGGAACTCAAGGGAACTTATTTATACATTCTCTCATACAGTCTGTCACAACTGACTGCAAAGCATGCCACACATCTCTGTTGTGCAGCAGTGGGATGGTACCACACAGCTAATATAATATCTTCTGTGTTGGACTCTTTGTTCCCTTAAAGTTCAGCACTGTCAAGACATTTTCTAATTGGTCAGTGTCATTAAAGTTCACTCAAGTTGAGCTCTATGCGAAAGCACAGTGCAAATTCACTTTGCCTCAATTGATCGCAGTGATTCTGGTGAAATGAATTGATTCTGGTCTGAAATTTTTACTCTAATAAATGCTGCTTTGAATGGGCCCTTAGGATGTCTCAGGACTTTGCTGTCAGTTGCAGAAGAACAATGTGTGCTGCACAAATCAGCACAGGCACCCCTGCTGGAATAGGATGCCATCTGGAATAGGGAACTCTTTGCTTCGATCAGAACCTGCGATGAGAGCCGTGTGGGATTAATTCTCTGTGACAGCGACTTCCTCATCCCTCGCCGCTTACTGTGCTTCAGAGAGAGTGGTAAATGGAGCATCTCATGCTGCCTGTGCTTACCTATTGCAGTGACCCTTTCCACCAGGACCCCCATGTGTCTCCTTCCTCAGTGGGAGGAAAACAACAGGTGGGCCCACTGAGCTCTGCACTCCTAATCCCACTGCGACACCCACTTTCAGAGCGTCACTTTGTGTGGCTGGAGGTCTGTGCTCCTCTCTCCCCGGAAAGGACACAGAGGAGACGATATGCACTCAAATTCAGCTGTCAAACCTCTCCCTTATGGGTCGTCTTCCACACTGCTCTCTCCAACCACGCTGAGATGGAGGCCTCTCTCATGAGGAGGAAAGCTATTACTGAGATTCCTCCCTGGGAGGTGCACATGTGATTTTATTTCCAGTACTTTGTGGTCTCCAAAAAATCAGGTAACATCGTCCTGTATTGCACTCGCATATTCGGAACCATCATGGTGCCTTTTTGCCCAGTGATGTTGAAACAACCGTGCAATGTGTAGCTTGCACAGTGAAACCTGGTGGGAAGGGTGCTGGACTGTGCAAGACTGAAGGAAAAGTAACATTTCAACTTGATAAAGAGCAGGTGCAGTTTGGAGTGACAGGTATGAAGTGTACAGCATAATGGAATAAAGTCTATGCTGCATATCTCCCTCTCTGAAGAGGTCCAGCTTTTTATCAAGTTCAATACTGGGTACATTTTTTGTTCTTTGACTGCTTGAATGAATGTCCTTGCAACTAGAGCACATCCATATATGATGAATAAGATGGAGACAGACATATAATCCACAGGAAATATCTGAACTTCTCTTTCACACTCAGGCTGACACACTTGTTATTTGCTTTTGGCTCTTGGGCACAGGTGAGTGGTTGGACAGCAGGGGTGCGTAGCAGGTGAAGCTCCACTGTTTAATAACCTTTTTTTTTTTTTTTTTTTTTTTCCCAGCCCTCACACATCATTGTGTATTCGGGTCCAGCTTGAAGTGCATTGCATCCCTTATGGCCTTCGCCTCTGGTTACAACTAACAGCGGAATCCATCAGAAGGTAGAGCATATATGTATGAAAATTTAAAGGGACCTGACTGGGCAGTCAGTGCATGCATCTTTCTCAGGTTTCTGCTCAGGGTCTTATTACTGATGTCTCTAACTGAGCAATGCACATAAGGCTGCCACGATAACAGCAGTATTGCAATACCGCTCTATTGACAAGCCAACAGCAGGGGATGGCAAGCAACCGCCACAACCACTATGTTCATGTTTTTAATGGCAGCGCCATGAATTTACACCATGCTACAGATGCCAGCAGTGTGACAAGCTGCTGAGTGTCGATCCTGCGCTGAGTGCTGCACATTTGCTGTTTTTCTCCTGGTCGCCAAGAGTTGAAAAATATTCAACTTTGGGCAAAAACACTGCAGTCACTCATCAATATCATTTTTACCAAGTTGTCCAGGGGGCTAATATCACAATGACCAACCATCACATCTCTGAACAGCAACAACAGAGGAGAAATTAATACTGAACCAACATAGACTGGCGGCATGGATGGATTACTGAACAGGCTTACTGGGCAAAGGCCTAGGGGCCCAACAAAATGTCAACTACAAAAGTGGTAAAACAACCACAAAGAGACACACAATGACTACAAAGAGAAACAAATTTAACCCAAAGAGACACAAAAGACACAAAACGACTACAAAGAGACACGAAACGACTACAAAGAGACACGAAACGACTACAAGGAGACACAAAATTACCCCAAAGAGACACAGAATTGACTACAAAGAGATACAAAATGACAACATGATACAAAATGACTACAAAGAAACACAAAATTACTCCAAGGAGACACAAAATGACTACAAAGAGACACAAATCGACTACAAAGAAACACAAAATTACCCCAAAAAGACACAAAACAACTACAAAGAGACACAAAACGACTACAAAGCGACAAAACAACTACAAGGACACATAAAATTACCCCAAAGAGACACAAAATTGACTACAAAAAGTAGAGTACAAAGCAATGCAAAACAAGATGCAAAACTTGACTTGAAGGTGATAAAGATATATATATAAGATATATGTAATATTATATATATTTTTTGTAAGGCAAAGACAATTGGTAGTATAGATATCACACATTAGCACTGGTTTATACTTGTCATGGATAATTGGTAATTTATATCAAATACTAAGATAGGTTTATGTAGGTTAAATATGTGGTACTTATCATAAACATGGATTAGTTTTGTGTGACAAAGTTAAAAGGTAATAAAAAATGGTATATTTAGAAAAGTCTGAGGTATAGGTTTATCTTTATAAGGAAGCCGACCTTTTCATTTCACTCAATGATTTATGGAGAAGGGGTGGGGTGTAATAAGTTTATACGTCTTTTAATACATATTCTAATAAGTTTATACTGCTTTTCATTACTTGTAAATATTACTTTTTTTTTGTCTGTCTGCTTTTTTGTATGTTCATGTCCTGTGTGTCTTGTGTGTGGCCTGTGTAAGGGATAATGTATAGTGAGTCCGACGGTGACTGTTGAAAAATAACTCCCGAATAAAAGTGATTCAGGGGAATGGAACCCCATTCCCCTGAATCACGTTTTATTGATTCAAAATTCGCAAAAAGAAATGTGTCCGTACTCTGTATCCATGGCAACGGCAGCCTAATGATAATTAATATTGAATTCACCCTTCGCTATAGACTGGAAATCCAGACCCAAATCTAGAAAGATTTAGGGTCTGGCCATGAGTAATGAAAATGGCCCAACTCGAGGGGTGGCACCAAGCATGCATTTGTAAATATCACTGCACGCAATTGGATAACACTATGACCAATCAGAACAATACACGGGGTGACGTATACGCTTAGCTACCAGCGGAGCTAACTGGTAGATTTGACTCTTGCCGTATCCGGTCGGCAAAACAGCAAAAACGTCCTTCTTGCAAAGGAAAGATTCGAGCGCCGTCTTCTGTTCCTCTTTTAGAGAAAAAGCCAAGTCTAACTCGTTCATTGTAGCGGCCGAAGCCGTTTCAAACAACTGGTGTTCATCCGTAGCCATCTTGCAATGTTTACTGACTGATTCCGGACTTCGTCGTCGCAGCGTTGTCGTCATCTGTTTAGCTCACCTCTGGCCCGCCTATATGAGATACACCGATGTGATTGGTGCAGCTCGGTTCCATGGGCATAGGTAATGAGCATCATTACTGATTGCCAGAGTGACTCGCTGAGCAAATTCAAATTGTGCTCTCACGAGAACTCTGGATTTCCAGGGTACCTTCGCTAAGGCCCACCCCCCTTAGTTACTGTTGCTAAGTCCGACAAACTTTCGGTTTCGGAGCTAGACTGGCATGGCGCTCCTACTGTCGCTAACTGCACTCCCTGGAGAATTTCTACAATATGCATTTGAAGGATATATTTAGGATGTCAGACTGACACAGCAACGAAATCAAGGTAACACAGTGTGTGCAGATGAACAGTGTTTAGCATCACCCCCGTGCCGTTCCCAGCACCCAGACTGGCAGCTGTCGGGGGGCTGCAGAAGAAGTCAAACAACGCTCATCTGCGCACAATGCGTTGACACACAGCTGGTTGAATATGAGCAAAGTTTCCCTGCTTCCCTTCACTGGTTCCTGTACAGCAGTGTCGGCCTTTTTTTCACTGTTATAATCATTAAAAAGCAAAAGCAGCATGTGTATACGTTCAGTAGGTACGTTTCCGTTTCCACTCCGATCCTATTTGGCCTGTGTGGACTAACGTTAACTGATTTTGATGCTCCTCAGTCTAAGGCCGCCGTTGCTATGGCGTCCCTAACAATGGAGCAGCAGAGCAGCAGTGATACCTCAAGAAATAAACACCGCAGAATTTTGTTGAGTGACCAATCAGAATCAAGTATTTAAGAGTGCCATGTTCTAATATCTTATAATCTGCCCATGACTGGCAGGTCTGTCCTCTTTCCCTACATGCTTCAGCATTCCCTTCATCCATAGCAAGTACACCTTGTACCAACATTTTTACTTCCACAGATATTCTGTTTCATAGCAACCAGGTGCAACCAAGGCGCCTCAGCTGAAACAAGCTGTGCCCCTTATTGTGCCTCATTTCCTTTTTTTTTTTTGTTCTGCATTTAATGATGAAAGTACTTAATTTGTTTTAAAACTGTGTTATTTCTGTCATTAAAAAAACAATAAACTTATAATTGGCAAACAATAAAGAATATTTACAAAGCACTAACATCAGGATAAAAGAAGTAATTTGCAAAAACAACAAAAAATGGCAGTAATACAGCATGTCCCGCTGTGGAGTCCCCCCTAATCACCACTGGGGAAATTTCTTTACCACAACAGCCTTAAATGCACTTATTCAGAAACAGGAGCTACATCTAGGCAACTTCAGTTTCCTGATTATAAGTAGCTTGAAAGAAGTTATTTCTCATTTTAAATTTGACTTTGGGTGAAATTTTTCCATGAAATGTGGTCTGAACCCTTGACAGAGAGAAACTAGACAGCTGTGTCTTTGTGAAATACAAGGATTTCTTAAGCCAAAAACAATGACTGAAAAAACACTCAGAATATGTAGATACACAGTATATCATGTGCATTTTGAGAAATTTGTTTCTGCTCCCTCATACTGGCACACACTGGCAGTTGCACACAATGAAGTGATCTTCAATTAACCCGTCAATCAAATGAAGTTTTCGCCACGTTCAGGATTCATTTCTCCCATCAGTCCAAGGTGAAAGGTCTCATTATGCCATTACTTTCTCAAAAGCCTTCATATGTGCAGCAATTTAAATCTAACAGGCTTAATAAGGGAAACTGAGGACCACACACTCCGGAAACTGACAGACTAATGTACAATCCCAAAGCTTTTGCTGCTGAAACCGTAATTAATTGAAAATAATTATTGCTTTCACAGACTGAATTACATTAGAAAATGGTTTCAGAACCGTCTAAATGACTTGGCGAGAGCTTGGTTTAACTCCCCTCTGAATTTTTTTTAGATGACTGTTTTGCAGATGGGATAAAACTTTACTTCAAAACCCAGTTATTCATTCATAATGCCTGGAAATGAGTTACATAACAGGTACCAGGAACATTCATAAATACTGAGACGCTTTGTCTCAGCCTCTCATGAAAGGTTGTTTTCACATTTGGTGAACGACAAATACCTCAAGTCTCATCTTTCCTTTGTCATATTAATATGTGGGAATTTAAAGGTCCTGTACGTAACTTTCAGAAAATCCTTGTTAGCAGTTACACTTCTTTCTGAGGCCATTAAATGAACTGCAGTCAGCATGGTGCTCGTGCTACGGTGCTCGTACTCAATAGCTGTGGGTACCTAGACATTGGCCAAAACAGTGACATCATCATGGTGACAGAAGGCTAGGAAAAAAAATTAAATCACATTCACAGCTAAATTATTATTTGCAGTGTTCCTATATCGCACCGTTTGCAAATTACAGTAGCAGCTGACGTTATGAGCAACCACGCAGACGAACAAAGTTACAGCTAGCTGGCTAACATTAGCTCAGGTTACAGTTAGCTGGTTAGTAGTCTCTATATACAGACTCTACATTCAGTGAATGTAGAGTCTGTAGGCAAACCCCGGAGATCTTGCCTCCGGAAGAAGAGCGGAAGAGTCCTGGTTTCCGGTTGTAGGCTGTTTGTAGTCCCCGTGATATTGACCAATCACGTTTAAGCCGGCTGCAGTTGTTGCCAGGTTAAACGGTCCGTGGGGTGAACTAATGAGGCAGAACATAATTGGTGTCACTGCAAACTCTGAATCCATCGCAATGGTTCAGCATATTTACTTATATATAAACGGAAGTCGGAAACAGAAATTCGCCTCCTCCGCCCAAATCAAACCGGAATGCTAAAAAATCGGGGGTCTGCCCTCAGAGGCTGTATCGCCGTCTGCTGGAAGTCAGACGCCGAATACAGCCAATGGGTTCCAAGAATGGCTGGTTGGCTGCTACCTCATTGGCTAGTAGGAAGCACTTTGTACCGTTAAATCTTTTACTGTTAGCTAAAACAACACAGACTACCATAACACATAAGTTGGTATCATCTATCAAGTTAGCTGAGAAAGTAATTTGACAAGCTAACCAACTTACAAATCCACTTAGATGGTATTTTGCTAGTTAGCGAGCAAGCAAGCTAAGGTAGGTGCTACAAGGTGCTGAGTGAAGGTTTATCTCTGCCTGACTGCTGCTGCAAAATGCAGTCTATACAACAGAAACACAGCATTTTTTAACTATATGTTGTGGTGGGTGCCAGTCGTTTGTTGATGTTAACCGACTCCATTTCTTGGCAATAGTTAGCTATCATAGCACACTATTAGTGATGTAGCAGAGCTGAAGGGAGACAAGGCACTTAGGAATGTGCACAACATCAAGTCCTTTGAACTTTATGCAAAAAATTTGGCCCGAGTCCTTCACATTAGTGGTTCCCAACTGGTGGATCACAGTCCCAATAGTGGGTCCGGCCCATTCTGAATGGACCGCAAGTGACTTGCAAACTTGTCAAATTTGTAACAAAAAAGCTTTATTCTAAAGTACAGTAAATGTCAAGGACAGAGCTTTTATTCTGAAGTGCTGTTTTCTGCTGTGGAGTGAGTGACTAACAGACGGCTACTTGACAGAAACAGCAAACTAGCTCAACAACATGTCCAAATGCAAGTGACGCTTAACATATTAAACTGTGGGACCTTGAACTAATGACTAAGAAGACATCAGGACCCCGTGGCTGGACAAGTTAGGAACCACTGCTTTACGTAGAAGTCAGTCCACAGGCTCCTCAAGGAAACCGAGAAAATCAGGGAAAGTGTTTTAAGTTAAGTTATGACCTGTTCAACCACTGGCAACAAAAAAGTTACATACAGAACATTTAAATATAAAGAAATTATCACATCTGTTTTTGTTTTTTGCTTATTTTGTCTTCTCCGAGGCTGTAATGAAATCGATAAAAACATGCACATTAAAAAACAAAAAACTAACAGGTCAAAGCCACGCAACGAAAAATATACAACTAACATTCTGTAATCTGTAAGCTTCTGAGTAAGCAGCTGCAAAAAGTCAAAAGGCTGAGAAAATTTAAAACAGCAACAACAACAAAAAGGAACATCAGCCTACAACAAATACATCTCTGAAAATGTATGCATGGCAAATCCCAAGAGGCAGTGTACACAGTAAACAACATGCCGAACCTTCATTCTCAAGTGAGCACATGCATGTAATTGCATACTGCACTGACATGTACCAAAGCCCTTGCTAAAAAGCTAATTAGTGGCAGACAGACATTGCCCTCGCATGTGTTAGTAAACACAAAGTAAAATGAAAATGAGATGTCTGTGACTGCTAATTAATTCAGCTGCCTTCATTCAAATGCCTTTACTGGCCTCCATCTCCAGCGCAGTCCCGCCGCACCCACCTTCAAGGTCACTTCATCAATAGCCAATCAACACATAAAAATCAAACTGTAAACATCCAAGCCCAAACTCTCCCACTCCTCTACTCACTTACTCAGAGACATGTCTCAGCCCACGCTGTGGGTCAGTGTGAAAATCCTGTTATGGAAACAATCTTCCAACTTGTGAGATCTTAATGTTTAATTAACCGAACTTTGGCATGATCCTTCAGATGGATTATGTTTTATCATTATGAAGCTCTTAAAACACATTGAAAACCTAAAAATATAACATTTGGAAGCCTTGAAATTAAGGTAAGTTTTATGTTATGATATTCAAAGACCATGTTTTATTTATTTTAGCATCTAAGTAAGTTGTTAAAATGAGATAAACCCAGAATTTGGTAGCACAACATTTGGCATCCGTTGCCATTCAGGCTGTCTCAGTAGATTTCCCATATAGCCTTCAAAAGCTGCAAAAAACAAATCCTTGCTATGTGCTGAAGGAAACTTAAGACTATGGCATGACCTCAATTAAGATGAAGATCTTCAAGAAGTGGAAAACTCTCATGGAAAGTGTGAACTCTAAACTATATGCAAATATAACTCATAAAGGATATCTGTGATCTACAGTATATTTTGAAAATGGTTATGCAAAAATGGCCTATAGACTATATCAAAGCTGCATAAAAACATCAAATGTAGGTTCAAAATGAAAAGCTTCAGATACAGTCTGAACCCTCTTTAGTGCTTAAGAGTCTGCAGAAAGTATTGAAATTCAAATTCAGAAAAATTGTCTGCCACAAACTGATGAAAGTTCGTCTTTCACATTGCACTAAAGTAAATGAAAAACGAACACTTTACATTGAGTAAGAACATTTTAGATTAGAAAATGAAATA
Organism: Epinephelus moara; assembly: GCF_006386435.1. Classification (NCBI taxonomy): domain Eukaryota; kingdom Metazoa; phylum Chordata; class Actinopteri; order Perciformes; family Serranidae; genus Epinephelus; species Epinephelus moara. The sequence goes on from NC_065509.1 coordinate 34,268,544, forward strand.
TACGGTTGAAGAAGTCGCAAAGTGCAAAGATGAGTGCAAAGATGTGCAAATGTAGACAAAGTCTGGGTATCGACTTATCTGCCTGGTATTAAATTATGCCTGAAAGTCAAAAGATCACCAAAGTCATTAAGATTTATTCTCTAGAAACACTAAATATCAAAAATTAATACACTGAATTTCATGGCGTTCATGGCTGTCCAGTCAACAGCTGTTCACTCAAATCATGTCACCCTCATGGTGGCACTACAGGAAAACCATGAGATCTACAGTCGTAAGGATTCATACTCTGGGAACCATCAATGCACATCATTTCTTGGCAATCAAGTAGTTGCTGACCGACATTCCCAGAGCCAAGGTGGCAGCACACCACAGTACTTTTTACGTGTGCTTAAAAAGTCAAAGGATGACATTAGTCATTAGGATTAATCCTCTGGAGACACTAAACATCCACACTAAACAAACCAAATTCCGTAGCGTTCATGGCAGTCCATGTTCACTCAAAACATGTCAACCTCACGGTGGAACTAGAGAGAACCATGGGATCTTCGAAGTCATTGTGATTCATACTCTGGGGACCATCAATGTACAACATTTCTTAGCAATCTAGTAGTTGCTGAGGTATTTCAGTCTGGATCGAAGTGGCAGACCGATCCACCAAATGACCAACATTCCCAGAGCCACGTTGGCAGCACGGTCAAGACTCTGCATAAAGTCTTTAATTTAAAATGAAAATAAAAATGTCTGCCATGAACTGATGAACGTTAGTGTTGTTAATAAAAAAAGGAACACTGTACTTTGAGTTACAATATTTTAAATCAGAAAATGATTCATATGGTCAAAGACATAAAGGGCAAGACATAGCATAGTATCAACGGTATCTGCCTGGTGTTAAAGTAAGCTTAAAAAGTCAAGGGATCACCAAAGTCATTAGGATTAATCCTCTGGGGACACTGAACAACCAGACCAAACCATTCAACGGCTGTTTGCTTAAAACATATCAACTTCATGGTGGTCTAGAGGTTAAAAACATGGGATCTTCAAAGTCATACGTTTCCTCCTCTGGGGACCATCAATGTACAACATTTCTCTGCAATCTATCCTGTAGTTGTTGAGGTATTTCAATCCAGATCAAAGTGGTGAACCTATACACCGACTGACTGACACTGAATTTCATTAGTAATTCCACTTCCCCTCATAAACTTCCCCTGAGCCCTTGGTATTACGTAACAGTTGGAAAGTAGAGGGAAAGCAGGCGGTACTGAAATGGAACGCACCTGTCCTTGTTCACCTCACCAGACCATCATGTATCGACTGCCTTGTAGGCTCTGCGCTATACTGCTTTGTACAAATCATCAGAAATACCTGTAGACTCATTTCAGTGAGACAAAGGCATCTTCTGAGGATAATTGCCATACATTGGCAGACAATGGCAATTAGCTGTCTCAGTTTCTGATTTAGAAATGTCTGAGATCTGTAACATAATTGTCATAACTATTACTGCTACTGGTTAATGATATCTTACAAAACAACAACTTTCCCATGCGTTTACAGATAATGTAGGGAACAAAGAAAATATACAAAAACAATCTCAGTAAATAATGAATTGCAACTACATTTAAGGCATTTTTCTAACAGTTGAGACCTATAGGTTAAATGAAAAAAAACTTCAATTCACTCATTTTTACATATTATTTTATTTATTTTCCAGACTATTCATCTTCTCCTTCTTCAGTGGTAAGCAACTGGAATTTTCAATACATCATTGCCACCTGGCCATAGATGTATTTTCTTGCATCAGATGCATAACTCCAATGCATCTTGGGTGATATATACTACCAGAGTGACCATCATTGCTGACTCACTCCCTCAGCCCTCCGAGGGTCGATCTCACCAAGTTCACTTCATTTTTTCAGACAGATGGAACGACACTTATGACGGTGTCTGGGATTCCCCCAGAGGGCAAGCGCCAAGGGGAAGTCAATCAGGGCATGTTGAACGAGTAATGAAACGCAGCCCGACAGTCCCAAGGCCAAGTTGGCGACATGGCTAAAAAAATGTTGGGCATATGACAGAAATACACAAATGCAGTCAAGCTGTTGTTGGTGGTCATTTAGGCTAACATGACAGAGACAGAGAGAGAGGTGAATCATGATGAATTCAACAGTGAGCTGTGCTCTCATATCTTTGCCTGTATATCAGATGCTTTGGTCTTGGATCAGTGAGGTGAATAAAAGGGGAAACTAACAAAATGTTGCTAATCAATATTAGCAAGGTTTATATGTTTTGTATTTTGTATTAGTAAACTCCCCACACCAGGATTATTGATTCAAATTAAATAGGCACTGTTCGGTTCTCACTGATGAATTCAAGCCTGGAGTGCAGGTCTGTCATGTTGGCTTTTCATGCTAAATACTGGTCCTGTGAGTGGTATTAGATAATATTGCATTGATGTACAATGAACAACACAAACTAATTGTTCTGAAATAATGTGGATAAGAGAGAAGAGGGAGAAGTACCTCAAGAACATTATCTGCACTGAAAGGAGCAGTGCAGGATTCAGTGGCGTCGAGCAGTCAGGGCTGCAGATTGCAACCAGCTGAATGTTCCGTTTCAGTGTTTAAAGTTTGGATCTGGAGGATTTTCAAACAAAACAAAATATAGACATATACAAATGAAATCCTGCTTAATCATCACCTATGGGCTTCTACTCATGTGTGGTGGTGACTCTGTTTGCAGAGCTCCTGCCCTTTAACTGTATTTTGATGTTTTTGTGAGCTCGGACCGCTTCTGGGCAGAGATTTCCCCAGCCAATGAGAGAGCGCAGGTGCCGTGCCCGAGCGTGTCCGAGCGTGCACCAGCGCGAGCCTTGCCTGAACCTCTTAAGTGAAGCCTTTTTCCGTACCTCCGGGCTCCGTACACCCGGGAGAGTTGAGCCTGATAGGAGGGGCCAAATTTGAATGAGTGTTTACAAACAGCAACTGGAAAATCCTCCAGACCCTACCTATAATGTTTAGGAGGTTTTTACCTTCAGAGGTAGTGTTCTCTCCAAATCCAACGGATGATCAGCATTTCTCATATGTTATTTGACACATCGCAGACGGCTGCTAGCCCAGCACTTGCTAATTCGTGCTCACCTTTTTTTCACTGATTACTTAAAGGGATAGTGCACCCAAAAATGAAAATTCAGCCATTATCTACTCACCCATATGCCGAGGGAGGCTCAGGGGAAGTTTTAGAGTCCTCACATCACTTGCAGAGATCCAAGTGGAGAGGGGGTAGCAACACAACTCCACCTAATGCAGGCTTAGAGCGCCCCAAATTCAAACATCCAAAAACACATAATTGAAACCACAAAATATCTCCATACTGCTCGTCCACAGTGATCCAAGTGTCCTGAAACCCCGACATAAAAAGTTGTTTGAAAAGACATCATTTGAACTCTACACCGTGCTTCAGGGCTTGGATCACTACTAACGAGCAGTATGGAGATATTTTGTGGTTTCAATTATGTGTTTTTGGACGTTTGAATCTGGGGCGCTCTAAGCCTCCATTAGGTGGAGTTGTGTTGCTACCTCCTCTCCCCTTGGATCTCTGCAAGGGATGTGAGGACTCTAAAATTTCACCTGAGCCTCCCTCGGTATATGGGTGAGTAGATAATGGCTGAATTTTCATTTTTGGGTGCACTATACCTTTAAGATCCAGATGTTCCAGAGGTTTTTACCAGGAGCTGAAAAGGTCTCCTCCTCTCCAAAACAAACAGACTCAAGGCCTGAACAAAGAAGCCAGTTCAACTTACCCAGGATATCCTTTCGTTATCTGGCTTGACTTACCCTAACATCGGCCATCTGGATAACTGCAAAGTAGTAGTTCCTATCCAGCCAAGAGCGCGTTCATGTGAAAGAGGCACAGAGTCGGCTGCCTCATATGATATGAAAAGGTAACGAATGTGTCTGCGACTCCAAGACAGTAAAATGTCATGATACTCTGAAATCTTACAAAGGAAAATGTAGAAATAGTGAAAATACTATCCAAAAGGTCACCGTCTGCCGAGACTTAAATTACGTGTAGGTATTATCAGGGAATAAGAGACATTAGTACATTAGGACATTTTTGGGTGGCCTCCCTAGTGTAGTGGTTAGAGCACTCGTCTTCCATGCCAGGGTTTGAATCCTGCTGGGGTCGACATCAGCAAAGGCATGCGGTCGCAAGAGGTTCCCACCGCCGAATCAAACCGGATCAAATTAATCTGAGCCAAGTCCTCAACGAGGGTGCGTCAAAAGCCTGATGTAGACGAGAGGTTCCAGACGTAAAAGCAGATTCAGTATAGAGTATTTTTGCTATTTAGATCGATGACGATGAATATGTCACATAAACACTTAAAAGTAACACCAGACTGTTTCTGCTACTGAAGTAAAGAGTAGAAAATTAGTTACTGACTGATGAGGTCTATCTCACACTGAAATGTGGCATTTATAATAACAGGAGCCAGTTAACAGTGTGTGGATTACTTTACTAATAAAATCATTCTTTTTCTCCTCGTTCTCACAACACAGATGTCTCATGTTATTTTGAGCTGCAGTGATGGAATCCGAGTGTAAAATAACAACGCCATCACTGGAGACTAAAATAAACTTTTGTTAAAATTCTGTTAAAATCATGTGTTTAGTGTGTAAACGGTCTGTTTGTTAGAATCTCTGTTTTAAAACCTGTGGAAATAGAGCCCTGAAACAATGAAATCACCTACCATTAATACTGACCTTTAACAATATATAGATTACTCTTTTTTTTTTTTACCTGAGACTGGACTTTTGATACCTTTTTCTTCAGTAATCTGATTGGTCAGAGGTCAGGATGTTGACAGGCTGTGATCTGATACTCTGAAGTTAACCATAAATTACCACAGGGATTAATCCTGGTAAAAAAGAGAACCAACTTCATAGTACTGAAATAGCAGAGTTAACCGTGAAGTTACCTCGCTAAGTCCAAATCCTGCTTTGTAGTACAGGCCTCAGGTGATTCAAACTGGAACAAACACTGACTAATACAGCTTCATTTTGAAAATCAATGTTTTTTTTGACACTGTCCGGCTCATCATCAAGGGGCTGCTAACTACAATGGCTGTCCATTCTGAGCTACTGTAGAAACATGGCATTGCAACATGGCAGACTCCCAAAACAAAGACACACCCCCTATGTAGATGTAAACGTCTCATTCTGAATTAACAAAAACACAACGATTCTTATTTTCAGACACACAAAACAAACACACTTATTGTATTATTCTCTATTTGTGCCACTACATCCCCCTCAACACCTCCACGCTGACCCTTTAAAAACATTCAAACATGCAGCCAAGAATGATGAGACAATATGTACAAGTGAATATTCTTCTAGTAATATAACGGCAGCCACTTTTCACTTGCTGTCCTTGGAGAAGGTCTGTGTAGGTATACATGGGAGCAGAGTACGTGTCCTTGTTGTAAGAGGATTGGATAAGCAACCTTTTGCAGACTCGGTGGATTGCCTCACCAATGTGCCAAACAGTACTACAAAGGGAGATTGTATCAGTCAGTGCCATGCTGGTCATACAACTCTGCAAACAAAAGAGGCATACAAGTGAAAGGACATAGAGTTATAGTGACAGTGGAGTACCATTATGTCAATGTGCTAGTTCTGCCTCCAGAAATAAAGGCAGCATATTTTTCATCTCTCTTCACTCTGTTTGGTAGATGAGGACAGGTAGATATGTAATCACATACTGTACTGTATGCAGCCTTGGTATATATCTGAGCATGTGTACGTCATGTGTGCTACACTATAGTGACATAAAGGGAAGAACAGGATGAAATATTTAACATTTATATAACGCTTAGTTCCGACTGAGCATTTTATTGGACGGGAGGCGTTCAATGAGTGATATACAGTATAACAGCAGGACATTTAAACTAAATGGAAAGCACTTGTATAGCGCCTTTCTAGTCTTCCAACCACTCAAAGCACTTTTACACTACTTGTCACATTCACCTATTCACACACACATTCACACACTGGTGTCTAAGGCTACCATACATGGCGCCACATGCTATTCAATAACCATTTACATGCTCACACGCAGCCATCAGGAGCAATCTGGGTTTCAGAATCTTGCCCAAGGATACCTCAACTTGCAGACTGGAGGAGCCAAGGGTCCAACTACTGATCTTCTGATTAGTGGACGACACGCTCTGCCTCTAAGAGAGCCTGATGACTAAATATGCATGTATCACTCAGCTTTACAGGTGCACTGAGCTTTTATGTATTACCACAAATAACATCTGAGTTAAATTAAAACTGGCCAGAAAAGGACAAACGCATGGAAAGAAGCCTGAATACTTAACTGTAAATCTCCAGGTGTGCTCATATGACACCAGAAGATGACGCAATGTACTGATTATGCTGTTACATATGCCACCAAAGCGACTGTCGACAGACTTATCTCACTGGTCGCAAAATAAATGGAGACACACATGTAGCCTACAAGATGCAAAGTCGCTGGTCTGTGTTAAAGTGTAGCTCTACACTAAATAGCGAGCTAGTGTGCAGGAGTGTTTTGTGTGTTGCTTGGTAACAGTACAGTCCCAGTCCAGTACAATAAATCATTAGATAAATAAACAAATCAGCACTGTTGCCATGTTTTTCTATGGACAAATGGCGCTTATAGAACTGCTGTATAAAATCAATATCACACTCAAGGTCGTGCTGTTGAACTGTATATCTGCACGGCTGTGATTCGGTCATAAGCATGAGGTCACTTACAGTACAACAGCCCTCCCTCTCATATGATACTGTTTATCACCACAAAACTGCCCGAGGTGATCACTGACATTTTGACGTGTATCCACCGATTTGCACACATTCCAGAGCAAAAATCTGAACGCTGGATAAATCCAGGTTCAAAATTTGTGTTTCATGTTGTTGACATATCAGAGTCAAAGGTTTTCAATGAGGGGACTTTGGATATCTCTTTGATCCAATATTCCAAATAACCTTTTAAAATCTCTTTTCATCACTCCATAAATCAGAAAATACTGACAGCAGCCATTTACAAATCCAGTTTCACTATGTTTTTGGGAATAAAATGTTCTATAAGTCAGACTATGAATGATACATGAACAAACCCCTTTGTAACAACCTTCAAAATACAGATAGGAATATAACTCAAAAGTTCGGTGTGTGAAACAACTACTGAAGTACAGATATCTGGCTCAGAATATATAAGAAAATATCTAAGAATATAATAAGACACTACAGGTAACTGATGTCTTTCGTCTATTATTCTTTGTATTGCAGGTTTTCTGAAATTTTATGCTTATATAATTGCAAATACATTTCCAGAGCAGAAATCTGAACTGTGAATGTGTATTTTGGACGTTTTCTTTAAAGAGAAAATATGATCTGGAGCTAAACAGCCAGAAATCTCAAAATTGACAGTGCATAAAAAAACAATGTTTTCACCAGGGGTGTCTCACCTGAAGAAACATGTTGTGTAAACAGATCTGAAACAGGTTATTTTTTTTATTTTAAGAGATGAATGTGAAATGCTGTGACTCTACTATATTGCCCCCTCAGATGTAAGACAAGTCCCAAACTGAACGTTCTTCTATCTGTGTCCTGATGATGTTGTCATTTGGCACCACTGATTGTCACACATCACTTTTGGCACTAAGCATGTGAGAACTTCAGTTCACAGCTGGACTTCTGAACGTGCCAACTTTCAAAAAAAGCCGAACAAACACACACATCACATGGATCTAAATTGACAAGTATTATTGTATTATAAATGACTATGCCACACACGTTAATGGATTTATTTGTTAGCGTATACTCTAAGCAATGCCATTTTATACAGTACCATTTATTGTACAATTTGTTCTGTTATTTGTATTTTTGTGAGCCCCAAGCAGATGAAAATGACCTCTGATTTCTTGCAAATTAAGACCTGTGTGCTGTGGTAGAAATTACAGATAACAGAATGAAAGGACCTGAGAGGTAAATGAAGATTTATAAGCATCTAAATTACTGTGGGTGGTTACAGTATCTGGGTCACCTTACAATGCAATGCAATCTATCACAGAAACAAACTAGAAAAGCACTCGGAGAGCGCAGACCTCCGCCAAGCAAGAAAAGCACTCGGAGAGCGCAGACCTCCGCCAAGCAGCTCAGATTTCCCGCCATTTTATTATTTTTTCCACTTCGCTTCAACCGATCACCACCAACATTTTATCATCTGTTCCTTGTCCCATTATCAACCTTTCCTGAAAATTTCATCAAAATCCATTCAAAACTTTTTGAGTTATTTTGCAGACAAACAAACAAACAAACAGACAAACAGACAAACAAACAGACAAACGCTGGCGAAAACATAACCTCCTTGGCGGAGGTAATTAACAACAATAACAAGCCTTTGTATACTGCAGTAATAAAGGTTTTTTGTTTGGGGGCTGGTTGATGCTTTAAGTTTAGACACCATATTCATCTCTCCATGCATGCTCATTTACACCTGTCATTTCTAGTGTCGTATATGAAAGTAAAAGCCAGATGCAATTCAATGCACCTTTGTTTGAACACACGTGTGTGTTACCATCAGACTGCAAAACTGATGCATCACTGTACAAGTAAATCAGTGCCAGCCCTGCTCCAGTGCAGTGCGTGATGTTAATTCAACTGAAACTTTTCTGTGGCTGCCTCGAGGGCGCCAGAAGAATAACAACTTCTACACTTAAGCAGTTTAGTCACAACAGTAACAGTTTTGCTTGTCAGCCAACAACTATCCATAAACTAAACAAACACAGTGATGAACTGCTTTTATGGACAGGCGAGAGTGTGACAGTAACACAGAGGTCATGGTACAGTTCAACCCCCTGTTTGGGAGTCACAGTTTAGTACAATTTCAGGACCATCTTTCAAGGAACTTAGGTAACATTTTGCCCACTGGCAACATTGGTAAACTATTGTCATGATAAAAATAAGGAAAATTTCAAACAATTCTGTGACACTGTACAAACACTGAACAAACAATTCTCCAAAAGGCAGCAGGTCACAACAGGCTATTAGTTCCACCTTGGCTGTATGCTAATGTAAATGCTGATTGCTTCAGTAATTATTTTATATCATTTTACTTTTGCATCTAAAGTACTATTACATAGGGATGTGGACTAATGTCAGTTTACCACAGGATGTCTGTAATATAAATGTCCGATTCGCACGGGACAAGAAATCTCCGTAATTCTACCAGAGATGGGAGTGGTAACTCAGTTTGCGCCCTGGCGTCACCTCCCTGTCGGCATGTGCGTGCTACGTTGCTTCCTGTAAGCATCAGCTGAAGGATAATAATAATTAATGATTAGCCCAACATGAAATATTGCCCATGATCACGATTTGATTGGTCTACCACGTAGGGCTATGTGATCATTAGAAGAATGTCCACTATCACGACTGCCGACAACACCGAATGCTTCTTCAAGCGCCTCCATCATTGAAAAAAACGTGGAAAACTAGTTGTAAACGTCGAAAAATGGTTGTAAACAGGACGTGACGAAATATTTACATACATTTTTACAGAGGACGTTCGCACGGGATTAATATTACCCAAGGTGTTTTCTCTGGACCGTTTAACAGAAGGTAAAAGTCGCCATAATTTTTACTGACATCCGTAATGATTACAGACATGGCGCGTTCGGACGGGACTAAAATCCCTGGTAATAATTACTTTACCCCACGTCTCCACGTTAAACTATTCCCATCCGAATAGGGCTTAAGGCAGGGGTCGGCAACCTTTACTATTAACAGAGCAATTTTTCACCAAAAATAAAACAAAAAAATCTGAGGAGCCGCAAAACACATTTGAGCCTTACAATGAAGGTAACATGGCCTATTAAGTCTAAATAAGCCGACACTAATGGTCTAAAAGAGCATTCATTAATATGTTTTCTCTCGTTAAAGGGTTTTTTTGGGGGAGTTTTTCCTTATCTGCTGCGAGAATCCTAAGGACAGAGCGATGTCGTATGCTGTAAAGCCCTGTGAGGCAAATTGTGATTTGTGATACTGGGCTTTATAAATGAAATTGATTGATTGATTGACAAGTTGGCTACTGTGATGATGATTATTTGGTACTTTAACTTTGCAGAGCTGGCAGTGAAAGCAAACAAATCTGTCCACGCACTCCTAACTTCTCTATTTTATTCCAAGACTTTTACTTTTTTGGATTTGGCAGTCATAGCTAATCAGCTAGGGAGACTCAAGGCTAGCTACTGCTATCAAGGTTCAGCAAAATTTCTAGAAAAAGGTGCCAGGCAGTACATGTATTACGCACATTTTAGTTGTTGAAATGTTTTGGGTTTTTTTTGTTTGTTTTTTTCATTTTATGTTTTTGGAGAATGTAAGAATTTCTTTAGGCCTACAACATTTGTAAATGAAAATTAAAATGGTAAAATAAAAATTACTGTTGGTAATTTCCATATAATTCTCTTGTCAAAACTACAAGGAGCCAATGGAGAGGGGCTCCGGGACCTCAGGTTGCCGACCCCTGGTCTAAAGGCTGCTTGACAGCAGTGGGGATAAGGAGTCCGGTTTGTTTTTTCCTCTTGGTGATCTGCACATCTGGGTGATGCTGTCGAATGTACATTAGCATGTGGGGTGTCTTTCCGTCACACCCCCTACAACTGTGGATTGATGCCAAATACATTCTTTCCATTGCAGGTCTTCCAGCTCTGGTGGTTCATTTTCCGACGTTAGCATATAATGCTAATGTCATACAGCTAAAGGTTTTTGAGTGGAACTCATCATGAAATTTGGTTCTGCATTACATACATCTACATGCCATGTATCCTGCGTGTGGCTGGACCATGACCGCAGTACTGAACTGTTCGGCACAATTACACAAACCGTTACAGCCCTACCAAAGAGCACCAACAGTTTTGTCTTTAAGGGATCTGATTTATGTCACTTTCATGTCCAAGCAGGTGATTCAGTGGTGGCACTGATCAAGACGCAGATAAACACAGTAAGAAATCTTTGTGCCGTCTGTATGATCACATCGCCAGAGTAACTTTCTTCCTGTAGACGTCTGGCTGTAATTTCAGTGTTACCTCAGATGCCATTACCACAGGGGACAGACCCTTTAATGGCTACTTCCACAGACCACTTAGTGACATATTCACACTTGCAAGAGTACCATGTGTGTGTCTTGGGTAGACGGATGTGTGTACACCTTTTCAGCATCTGGCTGGAGTGTGTCTAGAGCTCTAAACGCTTCTTGGTTGCATTTACACTGTCGGAGCTTGTTGCTACGTCTCACCCAGAGTCTGCTTTTTTAACTTATACCTGTTCCTGTCTGTTGGTGTGAGCATGTTCACATTTCACTGCCACAGCTGTTCCTGCCTCTCAGCCTCTGCCCACTCCTGAACCTTTTTCTCATTTTGAACCTGTCCACCCTCTCCTTTCTCTTCAGCCTCAGACTCGGTCTCCTCGGGTGGGTCTCCTCACTTGACATGTCTCAAGTCCACAGTAGAGACTAATTCTGTACAGTATATACTAGTGATCATCACAGTAGGCAGTTCTAGCAGTTAGCATACTTTATACTGACAGGAAGGTATGTAATATGAGCACCAGTCAGCATCAATCAAACTGCTGCTTTGGAACGTTTTTGCTAGATAAGCTTTACAAAGAGACAGAGGACTGAACATACTTATCATACAATTTGGTTTAAGTACACTTCACTTTGTAATTCAGTGTTAACACACTACATAAAGTGCCTAAAGCTATTCTGTCTTGAGCTTCCCTCATCTGAAGTTAACCTAACCCTCTCACCTGCCTCCTCAGCTATCCCCAGTTCCCTCCTCCCAGTATAAATGCACAGCAGGGTTCAGCACCACTTTACCAGATCTTCTACATTGCAAAGATACCATGCCAAGCGGCTATTTCTGCCTTCTGGTTTGCCTGTTACGTGCCTGACATCTGCGACGGGTTCAACACATTTAATCCATTCTGATACATTTTGTTCAATTTTGTGTTAAAAAGAGCATTTACTGTACATTGAGCTAATTGCTTTGAAATAGAACGTTTTAAAGGTTAAATCAAAGTGACACATTTTACTCTCTCTCTCAACCACACACACACACAGACACACACGCACAGTCACACACTCCTGCACACAGCCTCCCACCACCGACTACGTGAAGGCTAGGGGTGTGCCTGTGTGCATCATTCAGCGTGACCTTTGGTTCTGCAGAAACCGTCACTCTATGTGTTGATAATTGAGTTGATCTCATTAAAGTAGGAGACCTCCCACCTCGCGGATCGCTCCCTCAACAGCACTTAAAGTGTTCTGAGGCTGTTAAAGTGGAGGACAGGCAGCGGGGAAAAAACTGCAGAGAAAACGATGGGTTTAAGTGTGTGAATGTGTGTCAGGATCAGATGCAAATCAGCCCTCACTCTGGCTGACAGACTGGAGTGAGAATTACAAGTACGTTTTCTTTCTTTATTGTCTTGTTGTAGAAAATGACTGTAAAACTTCATGGGTTAAAATAGGGCAATTGATTAATTTCCAGTGACTCAGTTACATCAGAGGTCCGTCTTATAGTGGTTAGTCAACTCCTTTTGGGTATAACCCTGGCTTTTAGGTCTCAGGGGGCTACCTACGTAGAGATGCTTCATGGCTAATCTGCTTATTAAGACCAAGTTGAGTTCAGAGTATCAATCCTTTCAAATGCTAGTTCCCTGGTCTCAAAGTCAATGGATTTTTTTGTGGGTTTTGGGTTAGTTGCCTAAAATTAGGTCTGTGGTTAACACAAGCTTAAGAGAGGTAAGACATGAGTAAATCCCCCCCTTAATGAACTCTGAAGCTTTTTGGTGTCTTAAAAAAGGCAGTTGCTAACAAGTGTCTTTGGATGCTCTAAGACCTAGAGTTGTCTTGCTTTGGTCTGAATCAGGCACTAATTTTGTTACAAAGTTGTATAATTGTCTAGAGTTGGTTCGTGTTCTCACGGCAGCATTTACAAGCGCAACAGATCAAATGCTTTGCGCAAGAAAGCTGCTCTTGATTGGTCAGAATTTCCATGAGGGAAAAATCCAGGAAGTAAAGCAAACGTTGAAGAAGAGTACACTTGCAAGATAAATGTGACACTTTCTAATGTCACAATGGAGGGACAACTACACAGGTTGATTTTAGCGCTGCTCATCGTGGACTATATTGCTGTCATTGTTCATTTTAGTCAAACCATACAGTTTGAAAACGAGGCGCGGCTCCAACTAGAAAACAATGTTTTGATGCATTGGATGTGCTGAATGTGCATATTAAGGCAGTACAGGAGGAGGTGCACGAATCCTCCAGGACTTCAACATGCTCATGCTAGTTTAACCCAAACAGTTGGTTCGGATCGAGGTCGGAAAATGTTCTCACCACAAAGTTCATTTGTAACCGAACTGAGACCACCTCTTCAAGAAGGTCTTGGTCTGGTTGTTTTGGTGCACACCCCAGTGACATTGCTGTTTTCACACCTGCCCAAATGAACCACACTTAGGGGACAAACAAACTTGCTGTATTTTTTATTTGAACTGTAAAATTGGGCATTTTAATATGGGGGTCTGTGGGGATTAACTGGCTTCTGGAGCTAGCCTCAAGTGGCCATTAGAGGAAATGCAGTTTTTGGCACTTCCACATTGGCTTAATTTTTCAGCACCAGAGGTTGCCGTTAAGTTTAATAGAGCATACAAGAGCTTGATCAGTGGGTACAGCTCCTGCGAAAGCAGGTACTGTATTTACTGGTGTTTGAGTGTGTCTAAGTGTGTTGCTCTTCATTTTTAGGTGTTTTTAATCACATATTGATCATCACATGGTGAGTTAGCCAATGTTCAGGTTTAAACTGAACTTTCAGCTTTAAGTAAACACAACCAAATAGTTTTAAGCTGACAAGAATGAGTTTTTATATTTGTTACTTATACACCAACAAGAGCTTACATGATTAAGGGTATGGCACAAAAAATAATTTACTGTGGAGTTGCTCATTTAATATCAAATAATTTTACAGTTTTCTGACTTGTGCACCTGCAATGTGTGCACAGATGGTGTTGCCTCTCTTCAGCTCTGTTAGTTGTCTTGTGATGCACAGGAAACACATTAACACAGGAGTTGTCTGGCTTTTTTCAGGTCTCAGTTTCCCCCAGGGCTGCGTTGAACAGTGTCTGCATCCTTTTGTTCTCATTATTGGGCCATCAGCACACCATCATCAGTGTGGACTCCCAACCCCCCACAAACCAACACAGCCTAACCTTTTAAATCACCCGTTAAATATGTACCGCAGCCTAAAAATAACCTAATAATAGACTAAGTGCAGCCAACAAACAGCTTTGTTAATAATTAGGAAAAACACATTTTAAGAAATTCACACATTATGGCTCATTAGCTTACTCATGTGTAGGTATATACTGGGATACAGAACACTTCTCCATCTTGATTTACCCAGAGAGGGAGCTACAGAAGAAGCTTTGGCCTCTAATGTTTTCACCACCTGAGGCTGGGTACACAGGAACTACTCAATTACTTCAGAGCCGGGCAGTTTGTTGGCACTGATAGGCTTTTAAGTAACTATAGAGACGTCCAGTTAAACTCAGGAAGGGCTTCTTATTGACACTTTTATTGACAAAAATAAGGAAGGAAGCAAACTGAAGATTAGGACTGAATTGCAGTAGGTGCAGTACACCACCACATGCAGTGAGGGTCAGGACCACTATACTGTAACTCAACTGCACTGTGAGCACAGCCAGGAATTACTGACAAGACTCTGTGAGAAAGAAGAGAGAGTTGAAAAATGTTCTTTGCTAAAATACAATAACTCATACTAGAAGTGGCAAACAAGTCAGCCCCATTAATAAATTCCTAATTCACACACTGCCCCGATGCTAATACAGAATCAATTAGGTCTTCACCAAATGCAAAACCAGAACACCAAAAGGCAACAAAATACTATGGATCGACCGATTATCGGACCATTATTGGCCCCAATATTCAGCACAGACTTGAGCTGCTCCCATCAGCGAGCTAAGCTGTGTGTTAAAGGTACGACAGCAGATATTGCTGAAGTTGTTAAACATCATAATCCAATAAGATGAAGTTGCAAAAACATGCAGTCTTTCCATTTTTTATTCCTTTTGTCATTTTTATTTATTTTTTAATTCTTAAATATTTTCTTTATTATTTAATTTTAATTCATTTATTTATTTTATTTTTATTTATTTTTCATTATTCCTTACATACCTTATATTTGTATATTTTATTATGGTTATTATTTATGCTTCCACTGTTTCCATTCTGCAGTTAGTCTAATAGTTACTGGATTACCTTCAGTTGTACGAGTATGAGAGTTTGCTGGCAGCAGCACGGGGGCAAAGCCAAACACGGTTCATCTGATCACACTGTGATGCCACACAGCTGGTTCAATATCGGCAAAGTTTCCCTTTATATTCATTGTCTTCTGTGGTGATCAGCAGTGATGTGGTGGTTCACTTTTACACTGTGATCTGTAGCCTATAGTTCGGCTTTAGACTGTAGACCCCTCTGTCTGCTTCTCTCTGGAATCACTGTATGATAATATTTCTTCAGGGAGTGCAGTTAGTTACAGTGTGGGCTCCATGCTTACTCTGACAACTTGTCAGACCATCACAAAGGGGCGGAGCTTAGTGAAGGGTCGATTGCAGAGGGACACAGACAAGTATTTATACAACAGCATAGGCCACTTATGTAGGCTACAGCTCCGGCTCTCCATAGAGCTTATGCACAACTGTAAATCAGTCATTAGTAAAGATTTCAGTCTGCAGTGTAGTACACACACTTCACTGATAAACCAGATAAATTATACAATAACACTGGACTTAATGGTAAAAGAAAGTTTTTGCATTGTGTCAGTCCATACTCTACTCGGTCTCCTCAATTATTAATAATTGGTGTCGAAATCATCCCTGAAAAAACAAACTGGTCGATCCCTACAAAACACATGGTAAATGTCCAAATTGCAAGCAGATGAAGCCGAATCATCCCCCTGAGACCATCTAAGATTCATTGATGTCACAGTCCCATCACAGAGCTCAAAGCACTGCTGAAAGTTTAGATCTAGAAAATACTGTAATCAAAACCTCTAGTGGTACACACAAGGCAGCAGCTTCTGTTTTAAACTGCTACCTGAACATAAGGGCATCAATCGTTAACGAGACATCTGCCTCACTCATAAAATCAGTCATCCAAGTCTAAAACATAACCAATAACTTATATACTGTCCTAGTTTGCAAATGGGGCTTTAAAAAATATAAACTTAGCTGATAGCAGCTGTTGTAAAAGAAAAACTCTATTTTCTAAACTGCTTGTCTTCTTCAGGGTCTCAGGGGACTGGAGTCTATCCCATCATGAATTTGGTGAGCACACACTGGACTAGTCAACGGTCTATCACAGGGCTAACACATATAGACAAACACATTCGCACTCACATTCCCACCTACGGGCAATTTAGTTTCCAATTCACCTAGCTTACATGTCTGTGGTCTGTGGGAGGAAAGTGAAGCACCCAGAGGAAACCCACGCAGACAGGGTGAGAACATGCAACTCCACACTGTTTTTGTTCAAATATTGTGTGAAAGCATCAAAGATAAAACTCATGTCATTATTTAAATCAGCCACTGCAAAACTTGTTTTAGTGAGTTGTGTCTATTCGCATTGTCTACCAGGACAAACCAGGACAAGAAAACACCATAAACATATCACTTCGCTTTATGACAAATTTGAACCTGAACATTAGCATTCACTACGAACTGTAGTGCCCAGATGTGTGAGGAAATTACTTGACATTTAAAAAGATGTATTTTTAACCCTTTTTTTGAAGTTAGGTTCAGTAAGGACAAAGACAGCTTGAGGCTGAGTTCAACAAACAAGGAAGGAAACTATTAAGAAACTTCTGCATTGTCTGTTTTTTCGGCTTTTCATGGAAATTGTTGACAAAAAGACAAATATAGACAAACACCAGCCTTGTTCTTTTAAAACACGCTACCTCTTAAAACACCTCTCAAAGGAACACACTCCCTCTCAGAGGAAAGTGGTAAAATACACTTTAGGGAATTGTACTGCACAGAGATAAAAGTCGGTTAATGCATGGTTGTGTAGAATACCATTAAAATCAGTTGTTTAAAGGAGCAGTGTGTAGGATTTAGTGACATATCCTCCAAAGCCCTGAACTCTTGTTTGGTAGGCATTTTTAATTTTTCCAAGCTATCTGGGATCAGTAGGACCCGATAAGTATAAAACTGAAACTTAACATTGTCAATGATAATTAAGTCCCAACGCCCTCAAATGAGACGATAATAAAGTCCCAATGTCTTCAAATGAGTACTTCATAACAGTGTTTCAGCTTGTGTTGCCAAAATTGGTCAGATTTGTTGCCATGTCAAACTGCAAACATTATTAATCATACTCAACCAAGTTTTAACCATAAAATTTGATTAGATTTTGTCCGGGATTGGCTGCAGACTGACTTGGCAGAGATGGCTGCCATCTTGTTTTTACATGGATTAGTGTATTGTGTTCTTACTACCACTAGATGGCATAAAAAAGTGTCCATGAACGAGGACAACAGGTCTAAGTTACGTAGAATGAAGCAGAAGGTCAGGTAAACCCAAAATGTGATGTCCTCATATGAGGACACAGGGTCTCTGGAGGATATAGCGGTGGAGATTGCAGTTAAAACTATTCCCATGTGCCAAGCGTGAACTCCCGGTTAGGATTCCTTCAATGTTCATTTTTCAGGAGGTTTTTACTGGGAGTCGAATTTTCCCCAGAGGTCTCTGCTTCTCTAAAACAAACAGACAGGGTGATTAAAACCAGTAAAAACACTGACTAAAGCAGTTTCACGTTAATGTGTGCTCACCTTTTTTCTCTAATAACATTGAGATCCAGACAGTTAGGAGGTTTTTACTGGGAGCTGAATGATCCGCATTGATCCCTTCCTCTCATCATCATCAAATTAAACAGACCAGGTAATTTAAATCAGTTAAACACTGAATAGAACAGAAGAAAAGGATAACAGGAGCGCTGCTGGTGTCCCTCAAACCACCGGTGCTCATGGAAGGGTTAGAAAATCCAGAAGGCATAAAGAATCAAAGTCCAGGCACTCAGGTCGGTTGGTGTTTTTAATGACTCTTGCCCATTAAATAAAGGCTTTTTAATTTTTCCAAACCGACCTGAGTGCCTGGACTTTGATTCTTTATGCCTACTGAATAGAACAGTTTCATCTTATGAAACAATGTTTTTCCAACACTCTTTAGCTCATCATGGAGGGGATGCAAACGACGGTGGCGGACTCGAAAATGCAAGAACGCAAAAATCACAAATGGTCCTATCTAGAGCCAGTGTTTGGTTTGTCCCCTCTGGGCCACTGTTGAAACATGGCATTGCATCATAAGATAAACAGCTCATTCTAAGGTTTTGAAAACACGACGATTCTTATTTTCTGATACACAAAAGCAAACAAACCCATTATATTATTTTCCATTTCTGCCAAAACACCCTCCTAAATCCCACACACTGGACCTTTACAATGATGGAAATGTGATCATGGTTAAATAATTCAAATGAGACTGCTGACTGTGAGGCAAAACCTGGGACACAGGTGTTGAAGGCAAACACGCATACACAGGAAGACAATCGTATTCTCACAGACAGAAATACATCAGTCACACATAATGAATTACATCTTGGAGTCACAACATAAATCAGCACCTAACAATAAACATTGTTATTGTGCTCATGGCTAAATGTCAGCGCTGACTAGCATGAGGTGAAAATCCAAGACGTATAATTAAAGCCAGACCTCCACACCTCTCTTTTTGACTGCACTATATACGTCAAGCATTGCTGCTGCTCTTTGCCACTACATGTTAAAAATCTGACCCAGAATAGCTACAAATGAATGTCATTTTTAGGAGATAGGTCAAGTTACATATGAACATTCCCAGTAATGAGAAAACAGTTTGCTGCTGATGTGGCCAGGCAAGGGAAAAGGACAGGGAATGGGCATAAAAGTAGAGAGGCCCTATGGTAGCAAAATAAAACAGTGCGTGTCTCCCATATATCCTCAGACTGAGGGATTTTAGCTAGTAAAACAAGCAGACATAAGTGAAAAAGCATCAAGACATTTCCAGTAATGGTACCCAGTTTTTTGGGGACAACCAACCTCCTGTAAGCAATTTGTTTTAGTGATAAAGTTTTGTTCTCTGCTACAGACATTGGCTGCAAACTACAATCTCCAGAAAAAAAAGTGGGCATTGAATGTTTCTGCAAACCATGGATACCTTACAACACAACTTTATGTTGAAACTTTATATTTCCACAAGGCTGTGGTTCATGTGTGGTTAAGTCTGGGCATGAAAACCACTTCATTATGGTGAGGAAAAGATAATGTTTTGGCTTAGAATATTCTGTTTGGGGGTTACAATCATGGCAGGAAATGCAGTTATGCCTCAATAAAAAACGACAGCTTTTTGTAGCACAAAACCTGCTGAAGAGTCTAAAAAGCTGATGAAAACACAGATGTGACGCGACAAAACACCTACGTTTGGATACTTAATAACAGTCTATGAAAACACAAAGACAGGTCACTACAAAACTCCCATGTTTGGAGCCTAAAAGCTCATTAAAACACACCGATGTAACACTATAAAACCCCCATGTTTGGAACCTTAAAAAAGTCGATGAAAACACACCAACAAATCACTACAAAACATTCACTTTTGGAACCTATTAAGCCGATGGAATCACATTGACAGGTCACTACAAAACACCCACTTTTGGAGCCTAAACAGCCGATGACAATGCATTGGTGCATCAATGCAAAATACCCATGTTTGGAACATTAAAGCTAATGAAAACACACGGTTGGCTACAAAACACACACATTTGGAAGCTAAAAGGCCAATGGTAACACAATGACAGGTCACTACAAAACGGCAATGTTTGGAGCCTAAAAAGCTGATGAAAACACACAAATGCAATGCTACAAAACACCCACGTTTGGAACCTTAATAAAAGTCTATGAAAACACACTGACAGGTCACTACAAAACACTCACGTTTGGAACCTTAATAAAAGTCTACGCTACAAAACACCCATATCTGAAGCCTTCAACAGCCAATAAAAACACCCCACCAGGTCAGTACAAAACACCCACATTTTAAAGCTAAAAGATCATTAGAAATACACCGACAGGCTGCTACAAAACCCCTATGCTTGAAAGCTAAAAGGCCACTGGAAACAGACCAACAGATTGCTACAAAACACCCAGGTTTGGAGCCTAAACAGCTGTTGGAAACACAGCAATGACTTGCTTAAACACAACAGGGTTTGGTTGTTGGCTGATTTCAAACAGTAGCCTTCAGTAGTCTGCAGCTTAGTGGGGGTCTGGCCAAAGTGATACGCCATCCACCCAGGGTCGAAAAAATTACTTTTTTGTCCACCTGCCAATGTGGCTGGTGGTTTCCAAAATCTACCAGCCACTTAATAGATAACTACTGGTTATTTGGTTGGTGAATGAAGCAAATCTAGCAGCCACTTGCAAATTTTACCAGCAGTGACAGCTAATTTCCAACCCTGCATCCACCGTCCCCGCCATATCTGAATGACAAAGTCAGCTCATATAATACATCACGTTAGAAATATAAATATATATATTCTATTCTGGTGACTGGGTTGCAAACTAATTGTTCATTGGCTGGGCGGTTTTCTACAAAACCTGAAAAATACTGGTAGAGGCAGAAAAGTGAGTTTCATCAGCTGCTGTGACAAGTAAAAAAATGTCTAGATTGCCAGTGAGCTTCACTAGGCCACTTTTCTATCGCCTGCTTTGAAGTGCTCCCTCTCCAGCATATTATTTCTGCATGTTTCCACTATTTTGGCTCCTTCTCGTTTGAGGACAAGTTCATAGAGAACACTGTCAGGCTCTTCAACTTCAACAGTGAAGGGGAGAATTAATCTTTAGCTGAGGAGAGCAGATCGGCGGGCGACAAAGCAGCACAGCCATTAGGGCTGCGGAGGAGGCCAAATGCGCTCGTGGTCGTAGATCGACGCAAATGACTGCGCCGGGGGGACGACAATTCCCCTCTGCTGGAGCTTCTGCTAGATGATCATTAGTGTGCTGGGTTTGATTGATATGGCACATTTCGGATGGCAGGTGGACGACTCATCTCAACATGGCAGTCCCCGGTGATTAATCTCATTTTAAGATGCATCTGGAGGAGTCGACTCATTCTGGATGGGCTGGTGTAAATTAAAGTGTATAATAATGCAGCACAGTCTGAGCTATTCGAGTCAGGCTAAAGTGGAATGTCAGTGTTTCCCATCATTCAAGTCAACTGCCAGGGCGGATTGTGGGTCCTGATGAATGTATACGAAGTGGCACAAAGCGAGTGTCAGATTAATAATTCAACCCGCTATTGTGACACGGAAATGTACAGTGTTGAGACACGCAGGTGGAAACAACATTGGGAATGATTCATTACAGTTGTCTCGCAGCGACGCTCCCTACGCCGGCTGTGGATTGATTAAAGCTCCTGATCAGCCATCTTAAAATCAAACCTTTCAAGTATTCATCACTTAAAGGTTGAAGCTAATGGTTGAAGAGGTAAAACGAAGGAGAAAAGGTGTGCTTACAGTTGGTTCACTGCATGAATGTGATGCAGGGTAGTGCTGATAAAAAGAGCATGTGTGGTCAGCAAAACAATTAACCTTGATAAATACAGGTAAAAATACAACAGTGAAGGATTAGGCACCCAAGGTTAATGGTTTGGGAGAAGACTATTTCTGGCCTCAGGAGATTATTGTAATTATAGGTTCTGGAGGATGTAATTCTAGAAGTGAAATGAGATGTTTTTTGCTGTGGTCCCCATAATCATGGGACTGTAAAGAGAGGATAGAGAATCTCTTGATATGAAAAGCAGTATGCTCATTTCACACAGTCTTAAACGATTGGACTTGTTCTGAAGTCTTATTCAGCAGGGTTCAGTCAAAGGGCTCCAAGGCTGTAGAGTTCGGTGGTTACCATGGATTCTTTCATTCAGTTAATGCCTTTTGCTTGAAAGCGAAACACAGCCTGAGAACTCATTGTCCGCGGCAGATATTTAATTGAAACGAAGCAAGGGGGGTTGTCATTTGCGCTCTCATTCTAAAGACTTCTGCCAATATTGTAAAACTTTCTGTGGAGGGTTGATGTGAAATGATTTCTTCTTCTTTATAACTAAGCCTGCTGCTAGGAGAACTTCATATTGGGCTTAACAGCTCTGCGTTTTCTTGCACATTTCCATCCTGTACTGCCAATAGTAACACACAATCTGGAACTTCAGCATATTATAATTGTATTTTTTTGGTCAGCCATTTGCCAGAAGAAAATGTTTTACATTGTATGTTTCTGCAAACCACAGATATGTTGAATTTGTATTTTTCAAACGTATCATATCAACGTTTCTGAAGTGACATAGTTTGGTTACATCTGTATAAGCTGACTTTCTTATCAGGCAGTGAAGGGGACAGTGGAGGGGATGAAACCACCTGCAAATCTGCAAACTATTTTTCAAGACAAACAAACCACAAAACAGGTTGTTTTTTAGTGAGACAGCAGCATTTCCAGCAGTGATTGTGCCAGGACATCTAGTTGTTTTTAGCAAGACATCAGCAACATTTCCAACCATGACACCAAAGCCAGTGGCTTTTAAGTGAGACACTGGCGGCATTTTCAGGTGTGATTGTGCCATCAAAACAAGTTGTTTTTTTAGCATGACAGCGGCAGCATTTCCAACAACGATTGTGTCACCACAACAGGGTGTTTTTAAGCAAGACATCAGAGGCATTTCAAACTATGGTTGTGCCACCAAAGATGGTTGTTTTTTAGCAAGATATTAGCAGCATATCCAGCAGCTATTGCTCCACTAAAACGGATTGGTTTTATAGTGAGACCTTGGCGGCATTTCTAATGGCAACTGGCAACTGTGACTGTTTATTAGCCAGATATTGGCAGCATTTCCGGTGGTGATCTACCAAAACTGACTGTTTTTGAGCATGACCATGGCGCCATTTCTTACGGCAGTTGACCCACTAAAACTTTTTTTTATGTGCGAGACCTTAATAGCATTTCCAGCTGCAATTCTGCCACCAAAATTTGTCAATTTTTAGAAAGATACTACTGGCATGTCAAGTTGCAATTGTGCCATCAAAGCCAGTTGGGTTTTTAGCAAGATATTTGTAGCATTTCAGACTGCAATTGTTCCACAAAAACTGTTTGTTTCTGAGCGAGACATTGGGGGCATTTCCAGTGGCAACTGTTGGTGACATTTCAAGTTATGGTTGTGCCACCAAAAGCAGGTATTTTAAGTCCAAACATAATCTTTCCCTAACCATAATCAAGTGTTTCAGCATATCTGCTACATAATAATGTACAAATGTTTCCACAAACATACAATGCCAACATTTATTTTGTCGATTAGGTTGTGACAAAACGCGTAAGTGCAGGGCTATTAGTGTCATATCTATCAAGTTTCCTGGATTGAATGGGTAAAAATGATCACATTTCACTATCATGCTTGTATTGGGGTGAATACTTGTGCAAACATATGTTGTTTTTTTATATCCAGAATTAATTTAGATCACTTTGTAGAGTGTTTTCACTATGACATAAAATGGTCTTTCTGTTGCTTTCTCTGAATTGTTGGAGGCAATAAATCTCAGCAATAATAAAACATGAAAAATCCAAAGGGATGAATACTTTTATAGGCACTGTGAATTGCCTAGAAAATGTTGCTGTTGGAAGCAGGACAGAACATCAGATGATGAAGGTAATGTGAATTTTGGTAGCACTTGATATAAAAAAGACAGGACACCCCAGCTGATGAAATAGGGCTTAAAGTGTGTGCCAGAAATGTATGTACATTTCTTTCCCAAAAGGTTACCCCCTTGTTTATCAGCTAAGACTATGTCTAAGGGTTTAGTTTAGAGTTGTATGTTATATATTAGATGCATATTATTAGATGTATACTCACAAATAATTCAAGAATATGATTTGCTGATGGAAAATAAGCTATTTCTGTGTCAGTATTGCATTGCTAAAAATATGTCTCCTTGTTTCCCTCTGTGTTTACAATCAAATACAACTGATCCAAAAAACATCCTTAAATAGAGTCTGTATCAAAAGATCCTTCGTCTGATAGCAGGTTCATATTTTCCTTTGAGTCTTGGTGTCGGCAGCTCTTTACATTTAGATCAGAGGTTGTGCTTTTATGTCAAGTGTAGGCAGGTGAAGGTCTTTTCAAATCAGCAGAAAATTCTCCGTGTTCTCTCTCTACTTGACCTACATGTCATGTTTTTACAAAGACACCAATCAAAGACAGGAAAAAGTCTACAAGTTCTGCACACACAAACAACTTTACCTTTATAAGATGTCTTTTCTTGTCCCACCTCCACATTGCCCCCTGAGAAATGTCGGGTACATTGGCTTCTTCTTACAACAATTAAAAATTCAATACACAACATCATAGACAAAATAAATTACCATCCTGTTGACATTTCTCAAAACAGTCTGCAGAAACTGAACATTTTAAACTTCTCAAAGTTTCAGCTTGTTGCAGGGCTGTAGAATAGGATTGCATCAGATTGTACAGGTACAGATCCTGCATATGCTCATTATATACAGGACATTAATGTCGCTGGATGAAAAAAGGACAAAATCTAACAGAAATCTGTTGATGGATCTAGGAACACATTTCTAATTGATGGCCATGAATTTCTAATTTGATGCGATAAGTTTTAAATAGGCTTCATGCACCCAGAGGGCACGAAACTCCTGCAACACATTAATGACAATGTACAATTTAAATTTAAAGCTACAATATGCAACTTTTCGCCTTCAGGCAGAAACCTAGCCTTCTAAACCCACCAACCCTCAGTGGGGCAAGTTCATGCCCCAAAACTTGTCATTCATCCTGATGAGCTGTCGACTTTGAAACTGTATCCAGCCTGAAGCTGAGGTAACTGGCACCATAAAGCCACCACAGGCACTGAAATGAACGTCAGATGATCTGCAGAACAAATGTTGCACCTTTGTTTCTGTTCAGGCCTTGTTGCTGTTTTTCCACGGCTTATTGTTTCCCTGCATTGTTGTTGTTGGCATGATTTTGCTCCATCAGTGCCACTACAGTCTCACCCTAATCACTGAAGCACAGCTCACCATTGATCACACCCATAGAAAATGGTATGATCACAAAAGCGAACAGATTCAGACATCAATACTTTAAAATATAATCTAATATAAAAAAACAAATCAGTCAGCAATAAGAGACACTAACAGGATCTTAATGCAGCTCTCATTTTATACCCACAAGCTAGAAAGTAACCAAAGCTTCCTAATTGATTTTAGGGAGCCAACTAAAAACAGTTACACTCCCTCTACAAGAAGGGGTCAATACAGGCCAAGATGCAACATGCTGCAGATAGTACAGTGTTCATTTCATCACAGAGACCCTTCCATCATGCCTCTGGCACACAATGGTAATCAATACACAGGGAGTAGGGAAGGTGCCCCGATTGATCAGTTGGTCTCAGTGGATGTAATCAATACAAAGACTGACTGGATCATGAACTTTCAAGAAAATCACCAAAAAACTAGGTCATGTATTTGCATCTCTTGAATCCACCAGGAATCAGATATACAATTTTGGAATCCATCAACTCGTTATAAAATTCAAGCTCTCGCGAGATGACGTCACAGCCCAGAGCAAGTGAAGGGTAAGGGAAACGTTTACTATGCTATTTACAGAGATAACACTGGCGATCTGAACCGGTCAGTGGCGAAAAAAGCACTTTTAATGCGCAAACTTATACGGGACGCATTTGCCCCCGTTACTGTGTCGTTTCGCGGCTCCCGGCTGCATCCGCCTCCCTCAATACTGAACCAATTTTAGAACGAGTTGTACCTATGAATCATATGCACACATACACATGGGGAAATAGGGCCCAGGTTGAAAAATACCGAAGTTATTCTTTAACTGCCTTATACAGTACATGTACCAGGATTTATTTTGGTGACATTAGTCTCGTATTGATGACGGACATTTCACAGTTTTCAAGGACTTTACAGAGTATGATTTAAGCAGACCTCACAATGAATATAGAAAATGAAAGGAAGGATGACAAAGAATTTTTATGTGATGTACAGTTTACATGTTGGACTCTAATGTATATCTCCATTATCTCCGCCAGGCATCAGCCTGGAGGGGATCATGTGTTGGGTTGTGTGTGTGCATTTGTCTGTCCACGGCTAATCTTGCAAACTACTGGACCAATTAGCCTAATATTTTCTGCACATACATGATTATATGCTCAAGGACCTCTCGTGGTTGCGGTGATTCACAATTGTTAAAAACTTGTTTTATTGACTGTTTTATA
Organism: Epinephelus moara; assembly: GCF_006386435.1. Lineage (NCBI taxonomy): Eukaryota > Metazoa > Chordata > Actinopteri > Perciformes > Serranidae > Epinephelus > Epinephelus moara. The sequence goes on from NC_065509.1 coordinate 34,295,043, forward strand.
CCATCATTAACTGCTGACTCCTCACTTCTCTTAATCCTAAGTGCTGTATCATAGGCTACTGGACTTAAAGACGTCTTCAAGAAACTCAAGCAAGTCCAGCACACTCCACTTAATCCTCTGATAGAGGCCGATGGAGGCCAAAAGTTTACTTGTCATCTGTTTCAGGCCACGTTTTGATCTTTGGTGTGGCTCAAAAACTGACATCCATGAAAAGTTTGGTCTCCATACCCAAGTAATGATTGTGTTAAGTGGCTGATGGGCATGTAGCTACTTACATGTTTCAGATGATACGTCATGTTTGTAGTCAACTAATGAAGATGAGTTTACATATCACCTTGGGTTCGTCCTTCTCCTTCTCAAAATGATCCCACACTGTTATTAACTAGCCTGTGTAATAACCGCCGGTACCAGCCCTGGAAATTAACGTGACTCCTGTCTGATTGCTGAGCTTGGCCACTTCCTGTGTCTGTCTTTTCAAAGTGATCAATAAATCTTGCCGACTAATGACCTTTCTGGCCGATTAGCGTTTGGTCATACTTACAGTATGGTAAATACTACCAGTGTAAGGCGATATATGTGCCCATCCGAGGATATAATTCTGATATGACTAAACTAAACGACACTAAACATTAACAGAATTTTTTACTGCTGTGCTCACCATGACTCTTTGCACTTTTCTAATTCAGTGTTTCTTCTGATGATACTTTATTTTGCTGTTCAATGGCTCACAAGGCTAACATCATAACTACAGAACCCAATGAGTACAGCTGAATGTATTATTTTGTCAGTGTTTGGTTTTGTTGTCTGATGAATGATTTTGTATTTGCATTTACAGTAATTGTTTCCTCAAGGTGCCACCGATGATGGAGACACCATTGTTCTATTTTTGGTATAAAACTCATGAAAAGGCTGTAACAAGTGTACAGTACAACTAATGGGCTAGTCTTGATGAATTTCCAGAATCCTCTATATTCATTTTCATGCTCACAGGTTGAATAACTGACCTGAAGTGTTCTGACCCATTGCCTGTTGTATTTGTTCAGTTGGACTGGATGCTTATCAAATTGTGAAATAGGATTTTTGGATCAATAAACAAAGAAATCTGAAATGTTTTCAGTAAGAGTGCACATGACTGTAGCTTTAAACAACTTTGATTTCCCTGAATCATTTTTTGTTGCAAAGTTGTGGAGGTGAAGTGTCATCTTTAAAACGTTTAACTTTTCTCCTTCTCTCTCTTCGCACATCTGTACTGCTCTCGCGCTCTCTTGCACGTACACAAAAACACACACTCTACACACAGCTAATGTGTAGTTACTTTACAAAGGAGATTTTTTTTCTCTCTCTCAATTTCTCTCTGGGTTTCCTCTTTCAAATTCCTCTTGTGTGTTTTCTGTCCTTTCATGGTAGGTTGAGCTTTTCAGGCATTGTCAGCCTTGTTTAAATTTTTAACAAGGGGGGAAAGAAACAAAGAGACTAAGACGAGGGTTAAGTCCCTCCTCTGAAATCGAAGGTATATTTCCCATGAAATGTTGTGTAGTGACGTGGAATAGTCTTCGCCTTTTGTGTCTTCTGATGCCTTTGGCCCCTTTTAAGCAAATGGTGAACACTATGCATGCTTCAGCTTTTACAGTGCTGGTTGGTCTACCAAGAGTACTATACTCAGGTGGTTTAAACTGAACTTCTTTAAATGTCTTTAAATCCACTCTGAGCTGGCAGCTCTGGCTACGCAGTTAGTTTTGTAAGCTCAGTTTGCTCGTGCTCTAGGGTGATGAAATCTCAATAAAAAGAATTATGCTAATCAGTGACAATTTTCAGTTATGCCCCACACATGCTTCCCTTGATTAAAATGTAATTGCGTAAAATCATCAGCGGAAGATGTTGATCATGGCTGGCCCAACAGAAACAGTGTCGTGCTTCGTGTTGTCTCCAGCAAGGAGTCATCTAATTTTGTGACAGGTGTGAAGGTAATTGAATGCTGCCAGACATCAAAAAAGGCAGAGAACATGAACAACAAGAGAAAACAAACACAGACAGCCGTGCAAGCCTTAGTACTGAGTTTAGTACCAGAGACACTTTCATTACCAAAGCATAAATTATGTAAGTCTAACGAAATTGTGTTGACAATATCCAGGAGACCCGGCTGTAGCTACTGATGTCAGGTCATTGGTATAATTAAGGGGTTTTAGCAAACTGGGATTAGTTTACATTATTCAATTACAAACTTGGGGGTAATTTTAGAGGCTGAGTCTACTGTGTTTGGACTGAATGCCTTTGAAACGAAAATTGAATTTTATTCCTGCGGTATGAGCTTTCAAAGGGCAGAAAAAATAATTTACAAGTTTCATGGAAATCTATCCAATAGTTATAGAGAAATTTCACTCAGAACCACTTTCGATGTAGGTGCGGATGTTTCCAGTCACCTCTCTGTCAACTCAGCAAATGTATGCTCTTATGCCTATTTTGCAAGTGTTGGTGGTGTTTTTGTGGTTGGCATTGGACGGTGATGGCATGTGGCTGCAAGTCACTTATCGGGATGAGGACATACATCTGAAAACCTGAGGATAAGGTTTTCAAATGTATGTCCTCAGTAAACAATGCAGAGAAGATGGACAGCAGTCAAACCAGCATCCTGCTAGCCACTGTGCAGAAGTTGGATAATAAACGAGACAACCTTCATGCCACATCAGTTTCCAGCGAGATATCAGGAACTGTAATTTCCTTTGTTTCACCAAAACTTTGCTAAACCCTGAACAGCGCCATTCAACAAGGTGACTCTTTGTCTATATGCCGATCTGACAAAGCAGAGGACTTTGGCGAGACAAGGGGAGGAGGCAAGTGCTTTAATATGAGTGAGAACTAGTCTGATAGTATGAATGTGAGGCGCTGAACTGTTCCCAATCTGGATCACTGCTGTACAACATTCAGAGTTGGATGTAGAGCAGCGCTGCCCACGTTTGGGGGAAGTGACCATGAGGCCATCTTGTTCAGTTCAAAGTATGTAAACAAACTATGATGCATGCCCCCAGTGATGTAAGAGATGAAGCCAATCAGGAGCATGCTCCAGGATACTGTCGAGGTCACCAATGACATCAATAAATTAAAATGATTCATTGAAATGTTAGCCTCGTAGTGGTGCTAGAAGATCACCAAAGTCATTAGGATTCATCCTCTGGGAACCATGAATATCTGTACAAAATTTCAGGGAGATTCATTAAATAAGTTTTTAGCTATTTCAGCATTAGCACATAGAGCATAAGCACATAGAGCAAGCAGTAGCAGCCACCCACCAGCACACGTGAGAACGGAAACAGAGGGCTCGGCGGGATGGAGCACCTGCCGCAGCAACTGAACACGCCATCTGCGGTCATTTTGACTTGACTACAAGCTGATAAGCTGTATAAACAGGCAACATGCTTTTCGGTCAAAAACCAGCTGCCAGCCATTTGACCAGCTGAGTTGCAGGTGACACCATAAGCTGGCTTTTGAGTCGAGCTCAGATGACCAGTTCACACCACTCCAACTTTTCTCTGCAACGTTCTAAAATGGTTTCATCTCGTCATGAATCTTTGGTCTGAACTGGGCTTAAGACCTTCTTACAGTACTGGTTCTGAATTTTCTAAAGCTAATAAGGAGTGTTAGGGGACTTGGACTCATGATCTCACTATTTCTAAAGTCTTGGTTACAGCCCTGCCAGGAGACAAGCAACTAACCTTCTGAGAATACATACTCGAGGTAAAAGGACATTAGGACTTCATGTGCAGTGGAAGACAGAAATAGCAGTCACTCAACAAACACCTTAAGTGTGAAGCAATTTTCAATTATGATTGCTTGCTTGCTTCAGAGGCTTAATTGCAGCTAAAGGATCTTATAATAGGAATAGAAAACAAGTCTATGATCCCTATGAGATGCATTTGAGAGCATGCCAATGTCAAATGAGACACAGGAAGCCAGGGAGAGTTGGCAAACTGGCTCCATCTCCTGGAGGAGACAAGAGATGGGGCTCTACTGAATACAACCCCCACCTTCAAATGCTGCCCTTAGTCTGTTTGCTGAATGCTTAGTGAAGGCAATGGCAAGATTTACTAGAATGTTTATAAAGCAAATAGCAGCCAAGATTTTGCTATGGCAACTGTCATTCAAATGGCAGACAGCACCGCAAAGTAATACTTATTATTATTATTATTATTGTATCAATAACAACACAAACAGTGTTTGCTGAAGGCACCTGAACATATACTGTGATGGTGTTGAGTGAAGGCACTTGTGAACACGATGCTGTGTATATGTGGAGCAAATAAACATCCAATGAACATAGGCAATCACTAGAAAAAAACAACTCAAGATTCGCATTAAATGCAGAGCACTTCACGCCCGAACAAACAAGTAATATTTCGCTGACCTCATTCACAAGAAACCTTCGTGAAAGGCTGCACTGCAAATGAATAATAATAAACTATAGTGCTGGTCCATTTGTTCCATTTGTTGGGGAAGGGGGGTCTGCAGGTGCAGTAAAGCATGAATTGGCCATCCATGACCAGTAATCATGTCCTGTCTATTAGACTGTGCTGCTGGGAAATAACACAAGGAATAGAAAAGAGCTATGAAATTCCTGGAATTACCACAGCTCACTTGTCACAATCCAATTACTTTGTCTATGTTTGCGGCGGAGCTCCATCCCTCCTCAGTTTCAATTCATTTCCCGAGGTTAACACCTTATTATTTTTGACCACACACTCTGTAACTTGCACCTGCATGCGTCTTTACCCTTGCACAAACCTGAAATTGGAGAGAAAAATGTTAAATTCTGACACATATTAAAATGTCAACACTTAGATGCCTGAAATGATATATGCTCTACAGTTCATGAATACAGCGTCGCCCTGTGTGGCTTCCAACATATTGGATTTTCCAGAGGGGAAGCAGCATTTATATTCAGCTGTTTGGTGGGGTTTAGAAAACAAGGACTGATCCTTATTGTGCATCTTAAGCTGGTCTCTCTCCCTTAAATGAATTCGTTTAACAAGCACTTCTCGGGGGTTTGTGTGCCAAGAAGCACTGAGTTACAGCTGTTCCACAATGCCTCTGCCACAGTCCAAATTTAGCTGAATAGCTGCGAGGGAGATTGCTCTCCAAGCTGGTCAGGACCTTACATGAAGGTGCATCCAACTACAAAGCAACACCACATTTTCTCTCCTTTAAGAAACAAAAAAGTACAATATTTACTCACCCATGACACAAAAATGACTACAGTATGTCTGCAGGGGGTTGAACGGCTTGTTGATCAAGCTGTATTGATTCACTTTTTTTCTTTGGTGTTGAGATTCTTGATATCCAAAGCTCACTTTGCAGCTCATGTTTTGTATGAAGATCCCCCCAACACACACTCCCCCAGGGTCTTGAAGCTCCCAGAGTCTTATCATTCTGTTACTGATGTCCAATTCACTTGTGTCACGATTTGTGAGCATAATACATAAATTTCCTTTTGTTGTGAAGTGTTTTTAAAAGACCCTTGGGTCTTTGTCTCCCTTGCAAAATTAGCATTTCTTTCATTCTTTCAGTTTCATGTACATGCAAATAAACTAAACTAAATTAAATATATTATAATGGAAGGAATAAAGCAGAGGCTTTCCATCAGTACGGAGCACCCGCTGAGTGTTTATTCCCGCATGTGGCCTTAGCTTGTTTGCTAGTTTGTTGTGTCATAACATTTTCTGAATAAAATAACTGCTTCTGAACGAAAAATGAATATGAATTGCCTGAGCCACATGTGGAAAGAAGAGAGGGTGTTGTTTTCTGAGAAAGTGCAGCCACATGCTGTACGTCCATATGGTTGTACTCTAATGATACTTGCAGAGGTTTGGCCTCAGAGTATAATTGTAAATGACTGTAACCAAGTGAAACTAGCTTCCTGGCACACTGGCTATGGGGGAAACTGGATACTTCATTTGCCTCCAAATTTCACTTGAACCCACTCAGCTATCGTGGCTGTCGATGTCAGGCAGCCAGTACCATGGCTGTTCACCTTGAGGGGTCCCTAGGAGATTGGCTTCTCTGGAGCTAACTGATATGGACTGGAGCCCAATTTCCTTTTGGCTAATTAGCTTGGCTACAATACCAGTGGCAGTCCTTATCAGCCCCCGAGCCTTCTGCTCCCTGTCTGTTTCTTTCTTTCTTTTTTTTTTTTTTTTGTAGGTCTGCAGCACAGTAAGATAGCTTTCCCAAAAAGCTCACAGTGGCAGGTTTCTATTTGTATGTGCTCAATAGCAGAGGTTATGTATATTATCATAGCTTACAAGCATGAACTCATCATGTCTGTCTCAAATTTCACTGAGGCACATTAAGGGAAACCATTTTATAAGGTATACGCTTGTAAAAGCCTCAAGCTCAGTCCCCTCCCGAGAGGTTTATTGTCTAAATGGAAAATATGAGCAGAATGTTAATTCAAAATACAACACACAGGGAAAGTCATATCACAAAACGTTTCCTACACACTTTTCAAGCTGGCAACAGATGGCACTACCAACTAACAGACTTGTTTTTTATGTAAGATTATTTTTTAGAGCTGGCATTGATACAGATATCATGCATTACATAGCCCATAAGTACATGTAACTACTGAAGTGCTTTATAAATGGATGGTTTAACATTATAAGAGATACATCTGGTCACCAGATCAAAACCACTCTCATGTCAGTCCATTAATGAAGCTACAGCCAGCAGGTGGTTAGCTTAGCATAAAGACAAACAAAACAAAATGGGGTCCTGCCGTCACCGTGAGTTCGCGAGGCACCCAGCAGGAACTCCAGGGAGTCACTGTACCTGGTTAAGAAATCTGACACAACTTGTAATTTAAACTTCAGCGTTGTTATGGATTGAACACACTAATAACGTGATATAAAATATTAGGTATCAATTAATGAGCTTACAAGGTGTTAGTAGTTGTATTTTGTTACCTTTCACAGAGCTAGCTGTTTTCCCTTGTTTTAGCTAAAAGTAACTGATGAACCGTTGAAATAGGATGAGTTAGCTGCCACTGATGAATAAATGGCTTAAAGAGTTAGCTAAAAGTAACTAATAACAGTTGAAATAGATTAGCAAAAAGTAACTGAAAAGCGGTTGACATAGCATAAGTTAGCTAAAAGTGAAAAAAACAGTCAAATAGCCAAAAGTGATGATGAACTGCTGAAATACTTAGCTTAAAAGAATGGATGACAGTTAAAACAGTTAGCTTATAGTAACTCAAACAGCTGAAATAGCATTAGTTAGCTAAAAGTGATGAATAAATGGTTTAAACCATTGGTTACAGTAACCAATAAATAGTTGAAATAGCATTAGTTATCTAAAATTAATGAATAACCAGTTGAAAAAGTTAGCTAAACGTAACTAATAAATAGTTGAAATAGGACTAGTTAGCTTAATGTAATGGATAATGGTTGAAAGAGTTTGATAAAAGTCACTTAAACAGTTGTAATAGCATTAATTAGCTAAAAGTGACAAATAAATGGTTTAAACAGTTGGGGAAAAGTATTCATAAGCTGCTGAAATAGCATTAGCTAGTTGAAAGTAATGAATAAAGGGTTAAAACAGTTAGCTTAAGTAACTGACAAATGGTTGAAATAGCAGCTACAAGTGATGAATACGCGGTTGAAACACTAAGCTTAATGTAACTCAAACAGCTGAAATAGGACTAGTTAGCTAAAAGTGATGAATAAATGGTTGAAAGAGTTAGCTAAAAATAACTAATATGCTGACATAGGACTAGTTAGGTAAAAGCAGGGCTGTTTCAAGACACTCTGGGGGCCCCAGGCAAGAGGCACCTTAGACCCCCCCCCCCCCGCCTCTAGGGTGACCAGGTCCCAATAAACCAAATGTGGGACAAGGAGTAGGTTTGTGAGGGACAATGTCGGACACCCGCCCCCTGTGTGAAGTTTAGTCATCAGAGACTTGTCACGGTACCAAAATTGGGACCCATGGTACGATACCAGTGAAAGTATCACAGCCCTTATCTTGCGCCGTATTTGACAGGAATACGGCATCTGTGACCCCCGTTCAACCCACAACCGGCAGGATTCGCCTTTCGTTTCTGCTGCTGGTTGAAATCTGTACTCGCACAGCGTGCTCCTGAATGATTTGTTTTGCTTGCGCAAAACTATTTTTAGTCGCAAATGCGAGTGAAATGCTCGCACCATAGAGCTCTGTGGAAAACAAATCACTGTAGCATATATAAACAAATCTAACCTACAAGTAAAAAGAAATAAATAATAACTTTCACTGCTTACATATACTCAATAGCTCAGCTAATACCAGAAATGTCACTGGATACAAACCACTGCAGCAGCATACTGAGTGCCAGGTGGCCAGTGCGCACCGTTATTGGACGGCGCATGGACACTCACCCTCTTGCGATTGGACTTTGAACTTATCCCACAGTACTGGTACCGTGAGGTACCGTAGTACTACGGTACTCCAACAATGCTAGCGCGGGTGGCAACCAATCATGCGGGACATGGTCTCAATTTGCGTGACGTGTGAAAAGAGACAGAAATGCTGCGCAGTCCCGCACGATGCGGGACGTCTGGTCACCCTACTTAGCCACTTGCAAGCAGCAGCTAGTAGGGGGCCCCATTAGGGGGGATTCCAACGTGTTGTCGTTGTTGCAGTGTCTATAGGGGTTCCATCATATTGCAATTGATATGGACCAATGTCAGCCGTCTCTGGGGGCCCCCTTCCAGCTCGGGGCCCTAGGCAATTGCCTAGTTTGCCTGTCCGGTTGCGACAGCCCTGGGTAAAAGTATGGAAAACGGTTGAAACAGTTAGTTAAAAGTAACTGACCAGTGGTTTGAATAGCATTAGTTAACTAAAATTTATGAATAAACGATTGAAACAGTTAGCTAAAAGTTACTAATTAATAGTTTAAATAGGTAGGTAATGGTAATGGATAATGGTTGAAACAGTTGATAAATGTAACTTAAACAGTTGAAATAGCATTAATTAGCTAAAAGCGTTGAATAAATGGTTTAAACAGTTAGCTAAAAGTAATTATAAGCTGCTGACATAGCATTAGCTAGCTGAAAGTAATGAATAAAGGGTTGAAACAGTTAGCTAAAGTAACTAACAAATGGTTGAAATAGCAGCTACAAGTGATGAATACACGGTTGAAACACTAAGCTTAATGTAACTCAAACAGCTGAAATAGGACTAGTTAGCTAAAAGTAATGGAAAACGGTTGAAACAGTTAGCTAAAAGTAACTGACCAGTGGTTTAAATAGCATTAGTTAACTAAAATTTATGAATAAATGATTGAAACAGTTAGCTAAAGGTAACTAATAAACAGTTTAAATAGGACTAGTTAGCTTAAAGTAATGGAGAATGGTTGAAACAGTAAGCTAAAAATAACTCATTAGCCTTCGAAATAGCATTAATTAGCTAAAAGTAATGGATAATGGTTAAAACTGTTTGCTAAAAGTAACTGAGAAGTGGTTGAAGCACTGTTTTAATCTTGGAGGGCACATACAGTAAATACCTTGTATGACTGAAATAGTGAACATGGAGAACGAAGTGATTTTACTAAATTAAGCTCACAGATAGCTAAGCCACTAATCTCCGTTTGTGAGATGGCGCTAGGCCAACATGTACTCTGTAACAACTTGCAACGTAATAAATGATAACAATGGGGCCTGCTGACTCTTTTCTGTTTGGAGGTGTGCAGTTGTGCAACTGGATTTCGGACTTAACCTTTTATCTGCTGTTAGTTTCACATGGCAGCAAGAAGAGGAAGGAATGAAGGAAGGCTATAACCCCAAACTCCCCAGTTCTTCAGACAAGGAGGAATTGCCCAAATTCAGAACACGCAGATGTGTGGACGTAATGTAAAGGAAAAGGACAGCAGTCATCTGACCATTTTTCAAAAACTGTTCATGGCCTCCTTTAACTCCTCCAACAACACAGGTTTTGCTCGTACAACCACAGAAGCCGCAGTCCTTCTACTCTGCTGATACCTGACGGTCAGTTGTTCAACTCCGCTGTGAAAAGCCCGACCTCTTGTTCCTGAGTATTCTGACTGACTGTAGCTTCCTGCAGCTCCTCCTAACAGCAAAAGTTGTTGTCCTTTAAAAGACGACCCTGTGTCTCCACCTGAAAAACTCTGACATTGACAAGGCTGACAGAATCAGACTGAGGCACACCAGGACCCTGTGTTACAGTACCAGCCGACCCTCAGCTGCTATATTTTAACTTCATTCCTTTCTGGTTAATGCTCCATGGTGATTAAAAATAAAACTGCATTGACTCATATTTGTGTGTATGTATGTATATTGCATTAATCTTTTACATTGTATGCAGCTTCTAATTTTGCTTTTTTGAAAACTATTTAAATCTTTTATTTAAGTTAAAAAATACTCCACTATAAGTAAAACTACTTATTATGCAGTACATGGACATACTATATGATTTGTAATAAAAGTGAATTATTATTGCAGATGATTTAACATGTCAGCAGCATTTTACTGTTGTAGCTCATTATAAGTAATTTGTATTCTGTTGGGTAACTTAATCTAAAACAATGAATCATATTTTAGGTGAGTCATAACTAAAGCTGTAGTGTATAAACAATTTCTCACTCTGAAATGTATTATAAAAGACATATTAAGTGTCATACAAGGGAAAATCTGAGGTTAAATACCTCAGAATAATTTAAAAAAATACAAGTACAAGTCTGAAGAAGATTACAGAGACTTCAGCCAAAACCGATCCCGTTACAAAATTAGTATCCCTTCACCATCAATTTGACTTCAAATTACTGAATATAAATCAGTTTATTTTGCTCATTTTAAAGTTAAAACTGACAAGCATCTAAATACAGACCTCATGTTGTGAGAATAACTGGATAGATTAGGCTGTATGTACCTCCTTAATTCATTAGTAAAATCAATCAATACTGAATTTCAAACATTTTTCTAAAAGGTACAAAAGAGAAAAAAAACAAAAATAAAATAAAAGGAAAGCATAAATAAATAAATAAATAAATATACGAATGAAAGAGAAGAAGTCTGCAAGATTTAACAAAAACATCTTTTTTTTAAAAAGGGAAAAATATATTTTTAAAAAAGGTAAATTTTGAGGAAAAAAATTAAAAAGACATAAATAAAAAGACAAAAAATACAGACACAAAAAAAGAGAAAAAAGAGGAAAATAATCAGAAACATAGAAAATGATGTAAAAAATAAATAAATGAAAAAGTAAACTGAAAAAACAAAAAAATAAAAACAAATAAATTCTTAAGAAAATCTAACATTTCCCCCAGAGAGAAATTTTTAGAAACTTAACAGCTAAAAGGACCATTTTGGAGCATCGTAAAGCAAAAACCTTAGACCAGGTCTTCTCAAAATTTAATGACTGACTGCCATTCTAGAGAGCCAGCATATGATTGAGAACTGCAAAGGAAAGTGCACACACTATGACATTTTTATGACGTACTAACACTTCACAAAAACTGTCAAAATCCACAGTGATATAAGTTACATAACACTCACATTAATTTCTAGTTTTCTCTTAACACATTTGAAAGTAATGAAATACGGCAACACTGCTTGTACGGATCAACACACAGAACTGCAGCACACTGTTATACTAGGACCTGTAGTAAAAATAATGGCAATTTGGGAAGTTCATTTATCATTACATTTGTAAATGATTATTTCCGATAGTAGTGCATGTTTGCCTTTAAGAGCATAGCAGGTTTTTAATCAATATTTAAGTTTATTTGGATATTGGGAAGGATTTTGTCCCTCCTAATGTATATATGTAATAACTGCTGCCTAGCTAGGCTACGTTTAGAGGTGAGTTACCACCTTCTATCTCACATAGGAACAAGGTCTCTAAATACAGTGTGACCTCTGATTGGCTTTTGAAGCATGACAGTTGCTTTAGATGCTGTGCATTGTTTCATTGTGTGTGTCGCGCTTCATTGTTGTGCATTGTCTCATTTGTCTTCCTCCTGACTGCTCACCATCCATCTCACCCACTCTGGACTGAGACGCATCCACTCAGCAAAAAAAAACACTTATTGTGTTAATTTTCTTCAGTTTGCGGGATATCTCCGGCAAACCTTATTCTAATTCATGTAATCCCCGGAGATGGCACAGGCCCAGCATGCAGCCTTTCAGAATGCACCAGTGCCCTCAAATGCCTGCTCAGCCCCAGAACACAGACAGTAAGGGCCTCAGGGTAATTTCACACTCTGTTATGATTTTGTTCAGAAATAATATGGGTTTGGAGAGAAGTTCGGGTTGACTTCAGAGGAAAAAAAAGCACACTGCTGTTGTTGAAATTTTACTTCAGTCTAGCTTTGATACTCTAAAGACCAGTACCTGTCAAATAAATGCAAATGTGTTTGCATATTAAGCAGAGAAATTACAGTGATTATGGCTGTGCAGTAACAATAAAGCTTTATTCTAAGTATTAGCGCCTGGCATGAGATAAGCAGCCACTGTGCTCAATCTAATGAAGCCAAAGAAATAGTATTCTTGCATTTAGAGCCAGTTACTGTGCTGCATGTGTCATGACGGCAAAAAGAAATGGACACAAGGCATTTGAGAGAAAGCACCTGACAAACACAGACTCTCTAATGTCTCCTTAATGTGTTTCCTTGGAACATTTGGCTGCAGGGTATCACAGGGTGACACATGTACACAATAATAGCAGACTAAAAGAAGCATAGGACCACATAATAGCACCCATGACCATTAAACTTTAATAGGCGCACATAACTAATGCAGTTAAACCTGCTGCAGGTTTCCCTTTGTCCCAGATCCACCAGACTCACAGATTAAATTTCTAAACCAGATTGATTTGCACAGACATGACAAATGGCTTTAATGTGATAATGCATCACAGGTCAGCCTACTGTTATGGTGGTGGGGAGAATGACTGTGGTCACAATTACGTGACTAGCTTGCAGCACGCCTGGCAAACAACATGGAATTAACCGCCAAGCTGAGGATGTCAAGGCAACCTAATGCTCTGTCATTGAAACCCATCTCAATTAAGCTGTGGCTGGACAGGTGCCGCGGAGTTGACTGATTGGTTTTTCCCATCCCCTCTCAGTGTGGTGATGTTTCTATTTTCCCACTGGAAAAAACTGAGGATGTTAAGGAGCTCTAAATAGAGTTTCTCTGTGTTGTTCAATAAAGGGAAGGACAGTTAGTAACTCTTGAATGTACGAGTCAGGACCTCCCTGCGGTGATAATAGCCTCACTCTGCTGTTTACAGTGCTAAGTCAGGAGCATATTAGCTCTGTAATGGAATTAAACTAAAATAGAGTACGCCTTCTTTTTTAGGTAGGCTACCAATTTTCTCTATGACTACCAATAATATGAATATTTTTCAAATACCATACAGTGTTTTCCAATCAGGGCATTACAATGGGTTTCTTTTTGTACTTGGAAATCCAGCAGCTTCACTAAAAACAACACGAGTGGTAGGGCAATCATACATGCTATAAACTCACTACCAGTTTAGCCAGATTAGCTTCCACTTCATCTGGTGAAGAGATGTCTGACCTGTAAGACTGTGTGATAGCTCGTGTTTGTTGCCATGCTGGACCTATTTTACCAATACCAGTGTGCTGCAAGATTTCAGCCATCATTAGGGTGAATTCAACTTAAACATAACCAAAAAAAAAAAAGCCAATGGTGAAAGCTGGCTGCACAACTTGCAAAACTCCATCATTTCCCTTTAAGTGAGAAATAATTAGTGTAGATTAAAAAAAGACACAACACAGAGGATAAATATTTAATAACTGGTTCATACTGCTTTCATTTCTATAATCACATGAATGTAATCGCATGTTTCACTATGGATTATCCTACTTATGTCACAGTGGCTTGCCAGTGATCAAACTACATGTATTGTCTATGTTATATGCCATAAGTCATAATTTGGGGTAGTGTGCCTTTAAATGGATCTTTAATATGAATCTTTTTAACCTTTGAATTTTGAATTATTTAATCATTTTATTGTTCTGAAAAGTGGTTGAAGCCCAATAAAAGCTAAAACAATTTTCTTTCAAGCTGTAAAAATCTATTTAAAATGATGATGAGGCCGCTATAACAGCCATCCAGCTGTAAATAAATAAGTAGCTTGACTATTGTTGATTTAACTAATGCTTTATAGATAGATATAGCTAGATAGCTAGATAATTTATTTCGAACATGTAAAAAACAAAATTAATTATCTTTTAATAAATAATAACACTTATATATTTTGCCTCCTATCAGTATAATAATAATATCAATAATAATAAATGTGTATATAAACGTATAAAAGCAAGTATTAAAGGAATACTTCACCCGCAAAATGACCATTTGTATAACCTATAATTCACGTCAGGAAAATGCTTTTCTCATATGCCTTCAGGTTGACCGGAGAATTAAAAAAAAGGCCAACTTAGTCATTATGTTTTCTATGGTTTTTTTTTATCTTTAAACTAATCCAGTGAGGCTAATTCATGTATCAGAAATTAAAGTGACAGGTTGTATAAAAATGTCATTAAGACAATTTTTTTCTGCAACTACAAATACTTTCTGCACACTTACAAACTGTCACTGCCAGCAGTGTTTGACAGGTTTAATGGGTGATTTATGAGCACACACTTACTGATCATCATTTGAAAAGCTCAACATCTCTGTATTTATAGTCTGAAAAACTTTGACACTAAAAATAACTAATCTGAGACAGCTAGGATTTGTACCCAGGTTCATTGTATGCATTGTATTGCGATGTGTGTTTCCGTCAGCGGGAGTCTCGCCAACTGCATTAGGACCTGTGTGTGCACACCACAAGATTTCTCCACCAAGCCCTTGCCGACAGAGCGCCAGATAACGCGGTGATGTCACCTAACTACGTTCTGTCACGCGTGGAGACGACACATCGTAAAGGCATGGACATTCTTCCCAGTGTTGAATCAGATCTGCTTCCAGGGCCTGGGTCCAAACACAACGCACTCCCCGTGATCCTGTGGACGCCGCCCATTGTTGTTGTTGCTTGCCGGCTTGTCCTCCTCACATTTCTTCCATCCTCCTGCGTGCTGACGTGGGGTGTATCCTGCCTCTCATCGGCTGATGCTCTTGGTCAGTCGTGTCAGACTTCTCCAGTTTTCTAGCATGCCAGATATCCAGTCCCAGTCTCAGATGAGGGGGCGACTTGCTTGTAGGCTTGTTCACACATGAGGACTCGTCGTGGCAGACTATCTGCCGACTCACCTCCGACCCAAGGTGGCTCTCAAGATCCTCTGCGATGTCAAAATCGCGGTGAAAATTGTGTAATGTGAACTAAGCTTAACTGAGCCTCCTACCTGCCTGTCAAACAGCGTCAACCCATAACCTTCCTGATACAGTCCAGACTGAGTCCTGTGGAGATCAGCTGTGATGTCCGGAGGCCAGTGGCCGCTCACTCTGCTTCAGTGTGAGTGTTTTTGCTGGCTAGCAAAACATCCTGGCATGGACTATTTACTGGAGTTTGCCAGCCTGTCCCTCATGTGGCATTTGAAGATAATTGCAAGTTATCCACCACTAACATTTTCATCACCTTGTCTTGTCAGTGAAAATGAAACAAAGATTTGTGATAGTTTTATATTATAAAGATCTTTCTGTAGCTCGTCATCGTCTTGTTTTTGTCATGGAAAAAAGTTCAAATCACAATCACAAAGCAAAACTATATCAAAACCTATATTTACAAACTGTAACACAACTCCTGTGATATGCTCCAGGTCTCATATATCCAGTCATATGCTCAGTACTTCCCAAACGCATGCATTTGAATTCTTCCTAAGCAGAGTTCATACTCCCTCCCGAGGGTACACTACTTGTGGGCAGAAGTATTTTATATTGTAAGGTTTTAGCGAAATGCATGTGTTTGTGAAGCAGTGAGGATACATTGGATAAATGAGACCTGGATTATACTGCAGGAGCCGCGTGTGAGTTTGTAAATGTTCTGATATATTTTCACTGTTGTTAAATGTGATTTCCCATGACATTAATTCATGAAGAATGTTCGACTTTCACCAAGGACAAAAAAGTCTTCATAATTTCAAGGTAATTGTGAGTACTTAATCTATAAATGGTCATTTTGTAGGTGAAGCATTCTTTAAAGATTATTTTGGTATGAACCTCTTTCCAAAGTCAGAAATAACCCATTACTAAACAAAGATAGCAATAACTTTACAATCACACCGCAACAAAAGAAACATAAAGCTACATTAAAAACTGTATTGCTTTAAAAGGCAGTGATGGAAATGTGGCTTTATATGAGGATGCTTTTAAAGAAGGGATTTCAAAGATTATACTGATTTGGCCACAGCCTGAGATGCTGAGGCAGGGAGTCCCAGACACGAGGGAGATATGATGATTCAGAATAGACTGGTATAAACTGTTCACTCTGTCATGAGTCAAAATAGAGGTAATGGTGTGGCGAGATAGCAGGAACCTCCACATGTGTTGCACTCTCCCAGTGAAGTTCCCCACTGTCAAGTGAAAAGCAGCGACTGGCATTAGAGTCCACATGCATCAGAGGCGGCAAATGGCAGCCTGCACCCTGCCAAGGCTCACAGAGGGGCTGGCAGTGACAGGGACTGAGCCTCACACTGGGAACTACAAAAATCTTTATCATTTATTTGGAAATTGCACTGTAAATGAAACAAATCGTTGTTTGGTCATAGCTGAGACGGAGGCACAGAGGTCTTAATGATGCTGAATATAAACACAGAAACTGGCCTGACTGTTAAGAGCAAATAGTCAGGTGGCTGTAAGTGATGCCAGAGACAGATGCCACAGAAGTTAGGAGGCCACCAGGAGGAAAATGTTCCATTTCAGGAGTTTTGTTACTGCAACTGGCGGATGGGGAGACTTTATCAGCCATCAGATAAAAGCTTCACACTGTTGGCTGAGAATCATAATCACAACCTGGGTTTTGTTGTATTTTCTTCCTCAAGATGTTGAAACGCTTCCTTAGGATAAATTCTAAGAACGACAGCTGCTGTAGTATACGCCTGTTCATGATATAAAAACAGATGATCTGGGTCAAAATTTGCAAATGTGGCAAATACTAATTCTTTTCTTTTAGTAAATAATAAAAACATAAAATAATTCTGTCTTGCATAAATCCTGCAGCACATGTATCATGTAGCATGCAAATTTTGAGGTACAGCAATGTAGAGTTTTTGTCCTTGACATGTTCATTATCATTGACCAAAACGTGACAGTCTTTGAGTCACTGGTTCCTATTTAATCTTAACTCTAAACCAGATTATTTAGGTCCATTAACTACAGCAATCACTACACTATTTTCTCAAGAAAAGCAGTACAGGATAGTGTTGCCACGATACCAAAACTTTGACTTTGATACCAAGTTTAATATCATGATATTCAATATTGAAACAATAATGAAACTGAAACAATAGTGATTTGATTCTCAATACCTAATAGATCAGAAGCCAGGGTGTCTACAGGTATTAGACACTTGAATTTAATGCTTTTCAAGACATTAGACATAAGACACAATTCTTATTATTGAGCCCTGAAATTAGATAAAATGTTTGAGGCAATTACGACCTCACAAATTCAAATGTCAGACTACCTGATGACTTTTATATTTATAGTATTAAATTTAAGACATTTCAACACTTTTTAAGGACCTGCAGCCACCATGGAAACAGAATGTCCACAACATATAATTTATGTTAAGATGGCCGACATGACAGCTCCCCAAAAGTGAAGCCAAAATATCTCATTCGCCCCCTAGTGGCTGGCTGCAGTATAGGTCATAAAGCCCACTGTCTCCATGTTAGTGGATCAGACATGAGCCAAACTAAAAACTCAAAGTACACATCAAATAAATTTTTCCCAAAAATGGTTTCTGTCTTGTAAGGTATTTCTTATCACGCTGCTGTTCATTCAAGTGTTTGTTTTTCTGATAAGTTTCGTTATAATTAGTTATTTAACTAGCTATAAAACAGGGATGTTACAACATGATTGACAACTGTGTGAGCCAAATGGGTGGGCTAGCATTCTTGGTAGGATGGATGTATGGGCGGCAAACTTGATACCGTGGAGATCACCACTGCACAGACTCTTGGTAGGATGAGTCCTTCCAAGGAAGGATCCAAGAGGCAAGGCAAGAGTCCTTCCTAACATTCAGTGAGGATACATTGGAACAGGCTAACAAGTGTCATCAGGTGTGCGTCATTAAGCCTCGGCAGACTGAAGGGGTTTCAGGGTCCTGTGATAATTTTGGCACTCTCTAATGTTGTTGTACAATTTGAACAAATTCGAGCAGATTTTTCAAAGACACATGACTTTTAGGGAGAATTTATTTATGGATTATACTTAAAAAACAAACAGATAGGCTAAATAAAATTTTGTGGCACTTGGCGCTCTATCACTGTTGTAAATAATTAAATAAAAAACATGTTATGTTTTATCTAAATCAGTCTTTTAAATATCTCATTTTTGGCAGTGGACACATTGGAAAGCGTTGATGAGGTTTCTGTCAGTATTTATCTATGCTTGTCTGATAAAAACTCCTGGAGATATTAATCAAAATAGGTGACATATTTATCTACATCCTGCCAAGCTCTGCTGGCGCAGGTTTTATTGAAGAGGCCCCGTCTTCAATTCCAGCAAATCGTGCACAAAGAATTGTGCATACCGTACACCTACTGAGGATACACTCATACATCCTTGGAAATTCTCTGACAGAATGACTCAGTCCTCAGAAGAATTTAAAGGATCGCTGACATTGAAACAGTCCTTAGGCGGGATTTGATGACGTAGCATCCTTGAATTAAGCCATTTAAGGATCCTTCCTTGACTTTGAGGAACACCCTCTGGCTCTGAATGACATCACCAGAGCAAGATGGCACCGGCTGTAGCCGAGATATGTTA
Source organism: Epinephelus moara (assembly GCF_006386435.1). Classification (NCBI taxonomy): domain Eukaryota; kingdom Metazoa; phylum Chordata; class Actinopteri; order Perciformes; family Serranidae; genus Epinephelus; species Epinephelus moara. The sequence goes on from NC_065509.1 coordinate 34,313,981, forward strand.
GCGAAGAGGAGACGAATTGTCCATCTTTATATACGGTCTATGGTCAGCAAGGGTTGATCACATTTTGTTGCAAAACATGAGACCCACAGAGAGTACAAAATACATTTACAATGAAATTTTAACTATTTCATTTTAATTACATATATGGGCAAATTGTTGTCACTTTTTTTTAAGCAAAGGGCATTATGTTTACAATGGCCTTCAATTTATGTTGATTAAATTTATTGAGGGAGTGTGTTTATTACTGACCGTTCTATCTGACGCTACAGAGCCTCCATAGCTTATAATAGAAATGTAGTTGTACAGTAGTAGCCATATGCTAATTCATTATTTAACTGTTTTAAAAAGCACCAAAATGAGACCCAAATAACTGTAGGTCAATGCCTTTGTTGTTTGGAACTCATATATTCTATTATGCATGTCATGCTATTTACAACAAAGGGTAGCTCACACATTGATACGCTATGTATCTCGTATTAACATAGCAGCTCATCACAGTCCTACCAGCTGGTTTATTGGCTAACCTGTCGTGTTTTGTACTCCTTGGAGAGGTCTTGGTGTCTGTCACTGACTAAGATGCTTGGCGAGGTTTGAAGTGTTTCCTCCCTTGCATGAAACTGTTTCACAGCACCCTCTGCATACAGGCTTTGTTTTGTCAGCGGGTTCCCCATCAGCCTCTGCTCAGTAGGCAAAGTAGTGCCACAATTTACTTCAGCAGCCTGTCTTATTAACCAGTACAGGGCCTAAAGGTATTATTTTTAAGACGACGCACTGTTGTTGCCAGTAGTAGACATGGTGAGGCATTGCTTCTCAATCTTTATGAAAGCTGAGGCTCAGACTGTAGCCGTAGATCCCCTGGTCATGACACATTTGACCAACAACAGAGTACTGAACTTTTGGAAATTCTTACATCAAACCCACTCAAAAAACTTTTCCAAATTCAACATAATCTTTCAGCCCTTGTTCAGGAATTACAGGAATGGTTCAAGTATTAGTTAGCCCAGAAATTTAACTATTAGAGCAATTCCACCTCCATTGTTTAGACCCTAAAGGAGCAAATCTCGGGGCATTTTTTGCTTTGTATTGAATGTTGCTGGAAGTTTATTCTTTGGATTCCACATAAACCACAAACTAGACCTTTCATAATAGCTTCCATTATGTCCGCGGGTCTCTACATTTCCTCCATCTTCTACTTGACCTTTTTTGCTCAGGGAATTTCTACGTCATTCTCTACCAGTCTGGTAATGGTTTTCAAGAAGAAGCACTACTGGAGAAAGGGCAGCAATAATGTTTTACCCATAATGGTTTCGTTGGAGAATATGTAACGAAGGGTCAGGGGAAGTTTTACTGGAATTGGAAGTGTAATATCATCAGAAAGCAAAACAGTCTAATGGGCTCAACATTTCAGCCAAAAGACATTGAAAGAATGGGCTCTTCTTTGGTTCAACAATCGCACAGATGCTTTTTATTCTTTAAACACATATTGCTTTTATGTTTTAAGCAACATTGCTCTTTTTTGTAGACCATGAAGCAACTCATGGATCAAGAAAGTCATTGGCACTGTAGAGTCATTTATATTCAACATACAGATACTGTTGGATATTGGATTTTAGGAAAACCTCACATTTAAGAATAGGTTTGGCTCTCAGGAAATTGCTTGCTTGTTTGTAAAACCACAGGACGTATCGCTGCTTCTATTTACAGCTCAACTTTAATACATTTAGACGTTAAACTGCATTGTTTTACTTTTCTTTATTGCATGTAAAAGGCAATAACTCGTCAGGAAGGAGTGCAGCGTGTAATTAAATGCTGCTTCCTCATTCTATTGGTTAATCTGTTGACTCTTGTGTTTATTAAAGAACATTTATGGTGGTTTGTCAGTGTTGCATTAAATGGTGGTGAGAACCTGATCAGACCAGAAGATTATGTTGGTTTAAAGTCCCATTGAAAAGGAAGTTAGAGCGTCTTTAGCTTCTGTTCTGTGACATGAAATGGAATATATGATTGGTGTGCTTGTACAAGAGGGATTCAAATCAAAATCTGCATTTGATTGGACCATTAAAAGGTGGTTGGGTTTAGAGTTTAGCAGTGCTACAGTAGACTAGTGATGGAGCCAGGCACCTCCGTCACCATTAGATCAGAAGGAGGACAAGGGAGTGATGAATGAATTAGACCTTAGTTTCACTGTTTTTAAAATGAAAACAAAGGTCTGATTGATAAAAGGTAGGTATGTCATTACAGAGAGGCTCCGACAGTGTAATGCTGACAGGATAGTATGTGTCAGAAAGAGACAGGGACAAAGCCAGTGGCATGCTCCATTTGACGATAGTTGCTGAGGCAGTTCACTGTAATCTGGCGTTGTCACGAATATCACTGTCCTCAAGTAAATAAATTCTAGCCCACGACCCATAACCACGGTATATTGGCAAAAGAAAGACCCACCAACACATCATGCTGTTGCTAGCTAACCAAATCTTAGGGATGGGTGTATGTTATGATATTACTGGTTGATACTAGCTTAATCTAAGCACATGTTATATTTTGTTTCAACAAGAAGAAAACATGATTCGATTTTGACATTGATCTTTTGTAAGTTTTTTGGTGTATATTGTCAAATAGGTGCACAAAATGTCGGGGGATGTGATCTAAAGAGGCAGTTTACATTTCCTCCTGACCCCAATGTGTGCAGCAACAAACAAGTACATACATATGGGACCTTTCCCAATTACCCCTACAACTTCTACCTAGCCACTTTCACTACATTTCCCTGTTCACACAGAGTGTCTGCCACATTGAGTGCCGTCCCAATCCAACTCAAGAGGAGTGAAAGTGAGTTATAAAACCGTCCGACAGCGAGGCTGCACCAATGCCAACATACTGACCATGTGCAATGCTGTATTGTGTTTATCATGGAGGACGCTTCGTACAAATAAAGTAACCTAACAAACATTAACTGATCAAACTAAGAAAGACATTTATAGGCAAACTCTCGCAGAGACGTTAACCTGTTAAAGGTTATGTTGAATGAAGGATAAAATATACCCTTCTCTGGTCTCTAGAAAACGTTTCCATTTGATTGTAGTGCTGTACATGTACAACAACTGTCACAAAAACCAAGCAGCTTATAAACATCAGAGTAAAAGTAAGAAACAGTCATTCATATTGTCAAAATTCAAAAGAACCACACAAAGACACACAGGTAAATAGGGTGGTGACCTTCTGTACAAGACTCTTTGAAGATGTTTCTAAGAAAATAAAAGCCCTATTTTCTTAAGCTGTCAACCACCAAGACTTCGGTTTAGGTGACTTATATAACTAGGGTTTATCATCAAAGGAATTTTAAATGATTTTGCTTATTTCTGAGTATGTGTTGACCTATACACTGCATTGCGTGACTTCCAAAGAGAAGGCTACCAAACTTCACCTGGTACTCGATTCTCAAGAACAACAAAAATGTAGCACAAACACTCAAAGAGAATCACTCACAGAGAGCCTTGAACTCAGACACGCACATTAAAAAGGAAAGTCTGTGATTTTTTCGGTTGCAGTGCATTAAAGGAAAGTGAGCAACCTCAAGTGGCATGGACCTGTGCACCTGTCATTTCAATCCTGTTCTTCCCCTCATGATGGTTTCACTCCCAGTCTCTTAGAAAAGTACCCTCCAGTCAGTCATGTGGTCTGTACCCCCACGGGAGGGCAGGGTGACCTGGTGGTTAGAGGCCAGCCTCTAACCGAAAGGCCAAGAGACTGAGCCGCTGCATCCATCTGTGCCTGTGTGTCAAAGTAGACTTGAGTAAGACATTGAAGTATTGCTTACTCCTGTGGCGTGGCATTCTGCTGACCATGCACTGTTCCGGCGATTTTAATCTCTGTCCTGCGTTAATTTTCATTACACGGTTTAGAGGAAGTAATAGCTTCATGTAACTTTTCTTTTGTTTTGAAACGAAAAGTTTCGTCCCAAAAACACAACAGCACACGGAGTCAAATCTTTGTTTTTTATTTCCCCCTCTTCTCTGACACTTGTATTATTTGTCTTACTTGCCAAAAGAACTGAGTCAGACTCTTAACTACAGTGGACTTTTACTTATCCCTCTTCCACTTGAGTACATTTGTCACAGAACAGCTTCACTTTCCCTCCTTTACAGATTAATTTTTAATTCTAAAAATGAATCAAAGTAAGCTGAGTTTTGTACTTTTTCCATCCTGCATTGTAAATAAAAACCCAGAACAAACCATAAAAGTGCACTCAGTGCAGGTGTGTCTTGGGGCATTTGGAAAAGGGAGTGCAGGGCGGACTGTGTGTCCAGTGAGTATGCATGACAGTAGCGGAAAGATGCGTAACATAGTGAAATGCTTTCACCTAATGGCTTCACCTAACTGTATAAACTTAAGGTACTGTAATTGACATTCAGAACGTTGATATAGCGGCAAACAACTACTTGCTATGTAAAGAAATCGTGGAGTAATGGCGTCCTCAGCAGAGAATGAATTCAACCTCCCTCTGTGTGTGTTGTAATCCAAGTTTCACCACTTGCAGCCCGTACTAGCCAATTGAGAGTAGTGAGGAGTCAGCGGTCAATGATGGTATAAAATAGTCAATAAAACACATTTTTCAACAACTGGGAATCACCGCAACCATGAAAGGTCCTTAAACATACAGTCATATATGTGACCCAAAAATATTAGGCTGATGGGTCCAGTAGTATGAGATTGGTTAGCCTTTTGTATGGATGTCAGTTTTTGGGCCACAACAAAGGCCAAAATGTGGCCTTCAACAGACAAGGTATGGCTTGTATTTGTCCGAGCCTTGCTGAAATCCAAATGTCTGGACTTCACTGCCCTCACAGACTCACAGACTGTCAGCAAACGTAGCCCATCCATGAAAAGTGCCTCTTATTCACAGTAGGGAATAAAGAACTAGCTTGTGATTCTGTGAGCAAACATAACATGAGACATTTTCCTTCAGCCCATCTGTTTTAATAAGGGTTTTCCCCTCACTGTCAGTTGTTCTGATACCTTAGAAAAACAACTGTGAAGTACAGTACATGTTTTGTGGTAAAGTGGAAAACAAATCTTTGGATTGAGGAAAAATAGGCTGCTTAAAGTGACTTGTATCAGCAGTGACTACAGTGTATTACCCCTAACCTGCACAGTAGATACAGCACTTAGCCAGTTCTGTAAAGCCTCAGGTTCAGTGTCAGAATTAAGGCATAGCACAGTACCTTCCAAGGCCAACACAAGCCGACACTTTACGCCTGCAGAACAGTCATGATATACTCTTGAATGGTCTTTCATGCTCCCATAGCTCCGTAACCTTCACCTCTCAGAATGCCTGAGGAGGAAGGATAGTGTTTCATGTTAACAGCTAAGAGTTCAACTGTATGCCAAGTAAAAAATCAAAAGGCTCAGAATCAGAGCACGTGCAGTCCCCTCTGATATTGACTCAAAAGCTTTGGGTTCAAAAATGCAAGTTAACGTGTTAAAATCTTAAAAAAAGAGGAAAAGGCGAAAGGAACAGGTTGATGGTTATATTACACTGCAGGTTCCTCGTCATTGCGTCATTATTTTTGAACCACTAACAGTCACAGCTCATAAGAAAACTCTGTATTACTGTATAATTGTGTTCTCTATTCATAATTCCAATAGAAAGTCCTGAAACAGTCCCTGTGTACATGCATTAAACAGAAAAACCTTCTCGTTTCGACACAAATTGCATCCAGGGTGCCTAAATGGATATTTTTCTGATTGATGACAATGTCCCCTATAATATAATAAAGCTCATTTGGGTGTGAAATACTACACATCATTTCTATGAGTCCACAAATCCTATCTACTGCTTCAGTGAGCTCCAGTGCCAATGGAGCAGCTCTGGGTTTTCTCTCTTCATCACATCACAAATTAGAGCCCCAGTTCAACTGGAGCTTTAGGATTGAACTGCTTAAGCTCAGAAAATAACATAGAAATTCTGCTCGAGTGTTGATGCCTGGCGTCAGATTGCTGCTCCTCAAATATACAGAAACCACTGAGTATCAGGACCACCTGCTCTTGCCATGAAATAGACTGATAAGGTGAAGGTTATGATCTTTAATTGATTTCACTCCCATTTCACTCATGAAGGGAGATGTAGATGGAATCATTTTTTAAGCCTGGTGACATGGTGGAAAAGGAGGGCAACGTTAGCGGGATGAGTTAATATTTTGTGTAGTCGGGGTATGTGAAATCAAATGATTAGACCTGCATGAGAGGAAACAGCTCATGGAAATGATCCTCAATGTTTATGTTGGATTATTTGTCGGATTTCTGCATCTGTCTATTTCAGATTCATTTGTGCTATACAGTATGTTAGGCTACAATAGACATGTGTAGACATGTGCTGCATGGATACCAAAATAATCTACCAGAATATAACAGAAAAGCATCCACACACTGGAATTCAAACTCTCTTAAAGGAATACTTCACCCAAAAAATGACCAGTTACTCACCCTGTGTTATGTTAAACCTGTGAAGGAAACTGTTTTTCTCACATGCCTCTGTTGAACGCAGAATCCAAAACTGATGGGTGCATTTAACAACAGCAAAACTATATCATCACATCTGTTTACAAACTCTCACACAACTCTGTAGTAAAATCCAAGTCTCATTTATCTCGTCACATGCGCAGTACTTCCAAAAACAGACAGACATTTCTGATGGAAAACTGAACTGCAAGTGAAACATACAGTGTTGTCACATATAGTCCTTTTTTCTGAACAAACTGAACTGCACCAAAAAGTGGACAGAACAGAACAGAAAAGGGACTCAGTTATTTTTGTGTCCACATAGTTCATTTGAAAGAGGACTCAGTTCTCTTCCTGGTCGACTTCAGCTCTGATGGAGTCTCAGTCCTCTTTCTCTTCACACTGTAGCCTATATAATATATATAGATGTAGTTTTGTTTTTACTTTGATGCTGCACTGCAGTGCGGTTATGAAGCCTCTCGCTTTCAGATGAACTTAAAATTGTAGGAGAACCTTAATGTTTCTGTGCTGTAGACTGCTGCCATTTGATGTATTCTACATTCGACATCTGGAGACGTGCAGTATCTTCCATGGACCAAACTACTCCTCATCCTGTGTTCTTGCAAGCGTTACAGGCCGACGTGGTTTCGGCGTTCCAGTGCGACAGCATGTGATCTCGAGGGTAAATACGATGGCGAAGAGCAAAATAAACTGGATGTACTGAGGTACTAAAAAAGCAATTATATTATTCTAGTAGGCTACCAAAAGTTCAGTTTGTATTCGTAATATTCAGAATTTATATAATAAAAAAAATGATACTCGGTGTCTGTGTAATGACACGATATTGCCACACAAAATATCGAGATACTCTGCTGTATTGATTACAGAGGTAGCTAGCCATATCATACAGCATAGTCACTGGGAAATTTGAGGGCTGCAACAATTTGTCCACTTTTTTTCTTTTTGAAAATAATAATCTTGCAAACAGTGACTGCAAGATGCCCAGTTTTTTCAAAACACATCTTATTTTGTAATTAAAAACTTTCTGACTCCTGATACATTGTCTTAAGGTGTGAGATCTGTAATGTTTCATGACCGTTGATATAGTGCATCAGTAAGCATTATGTGTGTAGTTATAGAGCATTATAAATCCATTATAATTCACTATGAATGGTCTTATGATGCATTATAGATGTGGTCTTCATAGAAAGTGTTACCGTAGTTACTGACTGGACAAATGAGATTTGCATTTTACTGCACGAGTTGCATCAGATTCTGTAAACGGATGTTTTGATATAGTTTTAGTGTTGTTCATTGCGGTCACCCACACTCAAACTCATCAAGAATTTTCTCAGCTTTTGGATTCTTCATTAACCGCTGGCAATCAAGAAAAACGTTTTCTTCCCAGTTCTATCATCGTGTGAGTAACTGAATATAAATGTTCATGTGGGGGAGTGAAGTATTCCTTTCACCCCACACAGGTCTTCACAGAAGAGGTCATCTTCATCAGAGGTAAAAATTGCTAAAGGGAGCTCTGATTCCAGTGTGGGGGTATCTCTCTGTTGTATTCTTACTATGCAGTAGGTCAAATAGCATTTATCAAGCATGTAAATAGGACATTTCACTGTAATGCATTCACACCGTATGCTCATTCTTGTTTCAGTTCTAAATTTAAAATGATGTATTTCTGCACAGTGTTTCTTCACATCAACCTATATATCCTCATAAAGAGCCAGTCAACCATTGATATAATTATTATTGCAAAGTCAAAAACCAACCTTGAAGCTACAGTGGACACAAACATCTCACTATACTGTGCTCAAAAACAAAGAGAAATGTAAAGTTCTTCTCCACTCTAAAATGTGGTTTGCTTATTGTTACTTCAGTTGGACGTTTGACCTTCACTGTGCAGAATGATGCAGGCACAGAGTTTGACTTGAAGGCTGTTTTCACATTCATCTGCTGAGGAGGGAAAGTTTCCCTGCGCTCATCATAAATCTGAGTGTAAGGCGTGTATGCAAGAGCATCTCTGTGACATAACGAGCCTGGCAGTCAATCGTGGTCCACTTACTAACACCAGGGTGATGTGGAAACTTAAAACCTCACACTGAGAGTGGACTTTAAAGTAAAGAAGAAGACATCTTGTGTCCGGTTGTTAAACTTGTGCAATAAAAAATATTTGCAGAATAACAGATTGTGGATTTTTTTTTAATATGGCAGAGGGAGGAGATGATTTTAAGATAGCATTTAACAAGGTAAGTGAACTTTCTTTGGTGGAAAAACCTCATCAGTCACAAATTATTATTCAAAGTGGAGTATTTTTTTATATGTCTGGAGAGGATAATTAATTTCCATGACAACATGGCAAACTCCATCTGCTCAGAAACAGCTACGAGATGAACTCTGAAGTGAGATTATTTTATCTACTGCTGTTTCCAAGGTAAAGAATGAACTTTGAAGCTGAAGATATATCCCTTATTCCATTCCCTTGATGGCATCTCTCACACATGATTGCTCAGGTCAGAAAGAAGACTATAAGAACTCCTCACAGCTCCAGTATGCGTTTTAGCCGAGCCACCTCTCAACCATCGAGTCAGAATATCACAAAAAAAGGAATAAATGGAGAAGCAAACTGGAATACGCTTGCAAAGTAGACAAATATCATGTTTTCGCACCATGAAGCAATAGATTTGTGGAATAGAAAAATAACAAGGACGTTTTCCAGCTCTAAATACGAGACATCCTACTGTACAACAAAACTGTGCAACTTAGTATGCTGCATGACATCTTTGTGGACTGCCTCATTATGCCTAATTCATCGCACAAACACAGTGCTTCATATTAAACATCCCAACAAAAAAAAGTGTAGTGGTTGCCGCTCGCAGAGAGACAGCATGAACAGACTCTTTATACACCAGATGCACCCTGAAGTGAGTAGGGACATAATCAGCGAGATGTCCCTCCCCACACACACTCTCTTTCAACTCACCATCTGGCTCATGCTACAGGTGGTTCAGAGGGAAGTCAAAATGATTTCACTCCTTTCCCCCAAGCTGTGCCAGTCCTCGTCTGTCACTGTTTTTATTATCTGTCATTTCTACATTAATGACATCATTACAATAATTTCAAATGGCTGATTGTGGGTTGATTTTTACCTAAACAACTCTGCAAAAGGAGGCAGAAATAGATGTTTGCTGTGGGGGGAAAAAACGTATGCATGGGAGACCATCTCTGTCAGGAGACACAAGAAGCCTCTGCTGCTCTGCTCTGGCTCCCTGGCAGGCGATGCTTTGCATGAGAAGTGATTGGATCATTATTCTCTTAACAGCTGGATTACATTATTTAGGCTCAAGATAAAATGGGAGACTCAGCGCAGCCCAAGATAGATAACGTCAAGTGCAGAAGTACAAAGAACTGGCTAAGCCTCAAAATGAAAGTTAATGTAAGAAGGTAAATGATTAATTCTACTAGACATGTTTTATTTATAATCATGGTTTCTTTTGGACATATTATGCCTTTATTAAATTAAATTAGATTAGATTAGCAATAGAAACAGAAATAGAAGATGAGGTAGGGAAAGATGCAACAAAGGTCCCCTGCCAGTTTTGAATTGGGGACATTGTGCTTCACAGTAGACGTCTTGACCCGTGAGCCACAGGGACTAGTCACCCAACAAAATTACTAGAAAAAAGGTTGGCATTGTTTGCTTCTGCTAAACACTATTTTAAATCAAATTAAATTCCAACATGGTCGAGTCATATTGGTTTTGACTTACTTTGACAAGGTGCAGCTCCTAATACAGTTTCACGTTGTTGTTTTTGTTTGTTTTTTTCTGCGACTAAGCGACCAATGAAATCTTGCCAACTAATGACCTTCCTGGTCGACTAATGAAACGCAATGTGGCAGCTGTACAGGACGTACAATTAAAAAATCAAAAATGTAACGTACAGTTTCAGCATATCTGCTACATTTGCAGGCTGTTCTCACAAACGGTTCGTATGTTTTCTGATGAAACGTAATGCACCCAAATTCGTACATATCCCACGTCCTGAGCAGTCTTGTAAGGAGGCAGGTTGGGGTGGTGGAAAGGTCACAAAAGTGTGGACTTTCCCCCAGAGTCTCATGTTGAGATGTGAACTTTGAGTGAACTCAAGAACTTAGAACTTTTCCTAATCCTAACCTCTGTAATGTTACCTTAAAGGAAATGGCCACTTTAGAATGAAAATACAGACAGTACTTACTGACCCTCATGCCAACAAGAAGTCCAGTGTAGTTTTTTAATCCACAAAACTTGTTCGGGGTATCGGAGGATAACAGCCAGCTGGATTTTTCCATACACTTGAAGTGCGCGGAACACACATTTTGAAAATGTAATAAAACTCCACTAATGCCCTAGCCTGTCCTGCAGGAGTGCTGTGTTTACAACATAGCACTCCTGCAGGACAGGCTAACTGACCACGGCAAGAAATTATGCTATAAAGTGGAGTAAATTATGTCTTTTCAAGTCAATTTTGCATGCCACGGCTTAAGGGCACTTGGATTACAACGGACAAGCCGTTTCTGAAATGCATTAGCGGAGTTGTATTACATTTTCAAAATGTGCGTTCCGTGCACTTCAAATTTAGCTGTTATTCTGGCTGGCTGTTATCCTCCGATACCCCGAACGAGTTTTGTGGATTAGAAAACTACACTGGACTTCTTGTCGGCATGAGGGTCAGTAAGTACTGTCAGTATTTTCACTCTAAAGTGGCCATTTCCTTTAATAGCGTAACTGTACATTGAGGATATACCGTCATTCGTAATGTGCTAATTCATAGGATATCATATGAACTGTTATTCATGCATTTTTCGTAGGATATCGTAAGAATTGTGCTATGAGGATGCGTTGCTGTCAGACAGCCTTCTCAGATGGGGAATAGAAGCCATTATATCAAAGCCACCAGACTCCTTTGACAAAAACAGTAATTTTACTTGGAAGAACAAGTTTCTGGTCTACCCTGGCCTCAGTGATTTTGTGTGTACGGAAAGCAGAGCAAATGTTTGAAAATAGCGTATACTTACACTGATATTGCTTTTTCTAAGTGGCTTAAGTACGTACTGCTGCGGTCTGGTCTACAGTGCGGTCTGGTCTACGGCAGTACACTGTTTAGCTTCCATGCCAGTAGATTTGGGTCATCAAATATGCTAGCAAAGTAACGTTTGTTGGATCGGAAAAAAGCAAGACTTTACCCTGGAGTAATGTGTTCAGAACCGTGTGAACTTTTAAGGTACGTCCTCACGATATTTCTTTTTCTAAACCTAATCTCCATAACTTTACGTCAATAAAGTGAGGAGGTATCGCTCCACAACTCATTCAACTCCTTCCTTCAGGCCGTAGATACAGGGTCCCTCGAGCAAGAACAAACTTAGTCAAAAAATCATTCATTTCATCCGCCATCAACATCATCAACAACTCACAATGAAATCTCTGTCCTCACTGTATTTATTCTGCATTGTTGTTTTATGTTTAAACTGTGTTTTAACTTGTGTTTTTTGTCTATGTACATTTGTGAGCACGTCAAAGACGAATTTCCATTGCTTCTTGCAAGGGACAATAAAGATTTTCTGATTCTGACTGCACGTTAAGGACATAATGTCATTCATGGGGTGCTTATTCACAGGACATCAGATGCATTATTCGTAGGATATTATACAAACTGTTCTATGAGAATATGTTTCTATATGTGAAATGTACAAATGGTTTGCAGAAAGGTTCAACGCCAACATTTATTGTGGCACTTGGGTTGGAATCAGAGGACAGCAGAAGCTTATGTACCAGGAAACAAACAAATATGACGAGATGAGGATCAATGCCTAACAGTCTTCTGTGTGATCCTTTTAAACTATACAGTATATCCTCTGTATGTTTGTGTTTACAAAAGGTTGGGACAGCATTACACAACCACAGAATCCCACACACCAGATTAGATTGACTGGGGCTGAATAGTGTCACTGGGATTTCTTAAACTGAAGCAAAGTCTGAAGGAGGGAGGGGTGGAGAGAGAAGAAAGAGAGGGGGACAAAGAAGAAGAGATAGCGAGGGAGAGAAAAGAGGAGGCAATGAGTGTGAGAGAGAGCGAGAGATTTGGAATTGCTGCCTACTACATTGTCGAAAGATATCTCTCTATTAGCATAAAATTACAATGGTGGAGGGTTGCCTCTGCTTGAGGGATTGTCTGAGATCAGCTTAATCTCCAAGTGCCAGCAAATCTGATGACTCCCCCAAAGTTTAATCATGCCACCAGGGCAAGAGAGGACCTGATGAGTACCAAATGACACACTGGGGTATCCACTCCAACAAACCGGTTTCTTTATGAGCACCACATGATCTCACAATGTCCCGCACAACAGGACATCAGAGTTTTAATACGTCGGGTGGCCACGGACTGCCCTCATAAATGTTATAACTTCCATGACATCGAGTGACACCTTTGAAAATTTATTCTACAATCTCATCATTATCATGCCTCACAGTGCTCCTGCTGATACCCCGAGAAAAACAGACACTGAACAAACTATATAGTGTGTTTCTGTATTAAATTTCAGTGACAGAGGATTTCTTTTGCCAGCTGTAACTCTAATGGCTTTCGGCCGCCAGTGAGTGTAATTTTCAAAAGTAAGCGATTGTCAAGTATTTGTATGTGGAAACTTTCTATCCGTTCCCAGTATGTGTACATCCACTTGAATACACCCCAAAAGAAGCAGCGATTACTTATTCCAGTCTTAATCGTGACTTTGGATAATCAACACAAGCATCCTCTTTCTCAGCCTAATGGTGCTCTCAGGAGTGGGCACAGCGCTGTGTAGTGTGGCTCTAAATTAATAGATTTCATCCATAAAACGTGAACACAACAACAACATAACACATTAGTGGGGTTTGGTTTTACAGTGTTGTAGAAAGTTTGTGTCTCCCTCGGGTTTATACATGATTTGTGGTTGTGGTTGTGTGGTTTGTAATAATTGGAATTTATTTGCCTCTGGTCAGCACAAATATATGCTTTTACAACAAAATAATACAATCTTTGTGTTAGTTTAGGAATAAACAAATATGGTTTTAGGAGAAAATTGTGACAATAAAAATGTTTGGTCCACATCAAAATCTCATATCTTCAGTTGCTAAGACATCACATTCAGTTTGTAATGAGGTTTTGGACACTAACACTGATGCTGAAAACCAACCCAATCAAAAGAATAAAATGTTGGCACTGTGGGTTTCTGCAAACCACAGATGCACGTTATTATGTTGTGGATACATTAAAACACTGTGGTTAACGTGGTTAGTTATAGGCCCAAAAGCCACTTGGTTATGGTTAGGAAAAGGTCATGTTTTGGCTTAAAATACCCACATGGGGGGAAGATCACTGCTGGAACGATAGCAATGTGTTAGTATACAACACCGTTTTCACCAAACTCTTTCCGTATGCTAGCCTGGAAATCCAGACCCAAATCTAGAGAGATTTAGGGTCTGGCTATGAGTAATGCAAATGGCCCAACTCCAGGGGCGGCACCAAGCATGCATTTGAAAATATCACTGCACGCAATTGGATAACACTACGACCAATCAGAACAATACATGTGGTGACGTATCCAGAGCTTAGCTACCAGCGGAGCTAACTGGTAGATTAGACTCTTGCCGTATCCGGTAGGCGAAACAGCAAAAATGATCTTCTTGCAAAGGAAAAATTCGAGCGCCGTCTTCTGTTCCTCTTTTAGAGAAAAAGCCAAATTCAAATTGTGCTCTCGCGAGAACTCTGGATTTCCAGGGTGTCCGTATGGTACCTTTTGAACCAAAAGTAACTCTTCAGACATGGTACGTAGACTCTCGTGTTTCCACCACAAACAGTTCTCTTAAATGTGGGCAGGGTTGTTGTCACTCACTGCTTCGTCCAGCACTCACTGTATTTCCTGATTATTGGTAAAACAGATGGAAGTCTGCACCTCGTTTATCGTCCACAGTGAGGTCCAAGTGAGGATTGGGATATGTGCAGTTTACATAACCCGGCCGAAATTAATATATATTTTTAAATGCTTAAAGATCCCCTCATTACTAAAAGTGTATGTCATCTAAGAGAGACAATAAAAACTAAAATGATGGTCAAAGTTGTCACATTGAAATTTAAGGTGTGCTGATGGATTCACGTCTTTAACCCATGCATTGAGTAACATTACAAGTTAATGTTCCACCTTAAAAGTTGCCGGCAGTCAGTCCAGTGAATTATTTTTTCTCGGTCCACAGCTGCTGTGAGAGGCAGCAAAACATCCTTTTGTTTTATAGTTACAGTCTACTAATAAAACTCTCCACAGTATGAACAGTGGTTACATGAGCCTCAAAACCAGCCACAACTCAGCCCTGAGCAGAGTGACCGTCCTCTACTGACCAATCAACAGACTGCAGTGTTCATAGCTCCACCTTTTAGTACCAGATCTATGTGCTAGGTACCCCAACAGAGGGGGGACCAAAAATGGGGACGGTACAGAACGGTTCCATTGGTACCATCCACAACTTTTTACAGTGGAAACAGAAAAAAAGTGAACTGAACTGAACCGTACTGCTCAGTGGAAACAGGGCTTAAAACAACCACTTTTTGCACCACTATCCCGGTAGAAAATGCAGTGATGTCTTGGTTAAAAAAACAACTGCTTTGGTCTCAGACAGTAGTCTGCAGTGATTTTCTAGTAACTGAACTTACAATCCAATGGGAGTGCTTTAAACACTGAGTCTGGACACTGTCTGTGTGTTTGTAGTCAAAGCCAGTCTTTTCAGCTTTTCATGTGTGCACCCCATTATGTAATCTCACATTACAGCCAGCTTTTTTTATTACCTGTACTACTTTTATCAATTCGCCTAAATTATAGTGGTTGAATGTTAAATTTATATTACTGAAATAAAAATATTTAATATGTTTTAATTTATTCAACATACCAAACTATTTTTTCATCTAACAACTCCCTCTCAACATTTTTGAGTGTCTGGATTCATTTTCCAATATTTAACAAAAGTGTGAAATGTTTCTCCCTATTTACTACACTTTTGAAATACGCCCAACATTCAATAAATGTACAAAAACTTTTCACACATTTGTTAAATACTGAAAGAACTCCAACACTTAGAGAATGTGTGGAATGTTTTTTTTTTTTTTTACACCATCGGTCTGTGTTGGATTTCTTCCAGCATTTAACAAATAAGTAAAATGTTTTATCACACTGAAAGGTTGTACTGTCTATTTTCAGTTATGCTTTTGTTGATGGATGGAGAGCAGCACTGTGAGATACAAGAAGGTAGTCTGACTGTAGGAAAATGAATAAAATTGCCCCCTCTGGGTTGGGAGAGAGTTACTGCCATAAGCTAGGGAGTTCAGGTATCTCTGGGTCTTGTTCACGAGTGAGGGTAGAATGGAGCGTGAGATGGATTGGTGGTTTGGTGCGGCTTCTGCAGTGATGCCAGCGCTGCGCAGGACTGTCGTGGTTAAGAGGGAGCTGAGCCAGAAGGCAAAGCTTTCGATTTACTGGTCCACCTACGTCCCAACCCTCACCTATGGTCATGAGCTCTGGGTAGTGATCAACAGAATGAGATCACGGATACAAGCACCCAAAATGAGTTTTCTCTGTGGGGTGGCTGGACTCAGCCTTAGGCAGAATTTATACCTCTGCATTGAATCGACCTACAAGCCTACGCTGTAGCCTGACGTGCACCTCCCCAGAAATGTAACTACACGTCACAGCGACGCAGACCTCCTGTCAATTGTTGTTAACTGAAACCATTTCCCTCAGTGGAAACCAAGCTTTTATTTACTTTAATTTCACATATAAGAAACAACAAATAGTGAAGACAATAAAGCCTCCACAGAATAATATTTTAAGTCTTGTGTGTGATTTATCCTGGCTTCATATGAGCAGAGGAAATCTCCACTCGTTGCTAGGCTAATTTATACAATGTAAAATGCCATAGGCCTGTGCTAATAACGTTAGCATGTTGTATTTGTTTGGAAAATGTGTATCAGACAGCTGTTTTGTCAGTGAACCTTGTGAGTTGTAATGGAGCTGAATTTTATAACATTGCCTTTGTTAAATGTTGCTGTTGTTCCTGACTTCATATGAGTAGAGGAAAAGGCGGCTAGCCACTAGGCTAATTTATACAATGTAAAATGCCATAGGCTCATGCTAAAAACATTAGCATGTTGTATTTGTGGGGAAAATGTGTCCAGCAAAAGACAAGTGTTTGTCTGTGAATGCTGCGAGTTATAGTGAAGCTGATTTGTGTACTTGTGTTTGACATTGTTCTATTAAAGTGTCTTTTGGTTGTGTTTTTTAATGAACTTAAACTTTACAGCACTTCACAGAAACCTCGGCCACAGACTAGTGTTTTGGAGGTGTAACTGCGAAGTGACACAGACACACCACCGCAAAAGTGCAAATGCTCACAATGGCTTAGGCTACATGCGTAGGCTCTACCCCACAAGTATAAATCCCCCTTTAGAGATAGGGTAAGGAGCTTGGACATCCGGAGGGAGCTTGGAGGAGAGCTGCTGCTGCTTCCCGTAAACAGGGGTCAGTTGAGTAGGATCGGGCACCTGATTAAAATCCTCCTGCGCTCCTCCCATTGGAGGTGTTCTCCGCACATCCCAATGGTAGGAGGCCCCGGGGCAGACCCAGAACACACTGGAGGAATTACATATCTCATCTGGCCTGGGAACGCCTCAGGGTCCCCCAGGAGGAGCTGGAAAGTTGCTGAATACATTGAGGCTGATATAATATGGCAAAATAGTTTTCTCACATTGTTCTGATAACTGTAAATTCTAATGCTCCTTAGAGGGCCACACAATATCAACAGACACTAAACTCAATCAGGATCATTCGCTCTGCTCGTCTGCATCGCTGCTGAACTGTGCAGGCTGCCTCACATCTATTACATTCAACAATGAAACTGTTTTGTTTCTCAACCGCTGCCATGGAAGACATTTTCTGAGTGAATTAGCTACCCCGAGCTCCCTGATGTCTGCATATCACTCCATTATTTCTTCCTCATCTTGGCTTATTTGTTGCCTCTAATTGCCTGTGCTCCAACATGCAGCCATTCATGGAAAGGCAAAACAGTGTACTGAAGGGAAACTGACATTTACATTTGAGGTATTCTGCTCCTACAATGAGAAACTTAGGAATGGCACGCAGTGTGAATTTATCATAGAGCTAATTGTCTCTTTCTCAGCGCTGTGCAATTCCATTGAACAAGAAGTGGAGTTACATCAGAATTATCTACAGACAAGTCCTCATGAATCCCTTTTTTCCTTCTCTCTGGCCTGGGGGTTCTTAGTTTGCATTCAAGGTCCAGTAAGACATGTTTGATCTTTACAATACAAGTGCCAGTAAAAGTTAAGCCTGAAGATTTAAATTCACTCTAAAATTCATCCTCTCTCCCCAAGAACAATACCTCTATAAGCTCCAACACTTTGTGCACTTCAAAGGCCTTAAAACTGGAGCTTCTTTGTGCTTAAAACAAAGCAGGCCGTGCTTTCTTTCAGGTTTTGGAGGGCAATATCAACAGAAAACCTCTAAAGAATTACAGAAACTCTACAGAAAAATTCACCTGGAAAAGTTTTTGCCTTTCCCCCCCCCGTCTCCCTCGGATTCTACAGCAAAGTTGTTGAAACAAACGACTGTACGTCTTGAGCCTAGACAAAGCTTGTAGAAAGCGCAGAGAGTAAGCGAATGTGCCCCGTCTTATCATCTGCTGCCACTGCACAGATTAGTGCTGAACAGAATAGAAAAAGGTTGCAAAGGAGAAAAAAAAAGAATAAAAGCTGCTCTCCAGTATTAGAACAGACAGTTGCATTAGCTTTCTAATAAGAAGAGACAGAGCAATACTGAGCCCTGAGAAAAGGAGAGAGAAGTGTTTCCTCCCAGGGTCCCCCACCCCCTCCTGTTCCCACCCACCCACCCACCCACAGTGCTTTGCTCTCCACCCACATTTTCTCCTCCGTCCTTTCTACTTAAATCAGATAGCGGTGGGTAGCAGGAGAAGCATGTCATAGGTTTAACTCATACAGTATTAATTATACCCCCATCCCCTGACCTCGCTTGTACCGATAATCTACTTCCCACAACCCTGCTCTCTGAATGGAAGCTCTTATCGTTACTAAAGTTGAACCCTTTAGCATCTTCCGCGCCCCGGTGCCATGTGATCTCCTTTGTCCCGTAGGCCCCCGATGATTTATGAGGCTTCCAGCTGGTATTCGTGGTAATATTCCGGATGCGTCAGACAAGCCGAGGAAAAAAACTCCTCCTCACTTTTCACTTAGACTGACTGTATTGTGGTGATGAGTCTGCAGTCCTGCAACGCTGCGTGCATTTGACATACAGTAGCTCTGCCGTGCAGCACATTCATAGTGGATTTAGATGGACTGCTGTTGATGTAGTTTAACAGGAGACCTCATATTTACTCAGGATGTAACATCCGTCAAAGATATGAACATCCGGCCTCACGGTATTTTATTTTTGCTCCAAGAGAGGTAATGTAATATTCATCTTCAGCTTCCTCTGTTCACTTAGTCAGCACAACAGTTGCCACTCATCCTGATGGATTGTCAACAGTGAGGTAACATCCATACAGCGACCACTTTCCAAACTTGTGTTCATCAAATGCTCACCTCTGAAGCTTGCTGTGACCTGTTGCCTGATATAGAGTTTAATAGTGAGTTCAATCAGGAAGACTTTCTTTATGCTATATCTATTCACAATTCTCGCTCTATCCCACTCCCACCACTTCCACCAATCAGCTGGCTATCAAACTTTGCCACAGTCTCTTTTAGCCATTCATACTGCTGCTGCCAAACTTTAAATCTGTTCTCCTCTCTGCTCCTGTCAGCTGTCATTTTCGGCAAAATCGTTGTGTCCTCCTCCACCTCATTCACCTCAAATCACCTTATCCAGAGCCCAGGATAGGCTCATCAAAACCCACTCCTCTTCACATCCAGATCCTCAGCTCCCTCTTCATCTCATTTCATCACCACCACCAGTGTCTAGACTCCACAGGAGGGGGGGGGGGTTCCCTAATCTACTATGTCTTCACCACCCTCCTGGAATAGATGACATCACGATGGGGTCCAATCGCCAGAGACTTTTCACATTTCTCATACTTATGTGCACATGTAAATAAAAATTATTTTCTCTCAGAACGAGTCTCTCCTGACTGACATGTTTTTGTCCATCCATTTACCTGTATAACAGTGGTTCCCAGCTGCTGGGTCATGGTCCAAAAGTGGGTTGTGGGACCATTGTGAATGGGCCGCAACTTGTGACTCGCACTTTGTAGAAAACACACTTTATTTTTTAGTACAGCAAATTTCTGGCACAGAGTTTTTATTTTAAAGTGCTGCTTCCCTCTACAGAGTGAGTGACTAGCAGACAGCTACTTAACAGAGACAGCAAACTAGCTTGACGACATGGCCAAATGCAAGTATGATGCTGAATATAATAAACTGTGTGGACCTTGAACTAATGACTAAGGAGAAATCTGGACCCTGTGGCTGCACCATTTAGGAACCACTGATCTAAAGCTTGGCAAAAGCATAATAAAAACATGAAAGAAGACTGATCTGACTTATCCCACGGTAACATCAAAGAAATAAATGACCATGTCTGTGGTATATAAGTCCAGTCCCCAGAAGAAAACATTGGCATTGTGTGTTTCTATGTAACATGGAGATGTTATTTTTGGATGTTGCATATCAGTGTTGCTAAAGTAACATATTATATGAGCCGACTTTGTCATATGGTGGTGGAGCAGATGGTGGATGGTGTGACACCTAGGTCATCTAAGATGGCTGCCAAGCTGCAGATCACAGCAAAAACAACGACAAAAAACAGAGGTTGTGTTTCAGCAACTTCTTAGCCACCAAATGTGGGTAGGTACCCCTCGTTTTTCTAGCAGCTTTCTGACCCCCCAACATGCATATTTTTAGTGACCCATCACTGTTTTTCTACTGCAAATAGTGCCACAAAAAGCGGTTTTCTTTAACTGAGATCGCTGTGTTTTCTGCCAGAGTAGTGTCACGAAAGGTGTTTGTTTTTTACCAAGACGGCAAAATGCTTGTGTCCCCAAAATTGTGTATTTTAAGCCAAAACATGATCTTTTCCTAACCATAACTAAGCATTTTTGTGCCTAAACCTAACTACACGTTTACCACAATGTGTTGAAACATAAAGAAATGTCAAATTTCGGGGCGCTGGTGGCTTAGTGGTAGAGCAGGCGCCCCGTGTACAAGGCTGTTGCCGCAGCGGCCCGGGTTCAACTCCAGCCTGTGGCCCTTTGCTGCATGTCACTCCCTCTCTCTCTCCCCCCTTCACGCTTGTCTGGCTAAAAAGCCCCCAAAAATATGTTAAAAAAAAAAAGAAATGTCAAGTTTCAACATCTGTGCTAAAATATAATGTACAAATGTAACATCCATGTTTTGCAGAAGTGTACAATGCCAATAGATTTACTAGTTATTTCATTGGTTGACTCGCCCTGTGGCTCAGGGGTCAAGACGCCAACTATGAAGTGCAATGTCTCCAGTTTGAAAGCAGCCAGGAACCTCTGTTGCATATTTGTCTACACTTTTCCTGTTTCTATTGTTAATCTAATCTAATAAAGATATGATATGCCCAGAAGAAACAATGATTATAAATAAAACATGTCTAGTAGAATTAATCATTTACCTTCTTACATTAACTTTAAGTTTGGGGCTTAGCCAGTTCTTTGTACTTCTGCACTTGACTCTATCTGTCTTCGGCTGCGTTGAGTCTCCCATTTTATCTTGAGCCTGAATAATGTAATCCAGCTGTTACGAGAATAATGATCCAATCACTTCTCATGCAAAGCATCGCCTGCCAGGGAGCCAGAACAGAGCAGCAGAGGCTTCTTGTGTCTCCTGACAGAGATGGTCTCCCATGCATATGATTTTTTTCCCACAGCAAACATCTATTTCTGCCTCCTTTTGCAGAGTTGTTTAGGTAAAAATCAACCCACAATCAGCCATTTGAAATTATTGTACTGGTAATCCGGAGGTGGAGGGGATGGCGGATGGCACAACACCTTTGCGTGACGCCTGCCAAACTGCAGACCACTGTAGACCACTTTTTAAGACTAACAAACTACAAAATATGGGCTGCGTTCAGCCCCAACAAAATGTAGCAAAGTGTTTATTTAAACAGGAACAGTGGTGCGTCGGACATCCTGTTGTGTTACACAGGCATGCTGCCTTTCTGTTCAATTAAAAGGGGCTTCACTGGCATTAAAAACACATTAACATTGCCAATGCAAGTGTGAAAAAAGCAAAATTGTATGTCCACCCAAGTTTGGATTATAAACACACTGCTGCTGATTGGGTACACACAACATATTCAACCTGGAAATCTTAACAAAACAATGCACATCATTTTGAGTTTGAATGTACCCCAATTGTTTTTTGGAATTCCTGCATTTTCAGCAGCTTTTTAGCCACTTAAGGTGTTTGTTAAGAGCCCCGTCACTGTGTTTCCACCACAGTGCCACGAAACATGTTGTTTTTACTGGGACACTGCTGTATTTTCAGCCAGAATTGTGCCACCAAAACTGGGAATTTTAAGCCAAAACATGACTTTTTTACTAACCATAACCAAGAGGTTTTTCTGTGGTTTGCGGCAATGTACAGTTTAATGTCAACATTTATTCTGGGGATTGAGTTAGGTTTATTTAAAGAAACTTTTAAAAAGGACAAAGTGTGGAAGGGATAGGTGTACGGATCTCAAGTCAAGTGTCAGTGAGATTTACATTCATACTGGATACAATTACTGTGTCGTTTTTGTAGCTCAATCAAAGGTAAAGGTGTGGGGGTTGGAGTTGTCAGTGTGTGTAAAATACATCAGGCTTTTATGCCATCAAACAGAGCTTGCACCTCAGACTGACAACTAATGTTCGATGTTCAAAGACATCATTGAGCGTGATCTGGAGTTTTGCAAAGTCAACCAATATGAGCATTTTGTTTGATGAGTAGGTTGTGAATTTGCAAGGACGTGATTTTTACTGCTTTCATGGGCAGTGTCAAGGGAATGTTTGGTTTCTGACCTACAAACAGTCTCAGTGAACTCGCTGGTTTATTTACTTACTCACTTTGTATCTGAATGAAGTGTTATCCACTGCAATAAACTAGGTATACATATAATATTGTACTAAACTGTATATACTTTGATTTATTTGCTATGCTAGCAGCATGGCTCTATGAATGGCAATGTTGTTCTGTCTGTCAGTTGTTCCACCACTTTGGTTAAGGCTGAAATATTTCAACAACTATTCAAGCAACTGCAATGAAGTTTTATACAAACATTCATAGTACAGAGAATAAATCCTATTAACTTTGATTTGTCCTATGACACCACCCCTAGGGTCACATTTGTGTTTTTACTGAATTGTCTCAAGGACTTTAGAATGGATTAGCATTAATTTTTGTGCAGATGGCAACACTTTACAGAAGAGAAGTGAAGTCTCTCCCTTTCTGGGGTCTCCCATGGGACCTTATATCCTGGAAAAACACATGTATGTTGGTCAACGGCGACAGACAAACAATTTTTTGATTCTGTTTGAATTGTGCCATGAACATATGATATTTGGCAATTCAAAATATAATTTTGCACGTCAACAAAGTCACAGTTTGTTGTAGGTTTGTCGTAGTACCATTTAGTTTTGTGTACTGTTCAGTGAACTACATCTCTCATCTAGCACAATATACGTCCCCAACACCAGTAATGACCTGCATGTTGTTGCTGACTTCAGGTGACTGCACCTGAGTGAGGGAGAGAAGAGGAAGGACACTGGCTTCTCACTACCCGCCTTCCCCAGCTTTATGTAGGGATTTTGTGCTTTAAGAATCCATTTAAGTGAATTCATGGTTGTTCTTGTGAACTTGTTTTGTAATATATCTTTCTCTAGCCAGTTATTTTAAGTACTTATTGTAGTCATGATTGTTCAGAATCAGAATCAGAAATACTTTATTGATCCCTGAGGAGAAATTATTGCTCCTTGCAAGAGTGGAAAGATGAGTGAAGAAATTTAACAAGAGTATTTACAAATATATAGTTCAAATAAACAGGATTATTAACAAAAAAATAAAAGATAGATAGATAGATAGATAGATAGATAGATAGATAGATAGATAGATAGATAGATAGATAGATAGAGTAACCTAAACAAGATTATTTACACAATATATATAGTATAAACAGATAATACACAGAATATATACAGTCAAGGTGAAATGGGGTTATTGCACAAGTTAAATTAAATTATTGCACATGTTGACAGTGGGTGAAATAGTCTCAGGGCCACTCAGAGGGAGGAGTTGTCCAGTTTGATGGCCACAGGCAGGAATGATTTCCTGTGGCGCTCAGTGATACATCTTGGTGGTATGAGTCTCCCACTGAAAGTACTCTTGGAGTGGGTGTGAGACATTGTCCAAGATAGTTCGTAGCTTAGACAGCATCCTCCTCTCTGACACCACCATCAGAGAGTCACACTCCGTTCCCACGACGTCACTGGCCTTGCGGATCAGTTTGTTGAGTCTGTTAGTGTCCGCCACCCTCAGCCTGCTGCCCCAGCACACAACAGCATAGAGGATAGCACTGGCCACCAATTGTTGGGTTACTGCTTGGTTTTTCTACTTATAAAACTGCATCTTGATACTTGATTTAACACGTTTCTTCTGTTTACAGACACTTAGACCAGATTGAGGAAGAAGAAAGCCGGACACTCTCTCCTCCCCCCGCACTACCTTCCCTCACCTTCTTAAACTGTCTATTGTAGGGTGGATGTAATGTGATGTGTCTGGTTGTTTGCATGTTATGGAGTGTCCTTGAGTGGTGGGCACATGATCTACCCTGCTGCTGATTGGATTCAGTGCAGCTGCAGCCTTGTTTAAAGCACCTGTGCATTGTATGATACAACAAACCTGATGATGGGCGAAACGCGTTGTTTGTAACAAAATAAGACTAATTTCTAAAAAAAAAAAAAAAAAAAAGCTTATTGACTATCAACTAGTAATCTAACGTAATGCTTGTTACCAAGTTAGGTTAACGAGCTATGTTCCTAGCACCAATATAATGTGTCTTACCTCAAGTGTCTTATCCAGCAAATCGTCTTTTAATCAGCCAGGAAGCAGAAGAACAAGCAACTGCTCTTATCAGTACATCCCAGATGTCACTTCAGCTATCCTCCTCTCCTTGGGGTGTGTAGTCTTTCTAATGACCTTATACCTCAACAGTTACGACAAACAGACTTTGTTGACTTGCAAAATTATCTTTTAAATTGACAAACATCATATCTATATCTATGAGTTGTTGACTACCTGACTGCGGTACATAAGTCCCATAGTGGTCCACCGAGAGGAGAGGGACTTCTCTTTATGGTTCACAAAATG
The DNA here is from genome assembly GCF_006386435.1 of Epinephelus moara. Taxonomy (NCBI): domain Eukaryota; kingdom Metazoa; phylum Chordata; class Actinopteri; order Perciformes; family Serranidae; genus Epinephelus; species Epinephelus moara. Next base: position 34,338,943 of record NC_065509.1, read on the forward strand.
TGAGCTGATACTAAGAAACTAATGAAGAAAGACCAGATAAGTAATTTAACATAACTGAGTAGCTCCTGAATAACTTACAATTTAAGGACTATTGAGTAGATAATGATGCATTACTCGAGAACAGACTGGGAGATACTGCATTAATGAATCATTAAAATATTACTTCATAAAGATCTGTGAAGCAACGACCATGTTCGTCATGAGTCGTTCCTGAATAACTCTGGAGGAGCCGCTGAGCAGCACAAACTAGTTACGTCCCATTCATTACTAATTACACAATCATTAGTTACTATTTCTGTGGTCCTCGAGTAAAATGATAAATCACACTAAGTAGTCCCTCATTTGCTCATGTTGATTAGACCATTGCATTCACTGTCTGTGCCCTATAAAGTAAGGAGGTACATCACACAGAGCAGGAGTTATTTCTAGTTTGGTGTGCCAAACAGCCAAAAAAGAAAAGGCCTCTACAGTCACTCCAAAGTACAGATGGACACAAATTAAGGAAAAACCAGCATGAAGTGTCTTGTTATGAAGTCAGTCCACCACAAGCCTCCAGAACAGACTCGGTGCTCTTTGCCAAGTCTGTGGAACTCTACTAAAGGGATGAACATTGCTCCTCAACAAGTCCTTCATTTAGGCTCCACATACAACCTTTATTTTATCAGATAATCTCAATGACAGCAAAATCTCTTAAGATCTTTTGCAAGAAAGACGTGAGTACAGACTTCCATTGTAAAGCCCCCAGTTCTGAGTTCTGTTGTCATCTTGTTTTTTTGGAGTCAGAAATGAACATGTTTGAGCTGTGGAGGAGTGTGGGGTGGATCTGACTCACAGGCTGTAGTGACGCCTCGCAGACAGCCTGTCAATCCACTTCGTTAATTCTGCATTACTTTAAGTCTTGGTAAAATGTAAACAGGTGAGTACAGTGTTGAGCAATTTACTCTCAAAATGTAGTATCTTACATATTACTAGTTACCTCCACTTGAAAGTAATGTCACTTCACAATATTACTCTCTGTGTAGAGAAATAAGTTACCTATCACACAACTTCTGCAATGCTTTCACCAAAATGAACTCAGAAGAACTAATGTTCATTTAAAGTGGCAGCAGCAGGTAATTAAAGCACAGAAGCTCCAGTTTATTACAGTTCATTTCAAATCCAGTGCTGCGCAGGTCTGACCCAGTCATGCATTCACATACAGTGGTTATCACTTTGTATTAAAATGATAACAAGTTATTAAGAACAATTAAATAGCCTCGACTTTTTCAAATAAATGAATATCCTTGGACGCAGGGAGGGTCAGGCAGAGGATCGAAGTCTAATAATTATGAGATATGGATAAATATTTGTGGGCCTATGGTATGAAACACAATAAACTAATATTGAGGTTGGCAAAACAAACAGATTGGCATGCTTGTCCGTTACTATGATGAGCACAAATTAATACACTGGAGCTGGAAGACGCACCTGCCAGTTCTTGGTGTGCTGGTCAGGTACAGACACACCTGAGAGACTGTGCTGCCGTTGCTCTGAGTTGATGGGGATGTATATGGAAACACATCCAGCATGTTACATACTAACATCACCCAGGAAAAGAAATGTGCCAATCACCTGCACCCTTCTAAGATGTAGTCTGTAGTAACGTGACAAGACACAGCAACCTTCAGGGTGCATTGGCAGGAAGTGGAGTGATATGGATCAGTGTGGATGAATGAAAAATGAAAACAATAAACAGTTTATTTTGGGTTGCAACACATTACCTAACATTGTTAATGTAATAATATTACCCGAAATTCCGCTGGTAACTCGCTATAATACTTTGTAACTGCTAAATGTAATATATTACTCTAACACGTTAGCCCCAACACTGGGTGTGTCATACAAAAATTCACCTCCTGTGCAGCTGTCATGAACGGAGAAATTAGCTTTAAAGACCAAAATAATGTTTTGTACCAGGCTGTAAACATGTTTATCCACCTGAGACCCTGTGTCCTCATTTGAGGACATCATATTTTGGGTTTACTTGACCTTATACTTCATTCTACCTAACTTCGACCTGTTGTCCTCGTTCGTGGACACTTTTGTGCCATCTAGTGGTAGTAAGAGCACAATACACTAATCCATGTAAAAAGAAGATGGCAGCCATCTCTGCTGAGTCACTCTGCAGCCAATCCTGACACAAAAGTGGACAAGGTCCAAAACCTGATCACATTTTATGGTTGAAACTTGTTTATTTATGATTAATAATGTTTGTAGTTTGATATGGCAACAAATTTGACCAATTTTTGTAACAGTAACAAGATAAGACACTTTTAATTAGGAGGTACTTGTTTGAAGACACTGAGACTTAATTATCGTCGACAATGTTTAGTTTATCAATACTTATCAGGTCTGTACTGATCTCAAATAGCTACGAGAAATTAAAAATGCATACCATACGAAAGTTCGGGTCTCAGGAGGTCATTTCTGCTGTGAAGTCAGACATTTTAACATGTGGGTCTGTGGGGATTGACTTGCTTCTGGAGCCAGCCTCAAGTGGCCATTACAGGAAGTGCAGTTTCTGGCACTTTGTTGCTGGCTTCATATTTAAGCCCCATAGGCTGCCGCTTGAGCCTAACAAATGGATATATAGCATCAGTGATGAGCACAGACGTCACTTAGTAAATGTGAAGATAAAAAATAAAAGATGAGAGTGTATATTATATAATTTGGTCTTACAGAGTTTTACACATTGGTACATGTTCCATAGGTATTCAGCTGTATTGAGATCTGGTGACTATAAAGGCCAGAGCATTTTACTACTCCGAACTATTCAGTGAGCCCTGTTGCACAGCAGCATCTGCATTGGATATGTTCCTTCACTCTGTTATTCAGGTTTTTCCTTTATTTTGTCCCCCGTCTGTATGTGTCTGTTCCAAGGCTGAAAACCAAGACTGGAAACCAAATTTAGTTGAAACGACTGCCATGACACAAAGGACATTGCTTGAAATATGTCCTTGTCGTGTGTCAGCTGTCCTTCACTGAATAAAACAGCCTTACAGCTACATTTGCTGAATCACAAAAAAAGCATAACATGAAAAAAACTTTCATCAAACGCCTTTCAAGTCCCTTCAATGTAGGCCATAAGTTCAGAGGTGCACTTATGTAAAACATAAAAGAGTCGGCGCGTTTTTTCCTCGACAGGATGACCAGTAACTGCGGTACGACGGGGCTGAGTGATCGCAAAAGATCTGAGAGCCTTCAATTACTGTCACCACAGGTGTCCACTGGGCTCAGGATGAGAGAAAATGGAGGAAACCACTGTCAGGTCTTAGTGTTAGACAGCACGTACACGCTGCCAAGGAAGGAAAGGGAGGAATAGTGAGCTGAATCCCAACACCTGGCTCTAATGAGATTGGCATGCACACCCCGCAGCCATTAGCTTCAACCCAGCCGTGTGAAATGTAGATTCCTAGAGATGGCAAAACCAATAGGATTAGCCTCCAAGGTCTTTTGTCCACCTACTGTATTTCTCATCGCTGCAGTGTTATGTCTACCACACACAATCATCAAAATACCAGGCACACAACAGATGAAACACTGTGTGTGTGTGTGTGTGTGTGTGTGTGTGTGTGTGTGTGTTTACAGCAGAGGACCCACCCCTGTCATTTTGTTAAGAAATGTGGAGGAGTTGACTATTCATGGCCAATTATGCAGAGGAGCTGCCGTGTACTATTTTTGTTTGTGTCTTCACCGCTCTTTTCTGATGCGTGGTGTGCCTAATGGTGAGTCTGCTTTCTCACAAGATGCTGTGTTATTCGACATCGAGCAATTAAAACTTTAATTAGGCTGAAATGAGAAACTGTCTCTGATGCTTAATTTCTCATTTACTCATGTAAGAGTGAGGCAATGGAGTTTCATTAAGCTCTATCCACCAGGACAACCAATATAGATCTGATGCAAGAGACAAACTATCTGCAAATTCTTTGATTTATTCGAGCTTTGCAATGAGAAATGAGAGCGTTAAGCTGCAGTCGTTTTACAGTAGCAATTTGAGAGAATGCCACATCAGAGACAGCTGTTTTACACGGCCATGTGATTAAAGGTTCTCTATGTAACATTTTACATGTATTAATTGTTTTTCATTGCCACTGTGCCAACGGATCATAACATAACTCAACAACTGAGACCTGCTCTGACTTTCTCGGTTGCCTAAAACAGCCTGTGGACTGACTCCTATGTAAAGGACTTGGGCCAAATTTCTGGAGATGTGATGAACCTTAACTAAGTAATCTCCTTCTGGCAACAAGCCCTCAAGGATAATTTACATTGTGATATTATGGTTTGAGTTGGCTAATGTTAGCTGACATAGACTTGCTTTCTAACAGGCGAACTGCTAGCTAGAAAACAAAGTAAAATACTGTATGGAATTGATAACGTTGGCTAGTTCATCCAGATTCCATGGACTGGTTTGAAAATTACTTTATCAGCTACAAAACGACCAATGGAAGATCAGTGCAGCATAGCCAAGTTACAGCTAGCTGGGTAGCCAATATCCACGCTAAAGCTTAGATTAGCCAGCTAGCTGTAAAGCTACACTGTATGGATCCATTGATGTATTAAGAGACCTGGATACAGCATCGGTGGCGGCCCCTGTTAATTCCTATGAAAGTTGCACAGTGGAACATGAAGCAAAAAAAGCTCAATTTCCGCTGCATTAATTTACCCAGATGATCAGCGTTGCTTCTGTATCATTGGGCCCACAGAGCAGGCACACTAGCTTGAATGGGGATAAAGTAATTTGATCTTGCAGCTTTTTTAGACTTTCTAATTGTTATCAGACCAAACTAATTAAATCTTGATAGTGGAGTGAGTCATTTTGCTGCAAGTTGTGACGTTCAAAAAAATGTATCCTGATTTACAGACGTCTCTTTCCCAATGTAATTCTACGGGTAAAAAATCTTTCTGGGCCCCATGGCATCATATGACAGACCCCGGCAACTGCAGTACCACTGTATGGCCACTACATAAATTGGATTCAAAGCCCAGCGCATTTACTGGGGGCCTGCATGGATCTGCATAGAATGTACTTATTAACGATGGCCTAGTGGTAGAGTGTTTCAGCTTCACTTTTGCCCTGAGACTGGGAGGTCGTGGGTTCGATCCCCGGCCGGGTCATACCAAAGACTATAAAAATGGGACTGATTGCCTCCCTGCTTGACACTCAGTATCAGGGGCTGGAATTGGGGGGTTATATCACCACATGATTCCCGAGCACGGCACTGCTACTCACCGCTCCCTCAGGGGATGGGTCAAATGTGGAGAACAAATTTCACACACTCAGGTGTGTGTGACAATCAGTGGGACTTTGACTTTGACGCCCCCTAGTGGCTGGCTGCAGTATATATATCATCAAGCCCTCCCTCTACATGTTACGGCCTATTTCCACCAGATGCATGTTGGTTGCGTCTCCGCTCCGGCACGGCAGTGGAGCCGATAGGATTCAATTCTAGTCAATGTGTGTGTTTCCACCAGCTGTGGCTGTGCTGCGCTCCAGCTCCGTCTCAGCTGCGGCACTACGGAGCCCTCCGCAACAGATACATAGGACTTCTATTTTTGCCGGACGCCGGAGCACAACGCAGCAATTCAGCACAGAAACAAAATAAAACNAATCATGGCAGTGCACCAAGATGTCTTCCGGCGGAGCTGCACCGCTCCGCACAGCAAACGCAGCCGGTGGGTATTGATGGACGGCGGAGCACGCAGCGGATAACCAGTGCTGCCTTTACGCAACGGACACGTATCCAGTGGAAATCCGGCGTTAGTGGATGGGACATAGGGCAAACTAAAAACTCAAATTACACATCAAACAAGTTTTTTCCTAAATATGGTTTCTGTCATTTAATGTAGTTTTTATCACGCTGCTGTATGTTCAAGTGTTTTTCTTTAATTCATTATTTAATGCTATAAAATGGGGATTTTACAACATGATTGACAACTGTGTGTGGGCTCACATTTAGTGGCACTGCTCGTGATTGGTCGGACATTACAGTATATTGGTTGGGTGTTTGTGAAACTTGATACCATGGAGACCACTAATGACAAGTCTCTGGCTCCAAATGACGTCACCAGAGCAAGATGGCAGCGGCTGTATCCATGATATTTTAGCTTCACTTATGTACAGCGTGGGTAAGTGGAGACGCGTCGTCCATGTCTATATACAATCTTTAATCTGCCATTGGTTGCATTGTAATGTCAGCTGATGAAGTAATTTGAAAACAAATAGCGAGTTAGTATCATGGAGCCAATGGCCAAAATAAAATAGAGAAACATACAGATAGCAAGTTATTTCTAAATATGATTGTAATGTATTTATATCATTATAGGCATTATATCAACGCAATGCCTGTCAGTCACAATCAGTTGTTAGTCACTGCTGTGGCTGATGCGGGTGCTTGGTGGCAGCTTCAGAGGATGCTAACTGCGGTTCAGCCTCAGAGAGGTGTCACTAAAAACAAGGATTTTCTGAAAGTTACATACAGAACCTTTGAAAAAAACTGAATATTCACTGACTGCTGTAATGTTCAGCAATTAAAATTTCTATCAGAGCATAAATAAAATGCATAAAAGTGGCCAGTTCCTGAGAAATTACTGGAACAGCAATACAGTATGCTGTTACAGTAAGAGAATTCAGATCTCAGTTTTTCAATTTTGTGCCTCAAATCCAAACCTACCCAATGCTCCTTTTTTATTTGTCTGCTTTGGTGCATTTACAGTGATGTCATAGCTCTCCCTAAATTCCTAAAACCATTAGGGACTTCATGGGTATTTTTACCCATTGATTTTGATCCATGAGATGCTACAGCAAAGCCTGAGCACACTCTTAATTGCCTGGCCACCTTGAGATAAGGGAAGTTCAAAATTCAGCCCTGCAGTGGAAACTGTTTCTCTGACTCTATTTTCTGCTTTTAAATACAGTAACTGCAATGCAAACCAATTATCTACATAAATGTGCCCGCTTTTAACAATGCATCGACCTGAATATTGATGCAGTCTTGTGCATTTTTGAATTTACATTTCCTCTGCGGGATACTTTGACTGAATACAAAGCAGACTGGATTCTCTCATTTTTAAGGCTGGTTCTTACGTCTCAGGTTCAAGGACTGTGCCTACTGTTGCATAGCTTCAAAGATTTTGGAGGGGATGAAAGTGATAATCTGCTTTCGAGTCACTCCCCAACTGCGCTTGCTTCTTGGGCCACACAGACACCCTTGGAATCTGAAATGAGGGTTGCCTTCCTGTCAGTGTCTGCCAGTCAACACGTTAAAGCGTTTGCCTGATGATAGGACTCCTCTCTTAAGACGACGCAACTGCACTGAGGCGAAACAACCCAACTGCAATGTAAAGAGTCAATCAGTATTCCTGTCTCATATTTGAAATACATGCTTGGATGTTCCCTCTGTCTCACTCACAATCCCATAACGCCTCACTGCTAGTATCATTTTACTTTTTTTGAACTCATGATTATTAATCTGGATTACATTATAAATGGATCGTTTATTTAGTAGAGGGTTGGACTGTCTTTCCTCATCACTGCCTTTTTGTCATTTTTTTCTACATGCAGCTTGAAGGTTTGAAAAGTGATTATTTTCTTTGCTTTGCTTCAAGAGGCACGTTCAGTTTAAATCTTTAAATCAAGACTTAAAACTTTATTCACTTCATTACAGCCTACACTAGAACTTAGATGGGTGCATCACATTTTTAACATCTCTTTGACACTAATGTTTTTATTGTGATTGTTTTAGTCTTAACTTTTATCATGTAATTTGCATGCCTTTTACACTTTTATTGTTTTATTTCCTTACTGTACGCTCTCTTATGTATTCTTTAATATTGCAAAAGTGTATCAGCACAATAATAATCTTTATTTATAAGCATTTTAAAAGAGTTATTAAGAGTTACAAAGACCATCCTGTATGCTGTAGGGTTGCAAAAGTATTTTTCAAGGTGCGATAACCGTCTCAGAAAATATTGCGAATGATGAAAGCAAAAGGGTTATATTTGGTTAAACAAATATTTCATTACTATGATTAACCCTTCGCTAAGTCCCTCCCCGGAGCATAGAGAAGCAGGGAAACTTTGCTGATATTCAACCAGCTGTGTCATCATATTGTGCGCAGATGAACGTTGTTTGACTTCCCCCCGGAGATCCCTGCTGGCAGCAGCACGGGGGCGAAACCAAACACTGTTCATCTGCACACACTGTGATGCCACACAGCTGGTTCTATATTAGCAAAGTTTCCCTTTATATTCATTGTCTTGTGTGGCGATCAGCAGTGATGTGGTGGTTCACTTTTACACTGTGATCTGTAGCCTATAGTTCGGCTTTAGCTTCTAACTATCTTTGTCTTTTTAACCTGTTGTTGCTGCTGAGTCAGTTTGACATCCTGGATATATCCTTCAAACACAGACTGTAGACCCTTCTGTCTGCTTCTCTCTGGAATCACTGTTTCATTTTTCCAAAAATATGATAATATTTCTTCAGGGAGTGCAGTTAGTTACAGTGTGGGCTCCTTGCTTACAGCTTGTTGGATCATCAAGTGTCAATTGGATCGAGTAGCATCTTCAAAGAAGGGAAACAAACCTGCTCAATCTGGTCTCACAGAAATATGTGAAATGACCACGATTTGTTATTACTGCTTTACGTGGCGGTGGCATGTATTGTGTTGAAATTATGTGCTGGACAATGTAAAGTCAGGATCCTTTACCTTGATGGACAAACAAATTCCACACATTGGGCAGAGGTTAATGTTACAATGCCATAGAAGTATGAAGAACAAGGAAGTCCAAGTAGGGAGAAGGTCAGGGTGGTGGATGTGTCAACAAACACTGGACTTTCCCCCAGGAGACCGGTGTCTGTGTCCCCTGTGAAACTAAAAGTCAACATGGACTTCTTTTACCTTTGCACACTTACGTCCTTTACGTAGTTGCATCACATACTAACATCACTTTACGATGTACTCATATCCTGTGCATAGCAAGCAGAGTTAAAGGGATAGTGCACCCAAAAAATTAAAAATTCAGCCACGTGTGTGCACTTGCGCGAGACCAGCGAAAGCATGAGCTTTGCTTACCCGTGTTTACATCACGTGACACGTGCACCGCAGGGGGAGACAGCAGTAACCACAGTAGCTAAAAGATAATTTGCACTACGGTCTTTTAGCAAAGGACAGCCCAACATGTCTGAAGACTTTGAAACTGAGGAGGAACAGCATTTCTTTGTTGAGCCGCATTTGTTTGAGCTTGAGTATACGGACGGAACTCAGGCTACTGGATGAAGCAGCCGCCGCCGCAGCTCATGACCCTAACCCTCAGCCAGCCGCTGAATACCGGAGTCGAGCACTGGAAACCTGGTGGTGAAGTTGTTTCAAATGCAAAACAGTGCCAACGGATGAGGAAAGTCTTTGCTGCTCAGACTGGGAATTGGTGATGCCTGCACTTGATAATCTGGACATCAGTACTGACGAGACTGCTGCTCTTCAGAGACCGTGCATCACCGATCACCCTGAGCGCACACACGTGAGCGCGGAGCACAGAAAAGCAGTCAGAGCTGCAGGCTACAGTGAGGCTAAAAACAGAGTTCCAATGACGTTTTTCGAAACAACTTTTTATGTCGGGGCTGCAGCACACTTGGATCACTATGGATGAGCTGTATGGAGATACTTTGTGGATTCAATTTTGTGTTCTTGGACGTTAGTCTGGGGCGCCGTCTGCCATTACGTGTGCTAGCCGCTCCCCCCGCCGATCTCTGCAAGGGATATGAGGACTCTAAAACTTCACCAGGGCCTCCATCGGCATATGTGTGAGTAGATAATGGCTGAATGTTCATTTTTGGGTGCACTATCCTTTTAATTTAACTGAAAACCTGATCTTTTTCCAAACCAAACCAAGTAGTTTTGGCACCTGAGCCCCACTGTCCCACCACCACGTAATTTCAACACACTACCTGCCACCACCATGTGAAGCAGTGTTCTGAGGACTCAGTCATTTCAGGTTTTTCTGTGCCACCTGCTCCTGTGCTGAGGGTTTTGATACTTTATTCCATTTACCCTGACTAATGTGAATTTTACATTTATCAACAATAACTTAAGGCCTTGTATCGGTTACTATTATCATTCTGGTGGCTTGGTCTTAGTCTCAAAGGATCTATTGAGATCGGTATTTATATCTCATGTTCATCCTGCCTACTTTCTGAAAACCACTGCATCTCTCTGACCCCCTGCTTCTCTCTCGCTCTTTGTCCTCTTAGTTTCTCCTCCATGTCCTCTCTTTTCAGTCAGGCCTCTTTGTACTGGACCATCGACCGAACTGGGACCTATCTCTTCCCTGTCTGTCTGTGCCTTATTCCAGATGTTTAAGATCAGGATCTTCGTCCTCTCCTCTTGTCTCTCCCTTGTGCGTATTTTGTCCTTGTCTCCCTTCCTCTCTTTGTGCACTTGTTTCTTTTCTCCTATCTGTATGGTGTGCTCGAGCCTCGTGTGTGTTTGTGTAATCTCTCCTTTCTCCAGGTCTCCACGGTGAAGAGGAGGTCATGTGGCTCAGGTCCTATCCATTTGCTCTTTATCCTCTCGCACTCATTCTTCATATACGTTTAAATATTATGTTGGTCTGGTCAGTACACATGATAACTATCATATGTCTGTCTCTTCTGGGACAGGGATCCATATTCTGTTAATCCTCCTGAGATTTCCCTGTTAAAGGCTTTTGTGGGAGAGTTTTTCCTTATCCAAATCGAGGGTCCATAGAGGGTGTCGTCGTATGCTGTACACATGTGTATGAACAGAATCACTCCTATTTTTTCCAACAATAACTTAATCGCTAATTTCCAGCAGGCACACAGAGAAAATATATTCAACAGCCACTGCCTTGACTCAAATTACTGATGACTGGTATGTGGAAATAGAGGAGAAGAAAATTATAGGAGTAGTTCTGCTGGATTTTGTCATCATTGATCCTGAGTTAATGCTGAAAAGATTTAAGTGTGATGGTTTTTCTCAGTCTGTATTATCATGGATAAAACGTTACTTGAGTGATAAAAGGCAGATGGTGTCTTTTAATGGAAGTTATTCAGATGTTAAAAATGTGAGACATAGAGTGCCTCAAATAAGTTGTCTTGGGCCACTCCTGTATACCATATTTACCAGTGATCTTCCTTTGGTATTACAGAAAGCACGTATCTCAATGTATGCTGACGACTCTACAGTATATTTAGCAGAGACAACAATAAGTGATTTAAATACAAATCTAGATCAAGAGTTGAAGTTGGAGAGTTGTAGATTGGATCAGCAGTAATAACTTATTTTGAATGTGTCTAAAACAACAAGGTTCAAAACCAAAGCTTGATCTAAGGGCACATTCACACAAGGATAGTACTGGGGACTCGGTTCGATTGGGCGGGGAATGCCGAAAAATTTCACACCTTCATTTGGTTCGGTTCACTTTCACACTGCACTCTTTGAAGCGGACCAAACCGCCTGGACAACGTCATGCAGTTACAACAGTTGCTCGTTTGGGGGCGGTATTGCCCGAAACAACCACTGACCAGGAAGAAAAAAAGCATTACAAAGAAGAAAACCCGGCTCATTGATTGGCCAGGACCGGAAACGGAACTAAATCCCCTTCGGCTGGCTTGGTCACCACAAAAACACCAAACACCAAAATGCGCTGCGCTCTACATCACTTCCTCTCTTTGGTTCACTTCCTTGCTTTGGTTCGCTGGATAGTCCGTTTGCATTTCCCACTGTAAGCCACCCGTACCAGAGTTCACTTGCAAGTTAACCGAGACCCCTGTTTTCAAGCGGACCAGGGTTCACTTGTTTGATCTGCACCAGAGTTTCAATGAGCGCTCACACCACTCCAAACGAACCGAACTATCCGTGGAAGTGTGAAGTGTAAATTACATGTTAATAAGGAAGGTAATAGCAGCCAAACTTTTGGGAATTATCATAGCAAATAAACTATCATGGGACAGACAAATACAGAGTGTGGTTACTAAAATGAGAAACACTTTATCAGTTATTAATTAAGTATCAAACAAGCAATTCAAGCTTTGGTTTTGTTTTGCCTGGATTACTGTTCAGCAGTTTGGTCCAATATCTCATTAGGCAACATAAGAATATTGTAACTGGCCCAGAATAAAGCAGCACATGTAGCTCTGTCATGTTGGTTGAGAACAAATGTTGCTAGAATGCATAAAGTGAAAAATAGTTCGCTGTATTCACTGATGGTTTTCAAAAGGAATGTCATGACAACAAAGACTCCTTTTATTTTTCACAAAAAACTATCATTTAGTACAGATGCACAGTTATTTAACAAGGCTAGTTGGAGGTTGTTTTACTTTACCAAAATCACATCAGTCCAATGTACAGAAATATACCGAGCAATGAATTCACTCCCAAATCATATAAGACAACCAAATAATATATGTGGTTTTAAAAAAATGGTAAAAAAGCATTATTTAGACGTGGAAGTCTGATTCCCATCTTCCCATAGCCAGGTGGTTTTTGGAAATGAACAGCTGCATTTCACTTGTAAAGATCACGTATACTCTCAGAAATGAATACAACACCTTCCTGAAGATTTGGCAGCCCTACTTGACGTATATTGATACGTTACCAACACCTCTATCAGATTTGTTATAAAAAGGATACCAGATGAATACACCATTGGTCTTCTGATTAAGCCAGGATTATTTATATTACCTCGTATTTTATGTTGTATTTATTCATTTTATTCTTAATTTTATTTGTTCACTTGTATTATTAATTCATTTTTGATTACTACCTACTACTTTTGAGCTAGGTCCTCTTTTGGTTTTTATGTGAGGGGGACAGGGAGCGGATCTGGAGCCATGTTTGTGTGTGTTCTGTATGTTTTGTTAAATTGGAAATTTGAAAATAAATGAGTAAAAAAAGAGCATTACTTAAAAAGAAACTTTACTAATTAATAGTGGTCTTTATTGTATAAATGTTTCATGGGCATTCTGTTTTATTGTATGTTATATAATGATATTTATCCATTAGATTATGATGGATTCAGTCTGAGCCGATTTATTTAGTTTTATTTATTTAGTTTTAGTTAACATTATGATGTGTTATTTAGTTTATTGTGTAGTGTGCATGTATGTTTTGTGTTGTCACCATGTAACTGTGTAGACTCCAGGGAGAACACCTGCTGCAATGCAAAAGCTAATGGGGATCTTAATAAACAAACACTGTAAATGTATAATATAGGACTCCATGAATTAAACTGACTTGACTTTCCCATCAACTTTTCATGAAGTGAATATAGCAAAAAGGAGTATTGCCATATATTTAGACAACCATGCTGCCTGGGAGCATATTGTTATTTCCAGCTCTTGCCTGAGGCGAACACTATAACAGACACGCTAACACAAATGCCCAGTAAAATTTCAATGCAGCAGTTGGAGGTTAATTGTCTTGCTCAGTGGCAACACAGTGGAGGAGTTTAAGAGTGACTGGTGGTCAGCCTGTTCACTGTAACATCCTTCATATCAACCATTCACAGATCCCTAAAGTGAGTTCAGAAATCCAGGCAAGTAAAGTTACAGATGGTAACATAATATCCATTTGTGTTGTTAATGTTTCCATCTGTATCCATCTGGATTATTGTACAACAAAAGCGTTTATTGTGGTTGGAGTCTGCTGCTCTTGATACACGTTGATTGATTTGTTGGTTTGCACCTGTGCGGGTTGACAATCCCAATGAAGTCTGTTCGAAACATCTGTTGAACTAAAGGTTCTGCAGCATGAGCCCAGAAAGATTACTAGATTGCTAGACAGAACATTTTCAGAGTTTAAAACTGGCTGAGTCAATTCTTCCACAACAGCACCACCACCTTTTTGTAGTGCAAACATCCTCCTACGTCCATTAGAAGGCCTGTTGTTGGTATATTATGAATGGAGAGCGTGCAGCTCTGCCTTTCCCAAATGGATTGGGCTTACTGTGAATGGCCTATGGTGGTTCATTTGAGCCTACACAAGGCATTAACATTTTATTGCATTTTAAGATCATTGTCAAGCCCTGCAATGCCAGCCATTATCCCTCTTTCAGTAGCCTGACCGCAAGCAACAAAGGCATAAAAACCACAATAGAAGAAGAGCTATTAAAGCGAGATCAGCTGGATTAGATTGAGTGGTGAGTCTCTTGACCTGAGTCTTGTGGGTCTATAGTTGACATCTCTTGGCTGAATGTAATGCAAGAGGGACAGCACAATGTCAGCATTCAAAACTGAAACAGACACTAATACATTTGCTTGGCTCAACATCTCATTAAAGCAACGGTACAGTTAGTGTCTAGTATCTATAATTTTGTGCTGATACAGTTGCAAGCTGACTGAAGTGTTACATAAATATTACAAGTGGATGAATGTTTAACCCTTTTCTACTCAAGAAAAAAAAAAAAGGTTCACTTGAGTGTTGATTACAATGAATTAAGTCGTCAGTGTGAAGACAAGGCATAACAATATATTCTTAAGGGGACACTTCACTGATTTTCAACCAGCTTTGTGTCGTAACAAAGTGGGTAGGATGTGTAAATGAACTGTGATAATTTTCTCTCCATCTTACCAGCACCCAGATGTCCCTGCTCATCTCTCAGCCCAGAGCTGGCTCTTAGGCTGTTGCTGGAGCTACAAATTGTGCTTTTGCATTTTCGCATGCCCACCATCACAGACAGAGTACAGAGGCAGATGGAGAAACTCTCAAACTCAGACCAAACTGTAAAACACGGCGGTGCAGATCAAATATAAAGCAAAATTCTGCTTATTTCTCACCTAAAATGTCCTTAGAAACATATATCAGTGCACTGTTTGGCTGTAATATGAGAATTTGTGAACAGGAAGTGGGCACAATACTGTTTCATTGTATTGTTGAAACTGAGGCTGAAAAAACTGAGATCAAATGGTAAAACCTGACATCCATTCATTATGCTGTTAGGGGTCACAGTGGGGCTGGAGCCTACTCCAGTTGATATTGGGCGAGGGGGGGTACAACCTGGACAGACAACAACAGGCAACCATTTACACTAACATTTACACCTACAGCCAATTTAAAGTCACCAATTGACCTGCATGTCTTTGGACTGTGGGAGGAAGCTGGAGCATCCTGAGAAAACCCATGCTCACACAGGGAGAACATGCAAACTCCAAACAGAAGGAATCCCCCACCCCAGAGTTCGAACCCCCAACCCCAGGTTAGAATCAGGAGCCCTCTTGCTGTGAGACAACAACGCTAACCACTGCACCACCGTGCTGCCTAAAACTTGACAGTGGTGAACCAAGATTCTGTAACTGCGTTGCTTATTTTTCACCTAAAATGCCTTCAGAAACATATTTTAGTACACTGTTTGGCTGTAATATGAGAATTTGTGAACAGTGAGAGGGCGCCATACTGTTCCCTATATTGTGAAAACAGGTTAAAACAACTGAGATCTAAACGGCAAAACTAAGCACTGCTGATAAAATATGAACCAAGATTCTGTGACTGTGTTGCCTTTTTCTCACCTAAAATGTTTACATAAACATATTTTAGCTTACTGTTTATACGTAATTCAAGATTGTTTGTTATCGGCCCACCGCTTTTTCATTTCCTGTGGAAAAACAGCGAAGCTCACATTACGTCACTCACCAGTGGGAGCGTTTTTGGTCCGGTGCTGTGCGGCGTGTTCTGTTAGTTGTAGGTTTTCTGCCTCTGGAGCAAAAGCAAGTGCCACAGCCACTTTCCTTTTTGTCTGGGCATGTAGCACCTATTTGAAAAGTATTTAAGAAGAAGAAGAAGAAGAAGATACACTTTATTAATCCAAGAGGGGAAATTCCATTTTTTCACTCTGTTGTCATATACACATGGGCCCAGTTGGGGGTTCAGTGCCTTGCTCAGGGGCGCCTGAACTGGCACTTCTCCAGCTACCAGTCAACACTTCATATGTGGTCTGTACGTGGACTTCAACCGTCAACCCTCCGGTTCCCAACCCCGCCCCATATTTGTGTCTCCCTACTGTATAGACAGCCCAATTTTATTAAAAGACAATATTCAGCAGTGAAATACTTCTTTATGGCTGGATGTTCCTCTGGGATATATGGCAAATGGTAAATGGACTTGCACTAGCACCCTTCTAGACTTCTGACCACTCAAAGCACTTTTACACTACTTGTCACATTCACCCAGGGGCTACATAGGTGCCACCTACTTAAACATTCACACGCAGTCACATGCCATTGGGAGCAATTTAGGGTTCAGTATCTTGCCCAAGAAAAATTCAACATGTCAATCCACAGATCTTCCATTCAGTGGACGACCCGCCCTGCCTCCTGAGCTACAGCTACGTATGACATGATTATCATACTTAGGCTGTGCTGTGAATACTATCATTTAAAGTTTGCATCTTTAAAATCTAAACTTTTGTTTGGAAAGTGACGAAGAGCCTCTCAAGCCCAGACTTGCCTCGATCTTTGCTGACAAATGACAACTGACCCAATATCAAGACAATTGTAAAATCTGTTTGAATATGACTCGTGTCAAGGTTGAGGCAGATAGCCCACATTTCTCAGCTTTTATGAGTAACGTATTAAGTTTAATTCAGTAATACCTCAATTGGTCATGTTTTCCATTGCCAGGGACAGCAGAATCATGTCAACTATAACTTTTTTATTGCTGAAGCAAGGTTGTTGTGACAACAATATGTCTGTGCACATTGTGAGGAGAATATATGGAATTGGGCTGTCAAGATCACTGAGGCAGAATGATAGCTGTGTGTTTCAGAGAGCAGACTGTCTAACAGCCAATTTGTAACTGTGACTGTTGGAACCTTGCCTGTGGTTTGTGTAAAGAGGGCATTCAGTGTGTTTTCCTTCTGATGCAAGATAACAAATACTGAGCTGAAGTCTCTGTAATTAGAGCATCCATTAAGTTACACTAACTGTGTTATAATACAGATGCTGGATCATCCAATTCAAATTTAATTTATGCAGCAAGTACATTTAAAACAATGTCGTAGAAATAAAGCAAAAACAGCAGAGTTTCAGCGACTGTTTACCACCTGAATGCAAACTCCATGTAAATATGATGTGGCCATGTGACATTTCCTGTCTCATATGAGTCATTTTTTCACTGAAGACATTTTGACGCGTCTCAGTAGGAAACATTAGCTGCTGTGGTTGTGTGTTGTGCATGCTGACTCACTGTCACCCTGTCACGGCTTACTGAGACACTTGAATAGAACGAGCTATTGTTAACGTTATTAGTAACACCTGTGCTTTTCCTACGATGACAAGTCGAAATGTCTGCTGTGAAAAAGGTTTATGGGCCAGTGCACAGGCACACCTTTTTTCACGCTAAGCATTCTGACTTGTCAAAGCAGGGAAAGAACTGGTATATGCAATAACATCAGCAGTGGCTCTGTTCCATGATGTGTACCAGTGAGCAAGCAAGCACAACACCAGGAACCTAAAACTGAAACACCTTTGGTAAATGGTTTTGATACTGATGATATTAATGATACCTGTGCTTTCCCTGCTATGGTATGTCAAAATGTCTTCTTGAACAAGGTCTATATGGGTACACTGTCAACTGGAAGAGAACACAAAGTCCTCTAAAGCTGGACAAAGGAAATGCAGACTTCTGAGCAGCAATGCCCAAGTTTAGCAGGCCGGGCGGTTCAGGTAAGTTTGTTTGAAAATATCACAGGTTTCAGATGGGCAGTTTATAAAGTGAAGAGGCAGCGTTCTGAGAAAGTTATTAATAACTTACAAAAAATGTGTGGAGACCCTTTGTTGTCCCCCAGAAGGAGCTGGAAGAGGGATGTCTGGGGTGCTTTGCTTGGCCTGCTGCCCCCATGACCCAGCCCTGGATAAATGGATGAAAATGGATGGATGGAGAAACATTGTGCAATAGTCCACCTTCCACCTTCTCTTATCCTCTCCTCTTACCCTCAGCATCTCTGTCCTCACTGAATCCATTAAATATGCACTTTTGCAACATTGCATAAACAAACCAGTGGACCTATCCACTGTAAGCTCATCAAAACAGTCCACAGAGGATATCAGCTGTGATATTTACTTGAAAGGACATAGCCAACACCAAGTAAGTTGTTATTAGTGATGGTCAGAACCAGAAACTTTCAGCTCCAGTTTGTGGGCCGGGTTCAGCTGATTGATTAATGTATGTGTTTGTGGGTTGGGCGGGCCACTTTGGTGCGGGTTTTAAAAAACCCTAACCCGGGCATCACTATTTCTGAGGATCCCAACACCCTATTTTTTTTACCTGAAGCCATTTATGCCTGGGAAATGTTTACATCCACTGTACCCACCAGGCCCCCAGGAATGCTGGCCACTCGCTGTATCGCTGTGAAAAAATCTCCTGCGGCCCAAAAAGCATTTTCCCCAAAGTCCACCATTAAAAGAGGCATCTGGTATACTGACAGGACACTTCAAGTTGAATTATGAATCTTTCTATTATGATTTTTTTTCATCCATGGAGGTTTTATATTTTCAAAACTTTCCTCGAGCCAAGAAAAGTGATTTTCATCACATTGTAAAGTTGGTGAGCTGAGTGGGAACTCACGGGCAGGGCCAGAAGGAGAAAAGCTACTGCGCATATTCAGTGGGCCTCGTACCATGAAAGTAAACCTGAAAGCTAGAGACTTTCTTTCGGTGCATGCACCAGGCGAGCAGTTCCATTGGACTGAATAGGCGCCATCTTGGGGTCTGATATCTACTTATTACACATCTATACAAACCACTTGCTATGATTTTTTTTCTGCTTCTGGGTTTCATCATTTTATACACTATAAAAAAGGGTCTAGAACCGAACTCAGTACTTTCAAGGGTACTGGCCGAATTACGTCAACATTACATCTGCAACTGAGCTCCATGGAGCCGCCGAGTTCAACTTCAGACAGGAGACAGAAGCTGAAAGCCGGCCCCAGAGCTCCATCAGCCACTTGGTCAGCTTTCCAGCGAGCCAAAACAAACATTGCAGCACCGATCTGCCACGACAGTTTCGGCATCTGGTCTATTTTCTTTGTTATATTATTTTAGTAATAAATTAGTGTCCACAAACAGACAGAAACAGAATATTAACTCTTTGTGTGATTAGAAAAGAGCACTGGAGCTGAACTGCTCTTTCGTTTACGACATCACCTTTGCAGCTTGTTAAAAAATTACACTTTTGGAAATAGGGTACATTTGGGTATCCATACTAAATTACAGGTACATGCTCAAATGGTACCAAAATGGTACCCAACTCTTACAATAAAAGGTGTTCATCTTTAAAGAACAATGGGTACATTTGGCAGTGATTTTAACTTTAACACTGTGCAGATATGGAGGGGGTGAAAACAGCCCCCTTAAACTTGCTTATTATGTGTAATAGGTGTTATTTTCTGATGTATTTTTTAAAACCGGAGGAGTCTTGTATTTCAGGAATGTGAGGAAAACCTGCAGAAAAAAGCAGTCGGCAGCAGCAGCTTCTGACTGTGAGATATTCATTTCTGTGTTTAGAGTTTCCCTGGCAATAAGGGACACTGAAAACACACAACTAAAATTGCGCTGGTATTATCCAGTTTATCCAGCATTATCTATTCAAAACTGTGGTAGCCTAGGGCTCGCTTTTGTTTGGAAAGTGGTTCTTGGTACAGTCAGTCAGAAATTGATGCACTTAAATCTGCCTCATATTACTCTGGCACATTTACCTCTGTTTTGTTCAATTGTTGGCACCCTGATGGGTTGGCAATATTATGTTCCTGTATTGAAATATTTTGAGTTCAGATCCATTTTATAACTGTTCTCATGGGAGGAAAGACTGAATATCAGAATTCTCGAATGGTGTAATTGTATTTCTGAGTTTGAATTATTATTATTATTCCACACACGCATTTCAGGAGCCATAAAACAGAAAATGACCACGTACAGTAACAGTTATAACCAGGGAAAGATATCGCATTAAGTTTCGTAGTTAACAATCTAACATAAGTCAACGTTTACTTTTAGTTTCACGCATACGCTGGTCTCCTGGGTCAAAGTCCTGTGCTTGTTAAACCTATTCACCTCCTCTCCCACACACCCTGAGGAGACCTTTATGCTGTTTATACTACATTCGTTGCTTTGAATGTCTAATGATGCAGGGATGGGTTTAAATTGGTTGATATTACGAAAATCACTATGATGTCTGGGACACTGCCCAAGTGGCATATTGTGATGCCTGGGATGTCTCAATTAGATTTAGTTTCTCTTGATCCTAATTAGAGTCCTTTAATGTTGGGTGTACCAATACAAAGTCTGATTCATTTATTTACATTTTATTTTTACCACAGAATACAATGCATGTTTAGGCTACAGTATTCCTACATTCAAAATAGTAGAAATCTAAATTTTAATTACTCTTCATATTTTACTTTAAATTCTCATATTGTTATCAAATCTCATGAAAAACCAAAAGCAACAATAAACTGATTCTACTAAGTGTTGTCCGTGTATCCAAAACCTGATATAACTTATTCCTCTGTGCCAAACAAGCTCCCCTGTTCAAAAACTATTAAAAACACATCAGTGGGCCACGCTGTTAAAGGTGATTTATTCTTGTGCCTCAGCTCTACGCAGAGCCTATGCTGTAGCCTACGCACGTGACCCTACGCCGTTGTGAGCATTTATTCTTGTGTGGTGGTGTGTCTGTGTCACTCTGCAGTTTCACCTCAAAAACACTAGACGGCGGTGGGATTTCTGTGAAGTGCTGCAAGGTTTAGTTGATTCAAAACACACATTAAAAACACATTAAACATGGCTTAATAGAGACAACTTCAAACACAAGTACACAAATCAGCTTCACTATAACTCGCAGCATTCACAGACAAACACTTGTCTTTATCTGGACACATTTTCCTCACAAATACAACATGCTAATGTTTATAGCACAAGCCTATGGCATTTTACATTGTATAAATTAGCCTAGCACCTAGCTGACCTTTCCTCTACTCAAATGAAGCCAGGGACAACAAACAGCAACATTTGACAAAGGTAACATTACAAAATTGGGCTCCATTATAGCTCACACGGTTCACTGATAAAACAACTGTCTTATACTAAACAAATTTTTCAAACAAATAAATTAAAGTAAGTAAAAGCTTGGTTTCCACTGAGGGATACATTTCTACATTTTACATTACATTTCTTGGGAGGTGCACGTCAGGCTACGGTGTAGGTATGGCGCTGAAAGTTGGGAATTTTTAAATGGGGATTTATGCAGATTGACTCACTCTTGTAGCCAGCCTCGAGTGGCCATTTGAGGAACTGCAGTTTATGGCACATCTGCATTGGCTTCATTTTACAATCCTGGTGGTTGCCTCTTGATACACATTTTTCATAGTTTTGATATCTGCATGGAATTTTTTTAAATCAGAAAAATAGTAAAAAATCATAATAATTCTTTAAAAGAATTTAACTTGCACCAAAGATTGCACTGATAGTTTCCTAAAATATATTGTTCAGTGTTCCATAGTGTTATTTAGGGCTGATCGATATGTCCTGAAAATTATATCGCAATATTTCTGAGCTATATCTCGATACACAACATGTTTCTTGATATTTTTAAATCTCCTTTTCATTAATGGTGGGACTGGGTGACAAAATCGAACATAACATTTCTGGCCATTTCTGATGCAATAAATTTGTTCCATTTTTGACATATAACACTACAACAGTGTCCAAAATCTACGATGATATATAGTATTTTATCTCCATGACAATATAGTCATGTTGTTATATAAATTATGTCAGCAGTGCCAGGAAGCATTTGGGAAAGATTTAAACAGCTTCTCTTCATCTCAATCAAAAGAAAATACTCAAATTAGTTTATAGTTTTTAGTCTGCAGCCATCTGTCAATGAATAGGACACAAACTGAGTGTGAGCAAACACATTTCTGGCTGCAGGGATAGTCGCATGAACACCCTCAAAACTTCAATGCTGAGAGCTCAAACAATAATGAAAAGAAGCGGATGTCTTGTCTTACATATGTGAGAGCAGCTACACTGAAACATCCAGTTATTTCCCACAGTATTTCACATTTCTCCCTGAGACTAATGCTGTGTGTGATTGTGTGCGATAAACTAACGAGCAGCCATATTTTTTTTTCCACATCTTTATGGTTTACCATAACACAAAACACTTAGAGAACATCAGAGGCACTTACTGTTTATACACAGGAAAGATCTATACTGTATAGAAGCAACATATTTTAAGATTAAGGACTGTTCATTAAAACATTTTACCATTTCCAATAGCCTATTTGTTGTAATCTTTTCATATTCCATTAATTTAATTTCATGATATTGCTTCCTCATTTCCACCCTCGGAGACTCAGAAAATATGCAGATAAGATTTCAGCTCCCAAAGGCAATCGTTTACAAGTAAGGGATATGAGATAAGACAGCCAGTGTTAATCAACCAGTATTGATTAAATGAAGCAACTAAGAAGCCTGTGTTACAACATCGACTTTCAGTTGTAATGATAGAGTGAAAGGACTTAACTCAGCCTTTTGAAAACAATGACAGCTTAAACAATGGCACGAGTGGTGTGTGTCACGCCAACTAATGCGTCAACTGGGAGTTGGAGAAAGGATGAATAAACCGCCCACAGCTCAGGCAGGTGCTTGTCATTTGGTATCTCATCAAGTGCTAAATTCTTCTGCAGTAGTCTAATATGAATGCAACAGAGTGCAACCACCCATTTGAAAACAAAACCATCGTGCTTGTATTTGCATATTGGGTCAACAGTTGTTCTCAGTAAGCTGGCATTGAATCTGTCTTAAAAATAACCACACATGTTTTTCAGATATGCGCTCATCAATAATGTTACATTTTCACCGCTCCCCTTTGAAATTAACTCATTATGTGCCCTCGGGCTACCCTGAGGTGTTACTCTAATCAAACCAAATACTTAATGTGTAATTGCCTTCAACTTCACTCAAAACAGTGAAGGGAACCGTCCCTCGCTTCTGTGCATTTACAATGTGATCAGGATCCGTTGGAGCCACAATGAGCGTGAAAGTGGGAAGCAGGAAGCGCGGAGACAGGTTCAGCACTCTGCACTGGCTTGTATTTTCCCCTCAATTAACTGCCCAAGGTTGAGGTTGCAGAACATCCCAGGGTGCTTAACCTCTCTCCTAGCTTTCGTTTTCCACTCACATTCCTCGGGCAGCCACAATGCATCTATCACAGCCGCTTCCAACACACTGTCTGGATGCAGTGCTGATAGCGAGGAATATTAATGTTTGCAGATACCCTTTGGCTACCGATTAATTAACCCAGCTCATTTATAGTTGATTGATAAACTGCTCTGAGTTGCTACAGCGAGGGTGCAGTTAAAGCTGAAAAGGTGATTTTGGGGGGGGATTGTGTTGGCATTGTATTCACTGAAGGGCTCATCAGAGGCTGCGTGTCAGGCTTCAGTGATCCTGTGCTTTTTTCCTAGAAATCGCAGTAAAATTGGACGTGCTGATGGTTTTTAAAGACTTTTCAAATATATTTACAAAGTGCTAATACTCCCAGGAGATATCCCCACGTTTGTTTTCATGGGGTGTTCCCCTCTGGAAGACGCACTGACCCGTAACGTTTTTCGACAGCCTCAGATGGTGGTTCGTCCAGAGCTCTAATTACTATTGAACATATTGGGAGCTGTTGTGTTTCTGGAAATGCACCACATGTAGATATTAGGATTGTAGCGATACATCAGTTAAGAACAACACATCAATTCATTGATCAGAGATACAAAATCATCAATCCAAAGTAAAAACATCAATACATATTGTCATCTTTAAGATACGCCTTTATTATGAACTTCCCATGGCACATCTGTGTCGCCATTTTCATCTGAGCCCACCTCCTTCCTAACCTCCTGAGAACTGAGCTTTGTTTGGTATGCATTTTTAATTTCTCCGAGCTATTTGGAATCAGTAAGACCAGATAAGTTAAAAAACTAAACACTGTGAACGATAATTAAGTCCCAGTGTCCTCAAACGAGACGATAATGAAGTCCCAATGTCTTCAAACGATTACTTCCTCATTAACAGTGTCTTGGCTTGTAACTGTTGCTAAAATTGGTCAGATCTGTTGCCATATTAAGCTACTAACATTATTTATCAAAAATAAACAAGTTTCAACTACAAAATTTGATTAGGTTTTGGCCACCTTTGTGTCAGTATTGACTGCTGACTGACTTCCCAGAGATGACTTCCATTTTGTTTTCAGAAGGTTTGGTGTATTGTGCTCTCACCACCATTAGATGGCGCAAAAAGTGTCAACGAATGAGGGCAATGGGTCTAAGTTAAGTTGAATGAATTATAAGGTCAAGTAAACCAAAACTGTGATGTCCTCATATGAGGACACAGGGTCCCAGGAGGCTAAACATTCAAACAGTGCTGGCAGCCGAGCACCAGACAGACAATGGTATGCAGCCAAGAAAAAGACAATGAGGACATTTACTAACATTGTCTCATACTGATCGCAGGCCCCTGAAAGCAATCGAGATCCTATCGTGGCAGACTTTGTGATATCAACAAATGACTCACCATTGTCCAAAGAATCAATGTAATATCATGGTGAAGGTTGTGATTTACAACAGGGCTGCCCCCAACAAAGAATTTTCCTAGTCGACCAATGGTCGCCATTTTTTTTTTTTAATTTTTAAATTTATTAAGGATTTGCACATCACAACAATGCCACAATGAAGTCAGTGAACAATTAATCCTTAGTTTTGTAGTTTTTTAAGAGAAAAAAACCAAACAAAACAAAAACAAAAAACCTTCTCAACCCACCCCCACCCAAAAACTTACATATAGAGAAGCAAAAAGGAAAAAAAAAAGAAAAAAAAAAAGGAAAAGAAATAAGATACGTATCAACAATTTTGACAGCAAGCAGGTAAAACACTACAGAGCAAAGAGCACAAAGATCTGGATCAAACCTACTCAAATACAAGAGGAGCCATCCTGGGCGCGAGCCCTACCACAAGAGACCGACTACTTGTCCAGCAGAGGCTGCCATATTCTCAAAAAAATAAAATCCTTATTAATTAGGTTATAACGAAGCCGCTCCATATGGAGCACATTCCCCAGGTCTCTAAGCCACTGCTGTAACTGAGGGCCATCCTCAGACTTCCATTGTTGTAGAATTAAACGTCTAGCCAGCAGTGTGCACAGGGATATGGCTTGACCTTCGAATTTGTTGATAGAGGGGTTAACTGTTACTGATCCAAAAATAGCAAAAAGTGGGTCGGGGGCAATATCTTTCTTAAAGGCTTTTGATATATAGTCAAAAACCAGTGACCAAAAAGAATTTAGCTTAGGGCAAAACCAAAAATGATGGGCAAGCGTACCGGTCTCCTGCTTACACTTATCACATAGTGGGGAGGTATTAGGATATATGGAGTGGAGCTTGGACTTCGAGTAGTGAAGTCTATGGACTATTTTAAATTGAACTAAAGTATGTCTGGCGTTTATGGAACTATGATGGATATTATCCAAAGCTGAGACCCAGACTTCCTCGGGAATTGTAGTGTCCAAATCCTTTTCCCAGTCACTCCTCAGTTTATCACTGGAAACCGCTATGTTAGCTTGCAAAATGTCATGGAAAAAAGCAACTGATCCTTTAGAGCCCGGTGTATGCTGAAGAATATTATCCAATGTATCATGCGTAGGCAACGATTCAAATTGAGGTATGTGCGTCCTTATGTAGTTTCTTATCTGAAGGAACCTGAAAAAATGTGCTGGTGGCAAGCTATGAGCCCTTTGAAATTGCTCAAACGACTGAAGGTTGCCCTCGGCATATAAGTCCCTAACTGTGACAATATTCCTGACTTTCCAGAAAGAAAAGACAGGATCTGTTAAGGCAGGAGGAAAGGCATGGTTGTGACAGATTGGGCTATCCACGTATGTCCTAGGCAAGTTAAGGAATGACTGAATTTGTTTCCATATTTTTAAAGAGTTAAGTATAGTGGGGTTGATAATGTATGGTGGTGTCTTAAATTTAACTGGATTGTTAAGCAGTGCTGGGAGTGAGGTATGACCAACTGAACCCATCTCAATTTGGAGCCAAACAGGTCGCCATTTAGGGCCATTAGTCGACTAGTTGACCACAGGTTTATGATATTAATGTAATTATTAAATGATATATTTTGGGCGGGGAAACACAATGGTTTGAGTTGAAGGTGTGAGAAAGAATAGTATCAGTAACATTGTTAACACTGTGCTACATTACAGAGAAATACAAAACCGTACTAATGAACCTTCATTAATATAGGCCTATATTTTATCTACAAGTGCACGTCACACACTGAGCGAGCCGCCTGTTAATGACGCTGTGGGCTAATGGGCATGTAGCTACTTCCATGTTTCAGATGATACGTCATGTTTGTAGTCGACCAATGAAGATGAGTTTACATATCACCTTGGGTTCGTCCTTCACCTTCTCAAAATGATCCCACACTTTGGATTTCCTGCCCGACATGTTATTAACTAGCCTGTGGAATAACCGCAGGTACCAGCCCTGGAAATTAACCTGACTCCTGTCTGACTGCTGAGTGTGGACACTTCCTGTGTCTGTCCTTTCAAATTAAAGTCCCACATGGTCCAGTCATATAGGTTTTTATTTATTTTGACAAGGCGCAGCTCCTAATAGAGTTTCATGGGCTTTTTTTCCCCTGCAACTGCGCGACCAATGAAATCTTGCGGACCAATGACCTTTCTTGTCAACCAACGTTTGGTCGACTATTAGGAGGCAGCCGCAGTGACGACTCGCTAAAAAACATCTGGTTTTCTTGTCTGTTGGTCTTGAACAGTTGCCTGCAGTTTGCCAGGCATCTCGCCTGGGTGACACACCATCCACTGTCCCCTCCACCACCTTTATGTGACTTGTATAAAACATGCAAATGAAACATATTTATGGTTTGCAGAAACATAGAATGCCAACACCATCTTTTGGCAACTGTGTTGAATGTAATGGATTTGCTAAAATCTAAATGGAACTTAAAGTGCCAGATGTTCACAGGTCAAGAATCAAATACCATAAATGTGTTAAAATCCACAAATAATTACAAAGAAAACATCAAGCTCAAACTAATATGCAGCTCACAGTGCCAAGAGCTGAAAAGCCTCAGAGAATGTGTTCCCATGTTATGTGCTCTAGATTTTTGACCCAATTGAATCAAACTTTAATGATGTTTCCTTTGCCAAAACCATCCCCAGTGCTCAAATAAGTGTTTGCATGTAATGGGTTCACCTTTACTCAGCTGTGTGGAATTAAGTACTTGTTGGTTTGGGTTTATTATGTGTCAAGACACCCTGAGAAAGGCAAGTGTGCCAATACGTGTTGGTGTATTTTTATAATGTATTAGCCCATATTTGTTAAAGAGCTTTTATTCTCGAGTGCCCTGGAAAAGGTTTTCATGTGCCACACCCAAACCTCAGATGAAAAGTATTTTTTCCCTCCTTCAAATTAATTATTTTGCCCTTGTTAAGGGAAACAGTGAGTTGTAAATTATACAGCGTCTTATCAAGTACTTTTCTGTTATTAACCTCTGTCATCACCCCTGCACTCAGTACAGCCGGGGAGCATCCCTCCTTCTTTCTGCTCGTATTTTATGTTCTATAAACAAGAAGACAATCAATATTTCCCAGATGAGGAGTCACTTTCCACTCTCTTTCTCAAACCGGCTGGATACTGAAGGGCTTTGTGAGTCTGCGTGTCATTAAACACTGCCCAAAGCAAAGAGGAGTGAGTTAGTGTGTCTCACCACTTTCCTTATTGTAAAAAAAAGGGAAGCAAAATCCAGTGTCTGCACTTTATAAGTAAACTTTGGTGTTTTCAAAACTGGACTGTCTTCCAAAAATACAACCATATTGGCAAGATACTGCAGCTGAGATCCATAAGATAATTGGGATGGATTTAGTTCACTCTTTTGTTACATTATACTTAGGAAAAATATCTGAAACTGTCCCACACAAAGATAAGTATCTATTAAAGATGCTTTTGGCCATAACTCGCAAACAGTTGCAAGTTGATCCTCAAACATTGGTCCAATGGCTGGGGATTATAAATGAAATGTACTGTATGGAAAGACTTTTATTTTAAGGCTTAAGATGGAAAAATGTACAAAATATCTGGATAAATGGATTGTGGATAAATGCTGTTGAGAAAAGTGTGACACTGTATGCTAGAAGAAAGTGAAAAATGTACTGTGATTTGACTTTGTAACATCCATAACAACCTCGTGTTCATTGTTACTTAAATAGAAAAAGAGTTACAAAAAATGTTAAGTAAAAAATAAAAATAAAGTGGACCCCATTTCCCCTTTTTTTTAAAAATCCAGAGAGGAAGTGCTGCAGTCAGCAGCTGCAAAACAGGCTGCAGCATAACCACTCAGGACAATAACACACTGACATGTAGGGCTGGGCGGTATGACAAAATTTTCATATCACGTTCTTTTTTTTTTTTTTTTTTAAATCATATCGGTTTCACGGTATCTGACGGTATTTTGCTCAGGTTTGGCCCACTTGACATGCTACTGTGTTGTGCTATGGCCTATTCAAGTGCTGGAATTTGTTATTTACGTGACAACGCCTGAACGCAACACAGGCTCCGCTCCATTGGTGCTGTGCTCGGTTATAATTGTCTCAGACTTGGGTCGGCTTTGGTCAGGAAAATGCAGCCCAAGCTGTGCTCTAGTGTGCTCACCTGTGTGTGTGTGTGTGTGTGTGTGTGTGTGTGTGTGTGAGGCTATTTAGTTTGTTTAATAAAATGACAAGGTATAGACCAGGGGCCTGTATCACGAAGCGAGATCAACCTTTCCTGGGTTACCCAAACCTATCCTGGGTTGACTAACCACGCAGCGGACCAATCACAATCATGAGAGAAGCGCAGCGTCACTGAGCGTCACTGAGCGTCCTCACAGAGCGCCGTATGGGGGGGAAAAAAAGTATTTCTCATGTGAGTATCAGAGATTAATTCTACTAAAATATGAGGAGGAGAAAAGCAACATTAGAGAAAAGGCCAACACCGTGGCAGCTGCAGGAGGAGGAAACATGCGTG
>NC_065509.1:34368722-34412022 GCF_006386435.1 Epinephelus moara
AGATTCAACCCTGAACTTACCCTGCTCCGGAGCAGGATAGCCGTTCAGAGTAAGTTACCATGGTGATCTACCCCGATAAGAACTGAACCGGCTTCGTGAGACCGAAAACCCAGGGTTAACCCTGAAGTTACCTCGCTAAGACATTAATCCTGCTTCGTGATACAGGCCCCTGGTCTATAGGCCTGGATATGAAGCATCCGTAGCGACAAATAATATAACAGTAGTTTCTAAAGAGCTAAGATGGCGGTCATATTTCAGCAGCAGCAGTGTGCTACTGCTAGTTGCATATTGGGGAAACACTGCTCTTTTTGATATGAGTTCTTCTGGGTCACCATGTACAGTTGCTTCGCTTTCAGAACTCTCTCCGGCAGCCATTCTCGCCTCTGAACTTTCCTCTATGCTCTCACTCTCGCCGGCTCTAGCACGCCTGTGGTGTGCAGCGGTGAAATGGGTCCCTGCTGAAATACTTTCCCACCACACACGTTCCGGATGTTGTTTGGGCTATTCACCGGTATTGCGGTATATGAAAAATTCATATCATAACGAAAATAAATACCGGTTTTCGGTATGAACTGGTACACTGCACAGCCCTACTGACATATATGTAGTTTTTGCCACTGACAGGCACAGATTGTTATAATAAGTGTCATACAACATTATGAAACTGACCATACAGACATATAAAACATTTATCTTTACCTTTCGTGTGATCCAGTCTGTTTGAATCAGAATCAGAAATACTTTATTGATCCCTGAGGGGAAATTATGATTCTTTACAGTTGCTCCGATGTAATAAGAAGTAGGAATAAGAGTATGAAATAAAGTGTGTAAATATAAAAAAATGAATAAAATAAAGTAGAAATGAATTGTGCATTGAAAGAAATAAAGAATGTTCATTATGCTACTGTGTTTAACACTAGTACTATCGATATAAAAATTAGAATATCAAAATAAAATACATATCGTCACTGTCGGCTGTCAGTGTAAAAATTTAACTACAATATATACATCAGAATAAAACAATAGAATTAGAGTAAACATAAGAAATATGTACAGTTATGTGCCTTGTGTGTTGAATTAATAAATATATTCAAGAGGTGAAAATATTGCACAGTTGAATAACTGCAACTGTTATTGTGTTCCTGTCACAAGACGTCAGAGTGAGACTTCTCCTTGAGCAGGACTTGGTTTGACCCAATAACAAACAGACTGGCTCAAGCAAATGGTAAAGAAAAACATTTCCTTTGTTGGAGACTTCTAAAAACAACCTCAGCCTGTCAGAGGCAAAAACAGGGACTTGTAGTGGGCATACATTCACGGTGCATATTTCCTCCAATAGTTGCATTCCTGCCTATTCTGAGGTTTCCGGCTGCAGCACTGTTGCTCAATTTGGGACCAATTTCACATGTGATGTTTCCATTAGACACAAAAACATGGGAAAAAGGGTGCAGGTTGAAAACACAGAAATTTTCTTGTAAGAACATCAATAGATGGGTGCAGATGACACCAGGAGCTCCTGTTTTTACATCAGTTGTATGTAGATATCTTTAATGATGTGTGTATATATAGAAAACATTTATCAAGAAACTCACAGCATCATTTTTTCTTATTTTCTGTTATTTTTGATATTTCTGGTTTTGTAAGCCCAATGAATTTGTCTTATGATCAAGTGAGTGCACGTTTTTGTGAGCAACCTCTTGCAGGTGTCCCTACAGTTTAATCTCCACAGAGATCCAATTTATTCTTATTCAAAGCTGTTTGCTGTAGTGTTCATCAACAGCTGTGTCTTCCACCTTAACCAAAAGCACCCAGCGGTGACAAAAGACAAGAGGGATTATCCCTGACCTCATCCACGTTGGTTTTTTTTCCTGCACCAGCCATTATTTATTGGTTCACAGGCTCCCATTCATTTAAACTACAAGACCAAAATTTACAACCTAGTAAAGTTTGTATTATATTTATTTTTTAATTAATTTTTTGGTTTGTTTGGTTGCTTTTTTTTTTCAAAACTTACAATTATTATTATTTATTTTATTTTATTCTACTTCATTTATTTTATTTCATTTATTTGACTAATTTATCATTTATTTTTGTTTTATTTTGTTTTATTTATTTATTTCTATTTCTATGTGGTTATTTAGCTACACATTTTTTTCCGTACATCTTAGATACAGCTGAGCTCATACTGCTGTGATGACATATTCTCATTTCTCCACTTCAGTTATGAGTCATGGTGTTGTATTGATTGTTTGAGAT
The DNA here is from genome assembly GCF_006386435.1 of Epinephelus moara. NCBI lineage: Eukaryota > Metazoa > Chordata > Actinopteri > Perciformes > Serranidae > Epinephelus > Epinephelus moara. The sequence goes on from NC_065509.1 coordinate 34,370,979, forward strand.
GAATATTTTAGTGGCATAGGGATGAATCAGCTGAGCAGATCTGAAGGAAATTGGCGTTTGCGATGAATGTTTTGCAAACGAAGCTCTGGTTCTGCCGTCACAGTTTGCTTGCTATGTATGTTTTACATACCAGCCTTCAAACAATAGACTGCAGATGGATTAAGTAAAGGGAGAGATAATTACATGACCTTTACCATAAGGGGAACTGAGGTCCACTTTAAATACAAAGCAGCAAATCAATCCATTCTCTTATTTTACTTATCTGTAGGACACAGCAAGGCCTGTTGTCTGCACATTGTCCGGTGTACATTGTTTCTTCAAGCCTGCAGTGTGAATCCAATTAAGAAAGAGTAGACGTATGTACCTTAAACTTTCCCTGCAAAGCCTGTTTCATCATCAGCAACTCACCATGTTTAAAGGTTATCTCTCAACAGCCTTCAAAATCAGAAATGTTCAGTCTATTAGCTGACTGAGAGAGTAAAGTTGCCCTTTAAGCAGGTGCATCCAATAACGCCTGATTTTGCTCTGTTCATTATTTACAGAGCTGCAATGACTTTCCATGCGAGCTATTGGTTTGAAAGAGTAAACTATCAAAAGGTGGCCTTGAGATAAAAATCAGTGTTCAAGTATGCCATGGTGCTGTGTTTAGAGACATGTTCATCTCCTGCATTGACTGGGTAAAATTCCACTGTTGTTTCACTGCCTTCTGCGAGGCATTATTGACAGAGCTACACCCTGGGCTTAATCTTTCAAATAATTTGCTTCTGAAAATGTCATGGATTTGAAGAGAGAGGAAGCTAAAACCCCCAAAAATCAATAATGAATTATGGCGAAAGCTAATAATAGCAAAGATGGTGAGATGTTTGGTGGTATTTTAATGTAAACAGTGTGCATAAAGATGGGTCCCAGCCATGGATGGATTACTGAACAAGCCTATCAAGTAGAGGTCCAGGGGCCCAAAGCGTCAGGGGGCCCCCGGCCTTCACCTGCAAAATGTCACTCAACCAGGAAAAGACTCAAAATAACCACATAGAGACACCAGTGAAGAGATGCAAAGGAACAGCAAAGACACACAAAATGACTATAAAAATGGTCAAAACAACCAAAAAGAGACAACAATTACTTCAAAGAGACCAAAAAGACAACATAAGACAGAAAGAAAACAACCAGAAAAAGACACTAAAAAGACACATAATGAATAAATTAAATTACCTCAAAGAGCCACAAAACAACTAAAAACAGACACCAAATTACTTTAATGTGACACATAAGAACCACAAAGAGACACAAGAGACACAAAATAACTTAAAAGACACTAAATTACCTAAATGCGACACAAAACAACCACAAAGAGACACAGAACAACCACAAGGAGACACAGAACAACCATAATGACACACAAAACAACCACAAAGAGACACACACAAAAAACACTAAATTACCTCAAAGAGACACAAAATGGCTAAAACAAGACACTAAATTACCTCAAAGAGACACAAAACAATCACAAAGGGACACAAAATGACCAAAAAAAGACACTAAATTACCTAAATGTGACATAAAATGACCACAAAGAGATACAGATGAACCACGAAGAGACACAAAATGACCAAAAAAGACACTAAATTACCTCAAAGAGACACAAAACAATCACAAAGGGACACAAAATGACCAAAAAAAGACACTAAATTACCTAAATGTGACATAAAATGACCACAAAGAGATACAGATGAACCACGAAGAGACACAAAATGACCAAAAAAGACACTAAATTACCTCAAAGAGACACAAAACTACCATAGAGACACACAAAACAACCACAAAGAGACACAAAAAAGACACTAAATTACCTCAAAGAGACACAAAATGACTTAAAGGACACTAAATTACCTTAATGCGGCACAAAACAACCACAAAGAGACACAGAACAACCACGAAGAGACACAAAATGACCAAAAAAAGACACTAAATTACCTCGAAGAGACACAAAACTACCACGGAGACAAGACAACCATGTAGAGACAAAAAATGACGAAAAAAAAAGACACCAAATGACCTAAATGTGACACAAAATGACCACAGACACACAAAAAATCCGCAGAGACACAAAAGAGACACAAAACACCTAAAAAAGACACAAAACAACCACAAAGAGACATAAAATGACAAAAAGGGACAATAAAGGACCCCAAAGAGACACAAAATGACTAATAAAAGACACTAGATTCCCTCAAAGAGACACAAAACCGTAAAAAAGAAGCATAATGACTACAAAGAAGACACACAAAACCACCACACTTGTGTCTTGCTCCAACACAGGAGAGGTGGTGGGGCGTACTTCATATCTGTGCCCGAGGCCTATTGTATCATCCACCCATGGTCACAGCAGAAATACACTAGGTTTATAAACACAACACATTCAGTTGCCTGAATACAGAAACTCACAGATTCATGTGTCATGTAACTGGTAATCATTCACACCTTAATATCTTTACTGGGAATATTTACTGCGGCTTATGTTAAATCAATTTAATTGAACTCAGCAACTCAGTCTTCAGATGACGTCAGATTTGGAAATCGAGCTGAGATAGCTGTTGACTCTGTGAATCCTCGGTGTAATTATGTGATGAGCGGCCCCTTTAGGACCGCCAAATATAATTAAACCATACAGTTTGTCAGAAAATCAATAAAACCAATTTAACAGTCTGAATAATATGGCTGTGTAATATGACAACTGAGACTCTCTTGTCATTGAATGGCGGGGTTTAGTGTTCCAAGTGACAGCCACTGACATTGTCACAAACAAATGTGAAGCTGATGATTATCACCAGGCCACTGATGACTCCAAGAAATGCAAGAAATGGACAACTGCTGCTTATGCACAGTAGTCTGATATATGTCCTAACCTAAGCTATAATCAACGGCTAACTTAAAGTTGAGATGAAATGAAACATGACTTTTAAACCCTTTTAGATTACATCACGTCCATATTGTGTGCAGGAGCAGTGTGTAAGATTTAGAGGGGTTTAGTGACATCTAGTGGTGAGGACTGCAGACTGCAACCAGCTGAAACTTCTTCCGGTTAGGATTCCTTCAGTGTTCATTGTCCAGGAGGTTTTAACTGGGAGCCGGATTATATTCAGACATCCGCAGGTGATTAAAACCGGTAAACATGCAGAATAAAGGAGTTTCATGTTACAAATCAGTGTTTCTCTGACACTGTTTGTCACAGACAGCCAGGCTGCTACCCTAGCACCTGCTAATGTGTGCTCACCTATTTCCTCTGATAACTTAAGATCTAGACCTTCAGGAGGTTTTAACTGTGAGCTGAATTATCCACAGAGGTCTCTTCTTCTCCAAAACAAACAGACCTGTTGATTTAAACCAGTAAAAACACTGAATAAAGCAGTGCTACGTTAAAAAAAAAAATTTCTCCCACACTTGACGGTGACAGGCCACCAGCCTAGTACCTGCTATGTGTGCTCACCTTTTTCTTTGATAACTTAAGATCCAGATGTCGAAACGTATTTTATCAGGAAATGAATGAGTGTTTTTCCAAAGCACTCATGTCAGTGGGGCTGCAAATTAGGGTGCCTGACATGAAAATGTGAATGACCCTATCTAGAGCCAGTGTTTGGTTTGTCCGTTCTGGGCCACTGTAGAAACACGGCTGTGCAACATGGCGGACTCTGCCAACAAGGACCAGCTCTCTATGTAGATATACAAAGCTCATTTTAAAGTAACGAAAAACACAACAATTCTTGGTTTAAGATAATTATATACTGAAGAAAACATACATGCTATCTTACATTTCTGCCAATATCTCCCCCTGTATCCTACACACTGGACCTTTGAGTATGTAAATTTATGTTAATCACATACGTGGCGAGGCCAAACAATGCTTGTTTCCTAAATCTGACCTCACCTAACCTAACCTAACCTTAACGGTAGGAGCACTAATTTTGTAGATATCATACGAACCGTTCTATTAGGATACATTGCCTAACCTAAACTATAACACGCTACGAGTGGGTTTTTACTAGAAATAGCAGGTGAACACAGACCCCACTCATTTTAGACCATTTTAGATTAAATTAATTTTTCTTTTTAGAGGACCTATTTATTGTATTTATTTATGAGATTTTTATGACTGGATTCCTTTACTGATTGCCATACGTTTTTTTTTTGTTTTTTTTAACGTTTCCTTATTAACTATTTAACTATTGATTGTTGGACTGATTGTTTGTCTATGTACGTGGGAAAGCTGCAAATGAATTGCCCATTTGGGATAAATAAAGTTGTCTGAAACTGAAACTGAATTATGGAGTAATACTTAAGCCCAGTTCAGACCGAAGATTCCCGACGAACCAAAACCATTTAAGAATGTTGCCGAGAAAAGTTGCAGCAGTGTGAACTGGTCGGTCTGATGTTGTTTCAACAGCCAATCAGCTTGTAGGGAAGTCCACTGGTCAAGTCAAAATTACCACAGTTTGCACCCACATTCCCATTGACTGATTAATTGGTGCTGGTTATTTAAATTATTGTGGCATATTTAATATGAACACATTCAATCTGACACTCATTTTTTTTGTATTTTTCGCAGTTTCATCACTACTACAAATGCAGCTGTAGCCAGTATCTCACTATCACTATCCTCATTCATATTTCAAGAAGCTACAAATTATATTCAGTCACAAAATAAGCCTGAAAAGCAGCAAACAGAACAGAGGTAGAGAGTTGTTGCATAGAGATGATACACCGTTTCATCTAGTTGCATTGGTGTGAACTGTCAGGTTTTTAGAACATTGCAGAATGGCGTGTTGCAAGTAGTTGCCTGTTTCAAATTGTCTCATCACGAATCTTTGGTCTGAACTGGGCTTTAAAGTGGTAATAGTTCTGTAGTATCTTTTTAATATCTTTCAATAGCAGTGAGACTATCTTGGTAGTTTGATTATTGAAATAAGGTAATAATGGGATGAAAATATGAGGGTGATATTAGGTAAAACATCTCAGGGTAATGACTGGATGTAACATTATAGTTATAACATAGTAATACTGAAGTAACAAATCTTTGCGGTAGTATTAAAGTGGGATATTCTTACTCTTATTTTGAATATGTTAACAGGTAATGGCATCTGTAAATACAAATTATTATACTCTACTGTATTGTTAGTATAAAATATTACTCAGTTTTGAACCTGGTATTAAAAGCTGTGCTGTAAACTTCTACTTAACCCGACACATCATCACATGAGGTTAACATAGTTGATGATTTCACAGTGTTTATTTTGTAAACATTCAATAATGGTAAACATCTCTGAAACTTGTCATCACATCATGAGGACGTCTCGGTGGCAGCAGTAATTATTTACCATCAACCACAAGCCAACTGCTGGTTATTTTCCATCCAGTTGCTATGACAGAAAAACAACATGTTTTCTGGCATATTTTACATTTTGGGAGTAAAAAATAGAATTCCATAATTATTTTTCCAGTGGGCAAGAAAACACAACTTACACAACTTTAAGTCTTGTGCTTCAACTCATGCTTTACTTTTTTGATTCCTCACCAAGATCACCGTGTTTCCCTGACCTTACCCAAGTGCTGTAGTCGTCTAAAAAAACAGTGATTAATTGTGGATTTGTTCGTTCTGAACGTTTGTCATCGTGTTGATAAAATTATAATACAGGGCACATTTGGGTTCCTCAAAAATGGGAGGATGAGGGTGATGAAAATAGCTCTAAATGTCTCCCAGACATTTCTTCAGAAAACACCAGACCAGGCTGGAGGGCAGGGTTTTTAGGAAAGTGATGTGTCAACATTGTTTAGCCGTCACCATGGCGCTAAAGGTCCCTAAATGACCTGGTGGACACTCGGCTAAAGAGAAACTTTACACCAGCTAAAAATGTTGTTATTTCAGACCTCCAGTGGTTTACCTTCTCCGCTGACTGCTGTGACGTATAAGGTGAACGACAGGGTGTGTGATTGCTCCGTGACATCACTGTTGGGTGTAGTGACAGGTGCAACGGAGCACATTTCTGACCCCACCTATTAGTGATGTTGAGTACAGAGTTTAAAGATAAGCAGAAAGGACACTGAATCACTGCATCTGTGAACATCAGATTTATACACATGTATCCATCATGGATCAGATATATCAGATTATATGTGTTGTAAATATCTGAAAGACTTCCCCTCTAGACAAACAGAAAGCTGAATATTTTAAGTGCCTTCCATGTAACCCAAAGACAGAATGTGATTTATACACATTTAGTGGTATATTTAGTGTTTTGCCAATCCTACAAGGTTAGTGTCACTTAGATGTTTCAGCTTGTTTCATGCCATCAGAGGTGGAGAGAGTGGACACAACCACAACTTAAGCACCTATCATGTTGCACAAACCACTGGAATAGTGCTGCAATTAATGCTGTCGCTGTAAATCAAACAATGTTCAAGCTTTAAGTGTCACAGGAGGTTTTTATTCAGTTTGGTCTTAATTTCAGGGCCTTTAATCTGTGGTAATGTTGTCTCGCCTTACAGTGTATAATAAACACAATATGAGGAAAACCTCTCCGACATGCCGACAAATAAACACCTGTCACAATTACGCCTGGTCTAGTTGCCAAGCAGTTTGTTTTGTAGAAGTTTTTAGGATGTATAAAATCGGGTTGTTGGCAAATTATGTGTCCATTCCTTGATTACCCGGTAATAGTCTGTAAGGTTTCTCTGATCAAAAGAATCAAAAGGGTTTTTCATAAAAATGAATCCAAGTTGTGAGTATTGTTTTAACAGGAGCTAGATCAAATCAGTGATTCATAATTGAAATATTATCTGAAGCGTAATTTCTAAACAAATAATATTCATACTGGTTTAAATAAACAATTTGATTGTATTTCCTGATCTTTTCTGAGCAACAGTTTTGTGTTAAAGGAATTAAAGGCCTGTCTCAAATATAGGCCCATTGATTTCAACGATTTAAGCAAATAAAAGCCCGGGCTGCTAATTGAAGTTTTACAATCGTCAGTAACTGAGGCAAAAATTACAATGTTCCAAAAATAGCTTGCATTGCTGGGCTACTGTGTTTGATTTTATTTAAAGGGCAGCTCCATTATTATTATTACTTATCATTATTATTATTATTAACTCTACAGTAGTGTTCCTGATGTATCCAAATCTGAAAATTAAAATTTTAGTCAAGTATGTTTTAGCCTCAAAATGCTATTTCACCAAGCCCTTCGAAAAACTGTTTCCCACATGACCTGATGTGGGTACTTGCACAACATCGTTGCAACATATAAACACAAAGAAGCCCATGTACTGCTGTGTTAATACCCCAGTCACCCAGTAACACCAACAAACTAAAGTTGAGTCAGCGGTAGACAAGCAGAGGTAAAATGTCTCTGTGAATGGAGTCTGTTGGCTTTGAAGAGATCATAAATAACAGCGGCAGTTACCCTTCAGAAATGTCTGACGACAAGGTGAAGCAGTAAAATAATCTAACATAGCGCACACTTAAACTGATGATATTTTTTGTCGGCAGTCCTTTTTCAGGAGGCTAAATCGGTTAATTAATGTCATTGTGTTACTTTTGGTATAAAGTTAACGTGGTATGCACAGCAGTATATCGCTTCTGTGCCCTGCTACTTCTATCGACCGACATCTAACTGTAGGCAATACAGTGCAGATCTATAAATGTGTTTATTCAGTACAAATGTAAAATTATATTGAATCTCAATGTGTCTTCACCTGGTCAAATAAAGGTTTGATAGCACCATGCTCCACCTTCAAGCTCAAATCTTCCAAGCTAACACTTCTCCCACTCTCCATGCTTACACTGTCAGCAAACAGCATGTGTGAGGGTGAGGGGGTGAGGGTGGGGTAGCACTGTAACCTTTGTCAACACATTTTGATAACAGGTGAGTTGAAATTGCCACTAAAAAAAAACACTGAAATAAACTTAGTTAGATCTGCCTTTTAACAGCTGTACATGTTGTGTCCTCCCCCTGTCCATTCCAGTCTCTTCAGGCGCCATAATTTCCTAATCTCTACAGTTTATTCCAGCGGATCCAAATGCCCCTGTGTATCACTGATCATCTGATAAAGAAAAGAAAACATTTGGTGAGACAGTAGCCGTTTTGGCGGGCTCAAAGAAACCAAAGGGCTATGTGAGGTGAAATTGAACTCCTTGGACCATTACACACTGAAGTAGAACACAGGACCCAATCCATGGGCTTGCCAGGAATACACTCTCACTGTGGGCATTATGCAGGAATTAGGCCTCTGACTGCAAATGACTAAATGGGGAAATCTAATTAAATACAGGATTTGTAAAAGTATCTGTGCTGAGGATTACAAAGGCTCAGCCTCACTAAACCCACAGAGTGATATTTCTTCAAATGGCAGTTACATAAACCAACGGACAAGGCAGACCTCTCTCAGAGGGCCACCTCTGCATTTCCTTTACGTCTTAACAAAAAACATGAAGTTGTAATTTGTGTTTCTGGATCTGTAACCTTTAGAGTGAAAAGATACCAAAAGTACAACTGACAGTGTCAAAAGAAAACCACACTACAGATCACTCCATCTATGACTTGCTTACACTTAAGATGAAAAAGTTTGTGGGGTGCTATTAAGAGGAAGGGCACTCTAAAGGAGAGACAGTGCTGCCGTGATGAATAGATGTTCATCGTCTTTTGATGCGCTAAAAAATAACTTTCCCCGTCGCTTTATGAGCCGTATCAAATTGACTGAGCTTACTGTATATTAGAACTTACTGGACACTTTAACCTTAGGCTGCAACCTTGCTGCGATATCACCCATGAATGTACTTCATATTGTCATATCGCAAAACTTTCACTGCCGACACGTTGCAGTTGGTTATCTCAAAAATATAACTAGACTATGGTTAAAACCTGGAGAGACAGAGAGAATACATTTTTTTTTAAAATCAACTACAAGTATGAGATAGGAGATGAAATGTGTCTGTGTTGAATCCCATCCACCTCCTTGGCTTGTACACTCTGCATGCAGCAACATTCTCTTAAAAATGTTTTCTATTAATTTCATGTTCAAAGAAAAAATAAGAGAAGTAATTTCAAGATTCACCAGATGTTCTGAACCATCCAAATGTGCTCTTATCCAGCTGTGCTGAGCGATGAATCCGACGTGATCATAAGTGATCTATTAGCATGGGTAACACCTCCTAAACACCACATAAGGGCAGGTTTTGTGCCGTGTGCAAAGCCTCTGGCACATGCCCAAGAACTGAAGAAGTGCTATCACAAAATGCTGTAAAAACAAGAACCTCTGCAGTAGTGAAATCAACGCACTGTTAAATAAACTTAAACAAAGTAAACAGGATTTTTGCTCTTTTTTTTTTTTGAATGGGAAAACATTTGCGATGCTGTGAGCCACATTATGAGTTGTCCTGAGGAAATTCACAGAAGGTGGATCAGTCTGTGATCTGATTTTTCCACTTTGATTTTGGGTATGATTTTGAATCCAGTCCTAAATGAGTTAATGATTTTGGTTTCCATGGAGTGTTCTTACATTATCTTGTTCTCAACGAATTACACTATGTAATCAATGAAGATTTTCATCTGGAATATTTCATTCATGGAGATCTGGGATGTGTGATTTAAGTGTTCCCTTTATTTTTTTGAGCAGTGTGTATTGCGATACATTGCACATTGCGAGTTGCCTTTTATTCCCAGATGCAATTTATTTCTACAAAAGAAAACTTTGTCAACATCAGTTTTACCTCATACAAGTGTTTTTGCTTTTTTCATCTGACTTTAATAATTTTATAATGCAGCAGAATGTGATGCAAAGCAGACAGACTAATCAACACCATCATAAAACCTGTCAGAAATGCTGCATACACCTGACAAACTGCATTTGTCTGCGTGAGAGTGTGTGTGCGAAACACTTCACATACACGGATCCTGCTAACTGAATGACAACACCCATGTTAGAAGCGTCTTCTGTTTCAGCCACAGTCAACCATTCTTGTGCTGCTTTTTGTAGGAGGTCTGCAATGCTTGCTCCATTGTGACTTTGGTGTACTGTTTTAGTTTGGAGAACTTGAGATAATGTGCTGTTATAGTCACATATGAATCCACTGACCTTAAAGTCCAGGTGTCACAAGTTAATGCTACCCTTCCTGCTGTACTCAAAGATTCCTCAACTTCATGCTTTAAATGCCGCTGACTGAGATCTCTGCTGACCTAAACAGGAAGAAAACATCCATCAGGGGACAGAATAAGCAATTGATTTTATTATTCTGGTACCAAAAGTTTTATTAAATGTGTATTTGCAAAAATTAATGATGTATACATAATAGATCGATTTTTCCCCCACTGCTTTTAAAAATGCTCTCTACACTTGTAATTTGCTCTTACCTACAAGAAGAGCCAAAATAAGAAAACATTGGTGAATCCCAGAAATCAATGCGTACTACCAAAATAAAAACAAATTGACACAGACTGGCCAATCATAACGTAGCATCAGGCCGGCTCAGACCAGCGTCCGACAACAACGCAGCTGTGCTCCATTGACTCTCATGCAGTTGTTTCAGATTTCCTTCATTTTCAGGCTGGTTTTGTGGATTTGGAGCTAAATGTTGTGCCTGGGGCACGTCGTGTATTAATGATATGTTTCTTCCCTGTTCCAAAACCAAAATCAGACCCTGAAAAGTGTAGGGTTAGCTAGCTTGCTACTGAAGATATAGCCTACTGAATGTATACACATGCTGCTTTTGCTTTTTAATGATTATAACAGTGAAACAAAGACCGACCCTGCTGTACAGGAACCAGTGAAGGGAAGCAGGGAAACTGTGCTGATATTCAACCAGCTCTGTGTCATCTGCTGGCAGTAGCACGGGGGCAAAGCCAAACACCGTTCATCTGCACACACTGTGATGCCACACAGCTGGTTCAATATCAGCAAAGTATCCCTCTATATTCATTGTCTTGTGTGGCGATCAGCAGTGATGTGGTGGTTCACTTTTACACTGTGATCTGTAGCCTATAGTTCGGCTTTAGCTTCTTACTATCTTTGTCTTTTTAACCTGTTGTTGCTGCTGAGTCAGTTTGACATCCTGGATATATCCTTCAAACACAGACTGTAGACCCCTCTGTCTGCTTCTCTCTGGAGTCACTGTTCCATTTTTCCACAAATATGATAATATATTTCTTCAGGGAGTGCAGTTAGTTACAGTGTGGACTCCATGCTTACTCTGACAGCTTGTCGGACCATCTCAAAGGGGCGGGGCTTAGCGAAAGATCAGTGGATATGAACAAAAAAAAGAGAAAATCAGTTCGTATAACATTTCTTGCATGAGGCCCCCTATCTTGTAAATCGTTTAATACTGCTAATTTGTCTTGCTAAGGAAGTTACAGATGCAGCCACCGAGAATTTCCCCTCCCCACTGAAGGCCTTTTGGCTGCCGGGCGTGCAGTGTCAGTTTCCAGCCAAAAACCAGTCAACTCTGCGCCAATGGGAGTCTCCCCTTCTCCTCCTGTTTCCTGACAGGGTGCGTCTAAACTCCACATACACATCATTTATTCACTTTCAGGGCGATGGAAACATAATATCTGGCTGTATTATGCTCAATAGCAGTGTTTTACAAAAGAAGCAAGGGCTGAGTTTTTTACCACACACAAGGTGTACGGTGGCAGTCATTGTTACCATACACCAGGGTTGGCATCCTGAGTCCGCCAAGTGGTTATGTTTAGGCAACACAAGCACTTTGATTAGTGTTTGGGAAAGGTTTTGTTTAAATATTGACAAATGAAGCACATCCTGTCTCAGGCTTTGTGTCAGTTTTGACTCAATATTTAACCAAGAACGAAATCTTTCCCTTACTTGAGCCAAGTGCTTTAGCCAAATGCTAATTATACTTCAGTCGCTATGAACAGATATTGTTTTGAAAGAGCGAAATATTGGAGGGAAAGCAAATTAAAAATATGCTGTCAGGGAAAGTTTGGCGAATAATTTCTGTATGGACATTTTGCAACTTGGCAGATACGTTAATTAAAAACATTTCCTCATTATGTTGATAAAAAATGGAATTTGAGTGCCATTACTTTTCTATTAAAAGTATTTTCTACTGCAGCTTGTTGGTACAATGTCTGGGAGAGAGACTTGCTTCTCATTGCATAATGTGAGTTTGACAGATACGATGAAGTAAAGCCCACAAGCTGGTTCAGGCAGTCAGCTAGAATCTGTTGTCTCATGACATACTGTATGCACATACGTTTAATCATGGAGATGCACCGAGGCCGCCCATGTTCTGCTCGCTGTTGCTGTTGTGCCAGCTGCCACACTGCTCACTTAACAGCCATGCTTTCACTTACAGCTACTGCTGCTGCTGCTCATGTAGCATTTCATGAGCCCCACCTAAACTCCAGCATCCACCTGTAGGCTTTGAGTCTACGATACCCTGAGGGGGAGAAAGTTATTACCGTCACTCCAAATTCCCTGCTGTGTTGTGCTTGTGTGAAGCGATGAGGTCAGCCACTATCAAACTGTTAGTATTACACATTTCCCATAATAATCTATTACACATGAGCCGGCTGACTGAACTGTATTGTGGGTATTTTCCCATTCAATTAATTAAAATTAAAGCAAAAGTATAAACATATAACATTTAATATGAAATATATTAATATGTTAAATACTGTAAAACGGAAAGGTTTAATCAGCATTTGATTTGAATTAGGGATGTCAACGGTCCATTTATTCTTTTACTGAAGAATAACAATACATTTTAGTCTGATTTAAGTCCTCATGTTTTCAGTACCACTAAATGTCACCCATTGTTTTACTGTGTTACCATGGTGATATGAGTAACAAGTCTCTGAACTATGTTGTTAATTTCTTTATTTTATTGGGGGAAATTCTTTATCTATTAACAGAAATTCTTAAGTTCACAACGTAATTAACTGGATCTTTCTATCTTTTCTTGACTGAATTAACTTGATGCTTGACCCTCTTGCTCTTACTAACAACAAAAGAAGGTTTTGAGAATATTACAAAAAAATATTTTATTAAATCCCCTGATGTGAAATGAACTGTTTGTGTGTGTGTGTTTTTTTGTTTTGCTTTGTCTTTGTTTTTATCTAATGTCCATTCTTACTTTAGTTATTATAAGAATTCAAAACATCTATGTATTGATATTATAATTATTTATTTTAGTGTCAGTAGAGTGTCACTGCAATTGATCATTTCAGCTCTCATGTATTGTTGTGTTCTGGTTTTCATACCTGATGTTTTTAGCACATTAAACTGCTGAATAAAGTAATTTAAAACACAATAAAAAGCTAGCTAGCAGCACTGCTCATTCGGCTATGGCCACTAGCAACACCTGAGACCGTTGACAAATGAGAGGGCCCACCAATTTCCTGTGTCCCTGTCACGTCGGTTTCGCCACTGCGATAACCGACAATCTTCACCAATATTTTATCACTGTTTGCTCCTTGGCTGCTACCTGTTAGCAGTGTCAACACGGCTAGTGGTGCTAACATGATTAACAATGCTAAAGGGGTTTGCGGCTAAAAATGTAGCCAGGAGGGCTATATGGGAGGAGAGTGGAGGGTGGCTACCATGTTTCCAAAGCAACACAGTCCTGTCACCTGCAGTAATCACTAAATGAGTGGCACAGCTAGCTCCCACCAAACTCACCAACTGGGTGGTGCGCAGCACAGAATGTTCATGGCTAATGTTAGCTAATCAGTAAAGACCAGAGGGTGGACAGTGAGCACTACACTTCCACGTTAACACACCTAGATGGCTGTTTGTCAGCAAAGCCAACAGAAAATAAGGCGAGACATCTACATCACAAAACATTAAAATGTCACCACCTCTAAATGGATAGTGCTTTGAAATGTGATGCTAAAGCTCACTGAGTCAATGGAGCGTCAGACTAAAAGGAAAGGCCTCTTGTATTTCATGTCACATAAAATTAACTGAAACTGACATCCCTAATTTGAGCTAATATATTTTGTGAGTTTCAGTATGAAAGATAGCAGATAGTGTTTCCTCAATATCTTCAACGTTAAACAACCATCACAACTGTAACCTGTAGCCCAGAAAATCAAAGTGCATTTCTGCAATGAAGTTAATCTCATGTAAAATTAACTTGTATCAGACTGAACTCAAGTCGTCATCTAAGGCCTCATGCATGTGTATTTATTGGTTCGGAGGAGGAAGATTTTCCACACTGTGACCCTGACAAGGCCTCCGCATCCCAACAAATGAGTTCAAAGCTTCGGGGGCTTTGGCCAACCCATGGCACGGATCCATGTCCAATTATCTGCCTCGGAAATTGCTATGGCTTGCCTAATTTATGCCACAGATACCCCCTCCTACACAAACACACACACACACTCACATTCTGTCCTTATTACATAATAACATAGCTGTGGTGCCCGCCTTAATATAGAGGAGCCACTATATGTTGGGCCACCTTCATTTTCCTCAGCTAAGGGGGGGTGATTGCTTCCCCACTGTAGTGTTTAATGACTGATAAGAACATCTGATTGCAGAAAGGTGCTCTCAGTGTCATCACAACTTTCTCACCGCGCTGACAAATACACATGATGTGTGAATGAACAGTTTCCAACACTAACAGGTAGAGTGTAAAACCATTTCACTGTGTAGCTTAGCAGCTCAAACCTGAGGAGAGGTGTGTTCCAATGCCCAAGACTTCCTGATAAACATAACAAGAATAATGACTCGCAGAGGAACGCTTTGAAGAAGGCACATCATCGCCCAAACGTCAGCTTATGGGATAAAGTCTCCGCTGTATCTTTTATTCCAAAGGGCTTCTGCTGCCTCTGGAAGTTATTATATTGTTTATGCTGCTTCATAAAATCGCTGTAAATATATACAATCATCAATGTTTCATCAACGTTTAACGTAATTCTTCAGATTTGGCGTTATTTTGATGAGAGATTTAATCTATTAAATTCTTTATGGAGCAAATATGCCCAGCATTACTGGATACAGCTTCTCAAATATGAGAATTCAGTGCTTTTCACCATTTTTATTATCTTTATAAATTTTATATCTGTCAGTTTTGGACTGTTGGTCTCACCAGTGTCCTGAGGAATAATGTCCCTGTTGAATGATTCTGCACCATACAATTTATGTCCATTGCCAGTTTTCAGTACTAATGACATGAGGTGAAACGTAAGTGTGAGTGTGGAGGTCGGATGGCTCTGACATTTGAAGGTGGCGTCGGCAGTTTTATTTTAGCATCATTGGGCAAAAATCCCATATTAAGCTTTGAGTATATTCAAGTGTTTTTTCAGACCACTTGACTTCTGCACCTCTTCTTGGCTCCGTTCTCAGGCTTTAGAAAATGTAGCCTGTAACCAGAGACTCTGGCCAATCACCTGTCATTGCAGAGAGAGGGCGTTCTTATTGGCTGCTTTACAAATGTAGATGTGTGTGTGTTCATCCTTTCAGTGAAAGCCTGATTCAATGGTGGAAAATTCTGTAGAGAAAGTTGCTATTTGAGCATTGGCAACAGCTGCCTACACTGCAAAGCAACTCAAAAAAGGAAGATGGACTGATCAAAAAGGGAGTCGGAGGGTGCTTTCAGACCTAGAGTTGTCTTGCTTTGGTCCAAATCAGGGACTCATTTTGTTACAAAGCTGCATAATTACCTCTTAATTGGTCAGAATTTCCATGCGGGAAAAATCCAGGAAGTAAACAAAATGTTGAAGAAGAGTACACTTGCAAGATAAATGTGACACTTTCTAATGTCACAATGGAGGGACAACTACGCAGGTTGATGTTAGCGCTGCTCATCGTGGACTATATTGCTGTCATTGTTCATTTTAGTCAAACCATACAGTTTGAAAACGAGGCGCAGCTCCAACTAGAAAACAATGTTTTGATGCATTGGATGTGCTGAATGTGCATATTAAGGCAGTACAGGAGGAGGTGCACGTTAATAATCCTCCAGGACTGTAACATGCTCATGTTTAACCCAAACAATGTGTCATGTGACTGCAGTTGGTTCAGATCCAGGTCGGAACATGAAACGAACCACAACAGAGTTCAAACCTGACTGAGACCACTTCTTCAAGAAGGTCTCGGTCTGGTTGTTTTCATGCACACCAGAGTGTGATTGCTGTGTTCACACCTTCCCAAATAAATGGCACTTAGGGGGCAAACTAACTTTGGTTTGATTGAACAGAACCAAACAGGGCAGGTGAGAAAGCACCCTATAGAGAGTCTGACAATAAACAAAACTAAACATGTGTCAATATCAGCCAAGCATTTCAGAAATAGAAAGAAAAGGTTGCTAGTTGTTAAGCCTTCTGCTAACCAGAGCTACAAGCTAACGGCTGCTTCTGTGGCTTCGTGTTCACGTTTATGTAACTAATGTTAGCTAGAGCCTCGAATCACAGCATGTCTCCTGCCTCACTCCCCTCTGCTACAGACCATTTTGCTGGGAGGGGAGTGGGCAGTGGCTTACAGACTGATCCCTTGTTTGCTGCTGCAGCAACCTGAATCCAGCCAGCGCACTGCTCACGGGGACTGGTGAGCCCAAACTCCCCACTGGATCAGCAAACTTTCTGTTGCTGCAGTTACACATTAGACCTGGTCACCCACTGTGACACCTGGCGCTTAGGGGTTTGTGCTGGCCAAATTTGAGCTGCCCCAGAAGCTCTGGTGCTACTGCCCAGCCCAGTCCCAGTGAAGCAGTCCCCAGCGGTGGAGAGTGAGGCGGAGGGACCGTAGAGGGCTAGCTAGGTAATTCTTGTCTCATTTGAGGTCTGACAAACAGAGAGAGACAGTGGTGCAACAGGGGGCTGAGCAAATGCAGTGAAAATTGAATTAAAAAAATCAATATATAGGAAACACTGGGTTACTGTATGAAGCATGTGTGTATGTCTGTGGTTGTCTCATGGGAGGGGCTTAGGATAGCGAGTGAAGAACTGCAGGAGAAGAGTGCATTTTCAGATTCTGCATGTTTTTTATTTTTTCCAAATTGCGTGTCCCAGCTTTAATGCTGTAAACCTGATTAATATTCACCTTTTTATTAATCTTAAGAATCAGTTTTGTTTAATATAAAGAGTGAACACTCCTGTTTGAAGAGGCCTTTCATTTTGGCCATGACAGTTCCAGTGCAGCTTGCGTTTGCTGGCACATTGTTACAGAATCAACACCTCAGACATCTTCTATTTTCCATCAGTCAGATGGTTCGGAGATAAAGGGATTCTATACTTGATATGGCAAGTTTGGGAAGAAAGGATCCTACCCAGAATAAACCACCTCGCGGCTCCTGTGGGGGCTTTAAACTTAAAAATAGGCTCCCCTTATCTCTTCGCTCCTCTATCTCAGCCTTTCATGTGCTGTATCTTACAGTAAGGTATTTGTGAAAGGATAATTCTGTAGGTTATGGAAACATGCTGAGCAGGTCTCTGCCTCTGGGGTGTAATACAGTGTCTGTACATGACGATAGCATTCAGACAACACTTCTTCAAAGGAGACTGACAACTCAGCACTATCACTAATGCTGATGTGGGATTTCATAATTGGTATGGCCTTTTATCTACTGAGACTTCTTTAGATTGTACAGTTTACAATCTGTCTGATAATAAAAAGACAATGGTTTTCTTATTGTGCTTCTCTTAGTTGTCTGGTGCAGCATAAATGTGGTTTACCATATGTCTGTTTCATCAAAGCTTTGACATCTGCTGTTCTAAACCCAGCGTTAGTGGCAGGTCTGTCCTGGTAAGAAACATATGACTTGAGGGAAATTAAACTTTTTCTCTGGCACAGCAACATAGGTGAGAGGGCTGGGAAATTCAGCACTGTACAAGGCTGAATCTAAATGTAAACCTTAATATATTGTGGCATACTGGTCTTTCAAAAATATTACCTTGGTACAAAGACAGAATTGTTGTCCTCTGCATATGGCAAAAATCTCCCACTAATGATCAGCATTGCAAACAAATGGCAGTTTTTGAAACAATTTCACAAGTTAAGATTATTATAAAACATAATTATGAAGCAAGAAAAATAATTTAAATATTGTAGATTACTTATGTAACATACATTTAAATTAACTGTGATATTCTTGTAAAAATGTAGCAGTTTCTGAATATATATATGTTGCAAGCAGCAGCAGCAGACATAAAGATAACCACTTAAAATGAATTAAGTCATGACCGGCAACACTGCAAAGTTGCTCTTAATTAAAGCTAGAGTTGTTAAGTTTTATGAACTTTGTGAAGATGCTCATTATCACCCTGTAATCTCTTGAAGGTTTTATCAGAGATATTAGAGTTAACAATCAAGCCATCCCCAATGATTTTTGGTATTCCTGAAGAAAATGATCATGTCTTGGCAGAACAACCAAATGTAATTTCATTCACCTCCCTAATAGCTCGCAGGAGAATCCTTGTCCTACTCCACCTTCTAGTGCCTCTTGGTTGCGCAATACAAGTATTTCCTAGACCTGGAGCAGATTAAGTTCTCACTGCAGGGTTCAACTGCAAAGTTCTTCAGTCACTGACAGCCCCTTATTTCCTACTTTAGGAATCTTTCCTGTCTTTCCCCTGACGAGCTAGTTAATATCATCAAGCCTAAGAATCACTTAAAGGGTGAATAGCGCTTAATATCCTGTAATTTATTTCTTTTTTTTTCTTTTCTTTTATAACTGATGTACTTTCATACATTTGTGCAAGTATACATCTGAATAGTGGGCTATATGAATGTATGTATAGGCTCTGTATCTGTGAAAGCAAGCCATACCTGGGGTGACCCATGTGTGTGTGTGTTAATGGGTTCAATATGTAAACAGACATTCTTCCAAACTGTCACTATATTCTGAAAGAAGTACATCAGACAGTCTGTGAAAAAAATCACGTTCCTCTTCCTCCTCATTGTACTTCCAATGGCATTTGGAGCTGGACCATGCCGTTGACTTTAGGACAGGTTTTTGTAGGTCAATGGCACAAACACTTTCTGCTGCCTCAAATTAGCAATACACCAACAATGCACACTTGGAGTGTACATACATTTGCTCCGCAGGCATAAGGCACAGACAAAGCAGCATAACACCAGGTGCAGTTAAAGTGAAACTTAACCTTCGTTGCACTGGGTCTTAAATTTGCTTCCACTCACAAACAGCTGCTCCTCTCATCCATCAATCTGATCTGATCAGCTCTGATCTGTTTGACTGATCAATTGTCCACCCTGCCACTCAAAACTCCACAAGCTGCTGTTGAGGGATTCACTGCATTCATGGAGCCGCAAAGGGGTCACAGACTTATACAAGGACACACAGGCAAGGGGAAAAAAAGGAAGTTAAGTTAGCAGTTAATTCTGTGGAAAACGCTGAACAGTACACTAAAATATGTTCCTGAAATCATTTGATGAGAGAAATAGGGAATGCAGTAGCAGAATCTTGATTCATATGTGATCAGTGCTGCCTGGTTTGACTGTTTGACTGAAGTTCACGAGCCGTGGTTGACATGATTGACAGCTGAGTTAGAGCCTCCTCGGCTCTGATTTGTTGTTTTCATTTACATGCAGAAAGGCCAGAAGCATAACAAGGCAACAGAGTGGGCAGAGGAATATGATTTTTGCCACAGATTATCTGTCTCTTTTAGTGCTGTGTGGATATACTGACAGTTTCAGCAAATATGAAAAGTTTTTTTTTTTTTTTTTTTAAAGTGCAAACTCTAGTTTAATCGTCACTCTTTGCTGGTTAATGATCAGCCAAACACAGGGACTGAGGTTGAAAATAACATCTCAGTTTACAAGTTAATTCATTGTTGTTGCATCATTCGAAAGATAGATGCCTATTTTTAGTTTTGAGGTACATCCGCAGGAAGTCTGTTGTGTGGGGAGCTTTTATTTTGAAGTGCTTCTCTTCCCTGTATCTACTGTAAGGAACAAAGATCATTTTCCCTCCCAAACATAAAAATAGACAGATGTCTTCTCCGCAAGTGAGTAGAGGAGATAGAAAAGTGATTGATGAAGAAGAAGTGTGTGTTTTGCTCACGGACTGTATGTTATCATGAGGGCTGCCCCCAAAAAGTCGACCCAACATTAGTCGACCAGAAAGGTCATTAGTCGGCAGGATTTCATTGGTCGCTTAGTTGTAGAAAAAAATGTGAAACTCTATTGGGAGCTGCACCTTGTCAAAATGAATAAAAACCTATATGACTGGACCATGTGGGACTTTAATTTGAAAGGACAGACACAGGAAGTGGCCACGCTCAGCAGTTAAACAGGAGTCAGGTTAATTTCCAGGGCTGGTACCTGCGGTTATTCCACAGGCTAGTTAATAACATGTCGGGCAGGAAATCCAAAGTGTGGGATCATTTTGAGAAGGTGAAGGACGAACATGGAAGTAGCTACATGCCCATTAGCCCACAGTGTCATTAACAGGCGGCTCGCTCAGTGTGTGACGTGCACTTGTAGATAAAATATAGGCCTATATTAATGAAGGTTCATTAGAACAGTTTTGTATTTCTCTGCAATGTAGCACAGTGTTAACAATGTTACTGATACTATTCTTTCTCACACCTTCAACTCAAACCACCAAAATATATCATTTAATCATTAAATTAATATCGTAAACATGCAGGTGACTAGTCGACTAATGGCCCTAAATGACGACTATTGGTTGACTAGGAAAATTCTTAGTTAGATGCGTCCCTAGTTATGATCATTCACACACTGTATGAACATCACTGAAGGAATTAAAATCATTAAAAGGTGTGACGGACAGACTGTAACCCTCTCTGCAAAGCATTTCTCTCAAAACACTGGTGAATATATAAAAACTGTCTTGTGCAGATTATCTGTAACTCAAGCATGTCTCAATAGACGGTGCTTGGATCACTGCTAATGTGATGTGATTGCAAAGTTTGTCATTTATTTGTTTTTTGTCTATGCTGGTGATGACACACAGCACTAACCTCCAGGGGCTTTACACCACTATCAACACAAGCCCGCATCACTCCTGTCATAATTCGTTTAAAAAGTAATTAGTCAAGTGGCCCCTGATCTCCAGCTGTCAGGCGGCAGCTAGAGTTTAATTGGCTAATCTGGCAGTCGTGCCTTCAGAAATGCAGGTGAATAATCTGATGTTTTAGTGAAAGAAGTGCTTGGGTGAAGTTTTCCAAGGCGCTGATTGATCGTGCGTCACTGATGGATTTCTGTATTAAAAGAAACAGTAGTAATAATAATCAGGAGTGAGCTGAGACAGACTACAGACAATTCAGATGACAAATGGAAACATGATAATGGTCGAGTGAATGGATGGGTGGAAGGAAGAAGAAATGGACAGAGGAACGGACAGGCAGACAGATGGAAGTAAATGATTGCTCTCCAACCCGCAGATGGTTTCCGGTCTTAGTCGTGGTGTGATGACAGCCAAACCGCAGACAGATCCGCTGAGCACGACTTCCTCTGAACAAAGCATTCAGTGTGGACACAGCAGTTTCTATCTGGCTAATTTACTCGGCTTACTCAATCATGTTTAAATGCTGCTATGCACTGAAAAGATGGCTCGGAAGAAGCGCCATAGGGTGAGAGACAGGCCGAGTATTTTCAGTTACATTCAAACGTCTTTTCAAGGAGGAGAGAACTGTGGAGGAGCCTCTGCAACAGCGCTGACTTTTGTGACTTTAAAAATCCCTCTGGCCTTTGGCTACAGCGCAACTCAGTACACCGTGTCAGTTATCGCCTGTAACAGTATGTGAGGATTATCACCTGATGGTTCAGCAGGAAGTACCTCTACCTCCCCACCCCTCCCCTCAGGAGACATTTTGTGACCCCTGCAAGTGTGGTACACAACAGAAAAAAAAAAAAAATCACCTTACACAGAATGCGGCAAGCAGAAATTCATGACTGTGAGCGAGTGTGTGTGTGCATTAGAGAGGTCACAGGTAGAGAGCACAGAGGCAACTCACCGTACTTGAACTGACATGAAAAGAAACAAACCGCAGTGTTAAGTTGACCGCGTTGACACTAACAACCTGAAACACTTCTTTACAGAGGAGAATCTCTCAATATCCCTCAATCCTTTTTCATTTCAAAGTCTCCTCCTGTAGTGTTGCTAGTTTTAAATCTAGAGACCTCTGGCCCTGGGCGCACACACACTGGAAGCGTGGAGTGCTGACATCGACCTTTGTGTGGATCTGCTGGTGTGTGTGTGGATAGAGGACGCAGAGAAAGAAAGATTGGGAATTGGTGGCTTGCAACAAGATGCGTTATCTCTTTCTATTATTGTAAAATGACAGGAGCTACAATGAGACTTTGTTAAGGCCCAGTTATGCTCCCTTTACGTACGAAAATGTATATGTCCGTTTCAAACAATGTTACCGTCACTGCCCACAGTGGTCGGTGAGGCCGTTAAATACATCGCGACTGGAGGACGGAGAATTCTTTTCTCTAGTACTGCCGATGAGAGAAATTGAATTGTTATTTCTTCTTCGTGTCTCACTAGAGCTACGTATCGGGTAGTGACAGCAACACTGCCCCCACGGTTCCCGGTGGTACTGCTCCGTTTGGCCCGTATCCGTAAGCTTTATGGAAACGTGCAGAAATACGGACGAAATGAACGCGGAGCATGGACAGAGGGCTCCGTCCGTATCCGGATCCGTATTTAACGTTGTGCATAAATGAGCCTTTAAGTGACTTATGTCACACCGGGAATCATTAAAGCTGAGCTTGCACTGTGTGATTTGAGCCTGTTTTAGAATTGTTTAACTCCCATTGTACAAGTAAATCATCTGTTCTCACCACAAACGAACAGAACCAGAGTTCGTTTGTAACCAGACCCAGACCACCACTTCAAGAACGGCCTGAGTGTGATTGCTGTCTTCACACCTGCTCAAATGAACTGTACTTAGGGGCAAATGAACTTGAGCTCGATTGAGCCCAACCAAACAGGGCAGGTGTGAAAGCACTCTAAAAGTCAATTTCTGCAAAAACAGGTCAGCCCAAAGTTTGATTCCCTCCCTCTCTCTCTCTCACTCTCCATCCCTCTCCCTCTAACACACACACACACACACACACACATGCATTGAGTTATTGATTGAGGAAAAAAGGCACTGACTTTGGGGAATCGACTCTAAACTCTGCTTCAACTGTGTGAGAACCTGACGACAGCTGACCAAAATTTTTGACGTCAAATTCATCTAAACGTTCAACAGCAGGTTGGGAGCATTAGATCAGGCCATGATTGGTAATCACTTTTCCCCCGTACAGTCAAACGACCCTCAACAAAGCTGAAATTCAGTCCGACTCTAAAGTGAGTCATGCAGCTCAAACATCGGGTCAGAAAAAGGTTCACATTGTACAGCAAGTGCTCGGCTAACGTGACAATACATTCACAAAGGTTGGATTTTTTTGTTCTCATTGCAATCCAGTCATCACAGCCAGATAAAGAAGTGGTCAGACTCTGAATATGATTGTGATTGCAATTTTCAGTCTGGCTGCAATTCATCTGCAATATGCATTCAAGTGAGAAGTGGAGGAAGGCAACCAGAGATACATGGCAGTCATTTGGGTTCAAGTGTAGACAAGTAGGGTGATGTGATCTCATTAAATTACATCTTCAGAATCAGTTTTTAGCAGGATGAAATGATATTTGTCACTGTGCCGGGTACATGTAGCTTCCTTGTGAGGATGACTGTGTGCCTCATTATGTTTGTGAGCATGTGTGAGTGACACAGAAGCAGACGGTGTAAAGTAATACTATAATCCTGCAACACTATGAAAAAAGAAAATCAAAAGTATCTAATAAAAAAAGAATCCCACTGTGGTCCTTCTGGAATTAATTAAAACCTCAGACTGTGATTTGTTGCATTTTCCTATGTTTATGGATCATTATATGATCATGTTGTTTGACTGAGCCTGTAACAAACATGTCATCAAACAACACCCAGGGCCCCGTCTTACACATAGACAGTACAGTGCAGTGCAACTGTCATTGCTAGTTTCAGACTTGATGCAGTTTTTATATTCACAGCCAGTGCCCACATTGTGTTAGTAGCAAATGTAATTGCACCCATCCGTGCACCCATGGGCGTGTAGGTCTGAAAATTAGGTATGGTATTGTTGGGTATTCCTATTTTGAAGCAGCAGAAAGCGTTTGCCCCATTAATTAACAAAAGCCTGGTCTGAAGTCAACGGCGGGCATATTCCTGCTATTTAAAGGGCACATTATTCAGATTGTATGATACGCCTACATAGGTGGGCCCAAAACACACTCACACAAAGCTTGTTACACACACAGGGATCTGTGGATGGGTTGCAGGCTGGTGAAATGATATATCATTAATGGGGAAAAATCTGAACATAGCAGACAGCAAAGAAGAGCTGCTGACCGATCAGAGAGACGCTGTGCATATTTACACCAGGGAGCAGCGTAACTTCCTTTAATATTTCAGGAGCTAAAAGTTTAGCTCTGTTCCTGTCATGTTTATAACAACCGTTTGAGTTTTGCTGCTTAAATGTCCCACGATATTTGCTGTGGTGACATCACCGCTTTAAGTGCATTCCTCTTAGCAGAAAAACACTCACTTCTCCACTTTGCCGAGCTCGCCATGTAAATAGGTGTGCGTCAGGTGCGGGCTCAGCTGCCTTTTTAAAAGGGGTGTGAGATGACACTCTGATTGGTTGAATTTATGTTGTGCTCGAAACACACCTCTGATTAATAAGGGACTAAATACAACCCTTTTGCCTCTTGAACCTTACTTTGCAACCAGGTTATGCACTGTTTAACTTACAAAAGTGGAGGTGGATTGCCCTAAATGCACTGACACCATGCACTTCAGATCAGTGATTCCAAACTGGTCCAGCTACAGGGTCCAGATTTCTCTTTAGTCATTTGTTCAAGGAAGGATTGGGCAATATAACGACTATATACGATGTATCGATATATTTTCAAGCAAGATATAGATTCAGACTACACCGTTTATACCGATATAGGGTCAAGTTGCGTTACATAGTGTGCAGCAGTGTGCATCTCTCCTCTCTTACATCCTCCCCACAGCTCTGCCCCACTCACTCATTTACAGCAATACTAAGAGACACACAGCATTGCTTCTCTGTTTAATCTGTCTGTATATTAGTCTACAGTGCCACATCTGTCTATATGTCGCACGTGCTACGCTAAATCAGTCTGTTAAGTGAGCGAAATTAGCGCAGCACACGTGCAATCCAGCGCTGCGCTGCTAGTTTGTGTGTGAGGTGGATCACAGCATGTCGCCTTTCTTCTTGGTAGATTTAGTCTATTGTGTGACATGGAGACAGATCTGTTTAAAAAAATACAGAGACAACACATACGTTTCATATACAAGACGTATATGACGCGGACAAAGTGTCTCTCGCTCCTTCCCTCCCTCTGCCTCTCTTGTGATGCTCTGTACGTAAATAAGATTAATAGTCTGAATAAATAAATATTTAAATCCTTTTCCAGCACTAGATTCATTTGAAAGGCCAACAGAGGGAAAACAACTTTTCAACAGCTCAAAGTATTGAGCATCATACTTGTGTTTGGCCATGTCAATAAGCCAGTTTCCTGTCTCTGTCATGTAGCTGTCTCTTAGTCACTCACTCTACAGCAGGATCCAACCCCGAGATTGAGATATTGAAGTCTGGACTGAAGTGGTGAACTGACACACCACCAGCATGTCTACAAAATCTGATATTCAGCAGAGGACATACAATATTCTCTCAGGCAACAGACAACTTAATGTTTTAATTTCATATAATTTTCCAGAGATGTCTGACAGCTGTCAGGTAGTTCTGAAATTAACAGTGCAAACTCGTGTTAACTGAAATCCAGCAGTTAAAGTTAGCAGCTGAAAAACACAGACACGGCTGATACGAGCAGAATTCATGCACTGAACCTGAATAGCGCTGTAAAAACTGAAATAACCTGACCTTAGAGAAAACGATGGTGTTCGAACAGCAGCTGATGATGCCCTAAATCAGAGGACATGGATGTGACAAAGTTTATAACGTGACATAAAGCACTTTTAAAGAATATTTCCTGGAAGAGAATTCTTTTGTTCCTGCAGGTATCATGTGGCTGACAGTAAGTGGAGCGTTATGTAAGGCCTTACCGGAATAAAAACGCTCACTCACTCAAACAATAATAAAACAGAAAGTAGACAAAACTGAATTAGCATATTGTGATGCACTATTATCTATCTCCTGCAGTTTCAAGGCTGTGGAAGTTTTCAGACTGTAACATAATAAATGGCAGCAAACGGCTTCTGCTGAAGCACGAGCTTTACATCTTTAACTCTGCTGACTGTCCACACATCATTAGGAATTATGTCAAAATGAGAGACAAGGAACGCAAAAAAAAATCCTAATACTAATGTGCTGCTTTTGTCAATACGTATATGTGGATGTTTTATCTGAAACCAAAGTTTCACTTAGGCATACAGGGGAATCTTCAAGGTCCCAATTAGAGGAGAGGACACACTCTTTTCTGTTGCAGACTCACTTTGCAATTTAAGCAGATAAGAGTGCCTTGTGTTTACTGGCTGGTCCCTGTGGTGAAGGATTAAAGCACAGCGGTGGACAGTCAAAGAACTCAAAGAGAGCTAAACAAGTGGTTGAAGACTCTTGGACAGAGTCACTGTACAGCACTGTATAACAACTTGACAAGAGCCATTTAGTCATTGCAGAAAGAGGCTGTTATGAATGGAAATATTCCATTCAACAAAGAACAGCACAAAAATGTCTCCCAGAAATTACATTTATATACGACTGATTTGAAACAGCAAATATATTTCTGAGAGAAATGTAATGCCGAGCAAATTTCTATAAACATAATGAGGCAACATTGCTGATTAACGTACCTGGCAAGTTGTAAAAATGTTGGAATTGATTGTGTTAACAAAATGTTTTATGACAATGTATTTAATTTGTTTTTTGCCAAAGCAGACAATCATGCAATACAGAATCCACTCATCGTGACGACAGAATTATTTTTTATCATCTTTTTTGGTAACATTCAAAAGAACACAATCTTTCCTTAACCTTAAATGGACGGACCTGCACTTGTATAGCACCTTTCTAGTCATCTCACGTAGCGCTTCTCACACTAGGAGTCACAGTCACCCATTCACACACTGGTGGCAGAGGCTACCGTACAAAGTGCCACCTGCTACTGAATTTTTAACACACTCACACACCAATGGAACAACCATCAGGAGCAATTTGGGGTTCAGTATCTTGCTCAAGGATACTACGAAGCGCAGACTGGAGATCGAACCACTGATCTTCCGATTGGTGGACGACCCGCTCTACCTCTGAGCCACAGCTACTTTCCCTAACCTTTACCAAAGTGCTTTATTTCCTAAACCCAACACAGGAGTCTGGATGCGGACCTTCGTTCCAACCTATTTTTATTCCAAGGTCTTCCCAGGAGATAAAGCATCATTGCACAGGGCCCCCTCTAACATTTCTTTGTGATACACCACTAATACACATTATAACATGTGACTCATGGTGTGAAACGATCGGGTAGGTTTAGGCAACAAAACTACTTGGTCACGTTTGGAAAAAGGATCATGTTTTAGGTTAGAATAAGTACATTGGAGCGGCTGTGGCTCAGGAGATAAAATAGGTCGTCTACTAATTGGAAGACAGATGGTTCGATCCCTGACTCCTCCAGTCTACACAGCAAAGTATCTCTGGGCAAGGTACTGAAACCCAAATGGCTCCTAATGGCTGTTGAAGAAGCGTAGCTAGTTGAATGGTAGCCTCGGCCTATGTGCATGAATGGATGAATGTGACATATGGTTAGGGCTGGGCCATATGGATGAAAAAAAAAATTGCAATATTTTTGGGCTATATCGCGATACATTATATGTATATCATGGTATTTCTAAGTCTTCTCTAAAGTACTGTAGACTACTAAAATGCAAGTGGCACTGGTGCTCAATGGTCGCAAAATGTGACTCAAGAGTCACGGTCTGGAGCCCTGCAGGTACAAAACACACACTTCCTCTGCTCGCGTTATCGTTAATCTCATTAATTTAAACTGTTACCATGGGGCTGTTAAATGTGATGATGTATTCTCTGTAACATGGAAACAAACCAACAGCTCTCCAGTCAATATATTAATAATTTCTGCAAGTTGCAGTGGTGCTATTTGGTTGCACCATGTGAGTAAATCAAAGTCTGAAGGCCTGCAAATGAGAAACACACTTTGCCTGTGACTCAAAAATTATTGCTTGGAAGAAAGTGATCTGGATGGTAAGAGTGTGTGCCTGTGAGAGGATGAGAGCCACAGGGGAGAGCGGGAGAACCAAAACACCAAAGCAAATCTCATGCCAGTGGCAAAGAAAACAACAACGACGTGACCATTTACTGTATACTCAATGTTCGGGATATTTCATTTTCATATGTCCCACAAGAGACAAGCCACGATACATTGAGTTTATCTGATAAATCGCCCGACCTTACATGTGGTGTTAAAGCACTTTGAGTGGTCAGAAGACTAGAAAGGTCCTGTACAAGTGCAGGTCCATTTACCATTACCGTTTATGTTTGCTACGCAACATCACGCAAATATGTCATGTGAGTGAGTATGTAAATTATGTAACCTTACATTAAAACAAAGATGACTTTAAGTTTCACACAGGACATGAACTGTCTTGTTTTGTTTGACCCATCCACCTCCCTCCCACCCTAAACAGACTTTCTCGCTCTTTAAATCAGTTGCTCTCAGCATTAAATATCCACAGATGGGTTTACACTGGAGTTAGTGGAAAACCTGGTGCATCTCATAGAGACGTGTCAATTTCACACAGTGTGGGGCGTGGCAATGTGTCTGTATTTGATGACCTGGGGATGAGAGCTGGCTGGAGAATCTGGTGTTGCAGTCCTTCACTTTGTATGTCCACCATCCACCCAGACCACCTCCCTGCGAGTCAAGTGTAGTACATAGATGCAGTGTTTCATTAACTCAAAGTAATATTGCCTCTGAACATAATCCAGGCAGCAATAATGTTGTCACCACAACATAGTTGTAAAAACAATTGAGTAATATACAAACATAATTTCTCTGGGATAGGGTTGTATATGGTGTATATCATTACACAATGTCCTATAAAGCGTTTGTGGAATTAATTCTGAGTTATCAAGCTCTGCCCGCGGTTCACTGGTAGATTAAACAGATATATTTGTGCATGTGCATGAGCTCATTAATTAATGGCCTCCGTTTGCCGCTTGTGAAACAGTTTGTTGAAGGTCAACATGTAAAGATTTAATATCTGGTGTAATCCGTATATTTTCGCTGATATTCAGTCATGAGCAAAGAGCCTTTTAACTGTGACAGTCAGCAGTGTGTGTAATTATATAAATGAATGGCTAGAAATGGCCTTTTTGATATTGTTAGTACACTCACAACACAATCTGGAAATTTCACTGAAAACAGACACCAACCACACGGCGCTGATTCTGACACAAAACAGAAACAACTTTCTGTGTGACCCATTGTTGATGCTCAATTATCAGGCATAAAGGGATAAATGTTCTACAAATGCTTCACTTGTCTGTCTGCTGAGTCTCCACAGAGAATAAACAGTACTGTAGTCCGGCCCCATTTTTAACGCTACACCTCATCTTGCTTTGCCAGAGCTGGATTTTCACACCTTGATACTGAGCCAGCGCAGGGGGAAAGTTCTGGCTGAACCTGCTGTCATTCTGACTACTGGGTTGAGATTTGGGGTTCTGAATTTCTAAAACCAATTAAAGATATCAAGGTTGGATGTAAACTGTGCTCAGCTCACCAGTGCTCTTGTTAAACACAGAGCCGCAGGTGTACACATTGCACACAGTTAATTACCTGCCCTGTGCACAATTCAACTTTGTGTCAAATTTTCTCAATCATCAGCAGGGATAGACACGTATATTTAGTGGCCTGTAAACTTGTTGTTGCCACATTAAACAGCAGATTACTGTTTAATACATCATGTTCCTCTGAACAGAAACTCTCAGCCCTGCTGTGTTCAGCTTTGTAAGCTCTGTTAGCTCAGTTAGCTGTTAGCTTCATCAGTCAACACAGTACAGAACTTTGCTGCCCACAGGCTGCTAACAGCTAACAGCTAACTAGCTAACTCCTCCCAGTTGTAGTCAATCAATTTAGTTTGTTTTTTGCTCGGTGATAGTTATACATACAAAACTCCCTTTTGTCCCGGAGGCATCCTGGGGAAGATCTCTGTTTGTCCCGAACACATTTTCTATCCTCACTGGGAAGATGGGATGCTGTAAGTCTCAAGCCCTGGCTAGCTGGTGATGGGTACTGTTCATTGTTTTCATATAATGTTGAACTCAAAGGAGTAAAATAATCTGGATGTTTGTGGAACTGTAACTTTGCATTGGCAAAGGATCGCAATGTGTTTTTTTAATAATTTATTTAACATTTATTTAGACAGGTAATCTCACTGAGATATGCAGCCTCATTCTCAAAAGAGACCTAATAAAACTTAGTGGCCACAGGGGGCCATGTACAACCAATACCTGGTGGCCACAGAGTAACTTTTTGTGGCCAAGGCCATAGTTAATGTTGAACCCTGACCATCATCAAGTTTATTATTAATGTCAACTGCTTGTTTTTTTTGTTTCTCATCGAAAAAGGCAACATTTCGCCAGTGGAAGGTTTATTTCCACATCTCTACATTTTTTAATCCACCATTTACTCTATTTCTAACCCAAACACCTACAAATTAAAGGTGCTGTATGTAAGAATGTGGCCAAAACGGTTACTGCACTCAAATTCAAAATACTGCCGCGAGTCATGTCCATCCCCCCTCCCCTACAGATTCGAGGTAGATTCGCTGGAGACTGATTTGTTTGCCCACAGGCAGCTGCCGTGGCAGGGCCGCACTGCGTCACTGCGTCCTTGATCTTCGGTTTTCCAGCGGACCGTTTGAGCAAGTCCGGCTTCTCTGCTGCTAACGCTGCTGCCGGGATACAGCGGAGGAGGAGCCGGCTGCTAATGCTGTGTACCGGGACACTGCTAACGCTGCTGCCAGGATACAACTGAGGAGGAGCCGGCTGCTAATGCTGTGTACCGGGACACTAGGGTGGGGGAAATTTACGAATCTTAGATGCATCGCGATTCGGACGTGGACGAATCTGAATCGATTCACAAACGTCCAAATTTCGATTATTTAAATCTGTTAATTAGAGTAATACAGAAGGTTCTAAATAATGCGGAACTAAGAAGCGCGGTACGTGTCATCTCCGGGACACTTTGGGATGCGCACCTGGAGCAGACACGCCGACACGCGCACAGAGGAAAACAAACATGGCTGACCGCTACCCACCTCGCCGTGAGAGCTGAACAGCTTCTTCTAATTTAAAAGCAGATGTGTGGAAATACTTCGGCTTCTACAACGTTGACGGCGGAAGCGAACTGGACAAGAGCCACGTTATATGTAAGCTGTGTCGTGCTAAAATAAAATACTTTGGCAACACAACAAACATGAGAAGCCATGTAACTCGATTCCACCTGACGGAGGAGTCAGGGAGACGGCAGGCTGTTGTTGCTGCGGCAACTAGTGGCGCTACCGACCAGAGAACAATCGAGGAAGCAATTAGAAAGCTGCCACCCTCATCGGAAAAGGCGAAGCGAATTACGAAGGCCATCGCGGCATTTATTGCCAAGGATTTGCGTCCTTATTCTGTCGTGGAAAATCAGGGATTTCGAGCACTGCTGCATACACTGGAGCCCAGATACACCATCCCATCCCGACGCTATTTCACCGACACTCTACAACCAAACCAAAACAGAAGTCATGGCCTCACTGTTGAAGGCAGGTAGGATCGCAGTTACATGTGATGCGTGGACGTCTGTCGCCACCGAATCATTTGTTACTCTAACTACGCATTTTATCTTGTGATTTAAGATACCTGTTGTTACCTTTGGTTCCATACAACGAAGTTGTAACTTTCCAGTTTGCACGCATTTCCATTTATATGTTTAATAAAATATAATGGAAATGAATTCAACTGTTTCTTATTACAAAGTGTTGAATGCTTATTCAGTGAGACAAAAAGAAATGTATGTTGTGAAAAAGTGCATCAATATACATAAATTAAAGATGCATCAATAATCGTTTTATAATCGAATCGTAGCACCTGAATCGTAATCGTTATCGAATCGTGAGGTGCCCAAAGATTCCCACCCCTACGGGACACTGCTAATGCTGCTTGCCGTGCTGTTGTAGCTCAGTCGTAACTGTAACTGATGCTGAGACTCTACTGACTGTGTGACTGGTAGACGGCGGTGGGTGGTGCAACAGGCCAAAACACAAATTCAAAACATAAACATGATTTGCGGACCGTAAATTTTTTTTTAAATGCCAATATTCTGGCTGTACTATTGTTGTCGGTGAGATCAGTATGTTATATGAACATTATTCCTTAGTCTCTGCGACATATTAGGATGATTTTACGACTATTTGCTTTAGATTTCTTACATATAGCTCCTTTAACCCACAACCACAGGACAATATTGTCCAGAAAGATTACTTAATGGATTTATCCAAATATGTCAGTTAAGTGGCTGGTGCAACATTGAGTAGAATAAAAAGTTTGTTGTCCCATCAGGGCAGGGCATCTGTCTTTGTCTAAAGAGAATTAACAGCTAAACAATAAACATAAAACAATAAAAGTAAGGCTCAACAACACACATAAAAAATTAGTAATAAGGAAATAAAAGCAAAAGCACCAGAGTGCAAAAGACAGAAGTCAAAGATTCAAATCGTCAGTTTGAGACCCCTCAGTAGACTGAAATTACTTCAAGTCAAGCAGTCATTCATGTTGCTCTTTGGTACAGATCATAGGCGTCATTTAGGTATGGCGAGGTATGGCAGCTGCCATACCTTGGAATCGGGAGAAAAAAACAAGAGAGAGGTTCTGTAGTCATCTTACTTGTGAGTGTCCTTCATATTTGTTGCAAGTGATCAGATGTGATATGTTAGACAGTCCGGGGCGCACTGGCTGGTTGTTTTCATTGTATTGCACTTCAATAGGTCAATAATATGCTCATCAGTGAATACGAGTGTTAGTGAATACAAGTGTTAGTGAATCAAATTGTTCGCCACTTCGCTCCTCCGCGAGTTATGAGTTATGTGAGTTATCTGTGTGTTGTAAAAGCATTTTGCTCTGCTGCTGTAGACAGCCTGTCTAAATGATGTCTTGAAGCCTGTCTGATTGTATGTGGGGTTTTTTCTTCATGTCGGCATGTTAAGCTTGTATTTTCGGTCTCTGGAGACACTCCAATAAATTCGCCTATACAGTATTGTACCAAATTGGCCTTTGTTTTACTGTGTTTCATACACCGGACCCCTTGGTTATCTTCTAGAAATGAGCTTCTAATTGATTTATTTTCTTTATTTTCTGTGAAGTTAAACACATGACTAATGATCATTAAACGTCCGCTTGCTGTCCGTGGTGCTGAAATATGCACTGAAATAGGTCCGATGTTTTCACTGCTCTCACCAAGTCGTGCATTACATGCAGACATGAGGTATTATGAATGTGAGAAACAGCTTCATGTCCTTTGAAACAGTTTTCAATAGCATAGTATGTACTTCTGACAGGTCAACGACCAAAGTGAAGGTTTATATACGTTCATATTTTTGAAACTCCATCATCAGTAGCTCTGTGACGTCATGTCATATTGCCATACCTTAGCTATTGCTGAAACGACACCCCTGGTACAGACAGCTGCAGACGTAATGCAGCAGCACAGAGAAGAAGAAACTTTACAACGTAAGACTCCGAAATAACATTGTCTTCCATCTTCTGCTTGGAAGTGGTGACTTTACTGCTCACAGATACTTATTACGACACAGTCTCTGGCTTTTGTTTGATATCTAATGTCGGCAAAAAATGTTGCACATTGCCGATCCCTTGTTAGCACTGTGAGCTTATTTGTTAGTCATCTACTAAGTGAGTCCACTGTTCCAACAATCACCAGCTCTCATTACGTCAAAACAATCCCCTTACTCACCGAGTTCCATGTAAAAAATATGCTGTTTTTCCCTGCAGACTCTCTCTGCGATTGTTGCTCGGCTTTTTAGGAGTCCTGTAACATCATCCCCACCACTTGCAGTGGTCAATGTTTGTCAAACTCAGCTGCCTGTTCCACCAGAAACTGACCTCTGGTGGCTCATGATATGCACTACAAACAATACATCCTCAATATAGTATCCATCCATCCATCCATCCATCCATCCATCCATCCATCCAACCATTTTCAACCCCTTAGATGAAGCTAGATTCGCTGGGGCAGCAGGCTGAGCAAAGTATCCCAGAAATCCCTCTCCCCAGCAAGGCTTTCCTGCTCCTCCTGGGGGACCACAAGGCATTCCAAGGCCAGACGAGATATCTAATCCCTCCAGCCCGCAACGCCTCTAACAGGAGGTGTCCAGGGGGCATCCTGATCAGATATCTGAACCACCTCAACTGACCCCTTTCGATGCAAAGGAGCAGCGGCTCTACTACGAGCTCCCTCTGGATGTCCGAGCTCCAGACACCCCACAGAGGAAACTCATTTCGGCCGCTTGTATCCGTGATCTCATTCTTTCAGTCACTACCCAGAGCTCATGACTATAGGTGCGGGTTGGGACGTAAATGGACCAGCAAGTCGAAGGCTTTGCCTTCTGGCTCAGCTCTTTCTTCACCACGATGGTCTGGCACAGCACCCGCATCACTGCAGATGCTGCACCAAACCGCCGATTCATCTCACGCTCCATTCTACCCTCACTCATGAACAAGTCCCTGAGATACTTGAACTCCCTTGCTTAGGGCTCCCCTGTTTGCGAGGGAGTTCAATAAGCGTCTCTGAATGACAAAGATGGGCGTTTATATTTTTGACTGTATTGAGAGTCATACCATTGGCATTCCTAAATACCCTGGTATACTATAATAACCTGATACCACCCAAACCTAGCTCCTACATGTTTTATCATTGATGTAGCGTGATCAATAGAGCAGCAGAAAACAGAATGTGCAGATTCAGACTTATATAATTCCTCACTTTGGATTTATGAAAAAAAAAACATCAAGAAAAGAATCTGTTTTACCTTTGAACTTAAAGCACAACTAAACGTATCAAAGAAACGATGCAAAAAAAATCCTTGTTTGTTTCCATTGACTTCTGGCCTATTTATTGTAGCCTACCACAGAAATCTGTTCCTCTCCTTTAGCTTCCTGAGGTCATTAGCTGATCAATGTCAAGTGTACCTGTGTTAAGTGTTGTAGCATTGGAGTGGTGTGTATATGTTGCATATGATCCATTCTGTGTTGCATCTGACGAAGGTCACAAAAACATCTTGCCTCTTGTTTTTGAATACATCCTCCATGTTTGGCCTTGAGAGAGTGCTGGTGCTTTTCTTGTATCATTGGAGGTGGTACCCCAGGCAGATTATAGATTAGGAAGTGTTGCATGTTGCATATTCAATATAGAATAACTTAAGTCAGAAACATAAAGAATGAAAGAGTGTCCGCACGCTGACTCTGCAGCTACTCCCAAACCGTATAAATGTATTAAAACCTGCACAGCAGTTGTGTTTCAGGCAGACTGGATTGATGAAGAGGTGTAATCAATTTATACACTTGAGGCATGACAGTGCACAGATTCCTCAGACGGCACCACAGAAGATTTCTTTTTAAACTGAGTAAATTATTTGGGATTTTACTAGAGGAGTAACAGTAACCATTTCTAATCTGACTTTTGGCTCTGTTTTTAGAAAATTTAAGGTTTACTTGACATTACTTAAAGTATCAGATAACTGAATCTAAAAAGTCAATTTGATTGCACAAAACAACATCTTGTTACGCTGACTTTGTGAGGTAATGACTTTTTTAAACCTGAAATGTATCAGTGTTTGCTTGTAAAGTTATCTTCTATAGAGATGGAAAATGAGAATTGGTTTCAGTTGAGGGCCGGTTCCAGATTGTCCGATCCATCTAAATTGCCTCCGAGCTGATCAGTTCTTTTTATTAGGGATGCACCAATTTATTGGCTGAAAATCGGTATCAGCTAATATTCACCTTGTTGACTCTAATCAGCCTATCTGCAAATAAGCTCACATTTGCTGATGGCAGTGGCCGATGTTTTGCTGTTGTGTCACATCAATTTTGCGCAGGGTTAAAAGCCAGGCTCGAAACTAATGGCCACAAACTTAAATTAATGAGCAGGTACAAGAAGAATAGAATGACTGGCTCTGTGATCTCATTGTTGTGTGCCGAGATAGCTAGTAGCAGCAGGCCTCCAGTCGTCCCAGGTACAATAGAAAACGTGTTTGGGATGAAGAGAGATCTTCCAAGGTACAACTTTGGGATGAAAAGACACAGTAAATTCACTATCATCTCGTCAGGAGGATCACCTATTGTTTCCTTGACAACCGTGAACAACAAATCTGTGTTAAAACCAGCAGGAGAAGAGCTAGTTAGTGTTAGCTCTAACCAGCCAGTGACCACAACTAACAGCTCAGGGAGGTCTCATTGAGTTACATAATGATGCATTCAAGCTCTATTCAGTAAAAATGAGTATTGGGCAGGGGTAAATTATAATGTTCTCATGATGTTTCCAATGTGATCTCGTCAAATGTAATAAATAAGATGTTTAAGGGATTAATGTTGATGTTTTTACAGCACTATAAAATAGATATTAGAGAGGTAATCAATGTTTTTATAAGAATAGTTATATCAAAGGTTGTTTCATAAAGTTGTGTGATTGAGTTTGTGCTCATTCAAAGGAAGTGTAATGAAGGTCTTAATTACTTTAAAACAGTTCAGTTTTTTGTGTGTGTTGATTTCTTTGTTTTCC
Organism: Epinephelus moara; assembly: GCF_006386435.1. Classification (NCBI taxonomy): domain Eukaryota; kingdom Metazoa; phylum Chordata; class Actinopteri; order Perciformes; family Serranidae; genus Epinephelus; species Epinephelus moara. The sequence goes on from NC_065509.1 coordinate 34,407,832, forward strand.
TCTTTTGTTCTCTGGCACAAAAGAGAAAATAAATAGCAACAATAACTAAAAAAACTGGTAACAGTATGGGTATCTTTATTGTAAACATCGGCATTGGCTGAGAATTTCAAAATCGGTGCATCCCTTACCTTTCATCAATGCCAGCATGTTTTTCTGACAGTTGCGCAATGCAAAACAATTAAGTCAAACTCATGAGTCTACTGTGCTGGAAACTTGCAACAAGACGGCGTCATGGCAGAGAGGAAGAAACAATCCAAATCACTAAGAAAGATTACATCCATTGCCCAACAAAAATTCCTCTCCCTCTGTATCATTACAGCAAAAAAGCTGTTATTAATGTCGTGGAAAGGAACAACAATTCCAACCTACAATATGTGGCTAAGTGACCTAACCAGCACACCACATTTGGAAAGGATAAGATACGTCTTTAAGGGCAGACTCTCACAATATATCACAATCTGGCAACCTCTAATATCTCATATCACACCTCGCACGAAGTACAGTTCCTGAGTTGTATCCCACTTTTCTACAATATCCCATTCTAAGTGTGAGTCAATGAGTGAGACAGGAGTAATAATGGATAAGGGAATAGAAGGTGTACCTAGATTTAGTTTCCATTTTTTGTCTTTCCATTTTATTTTATTTGTAATCATTTTTTTTTCATTTTTACCCTTTATTTGCTTTAATACACCTATGTTTTGTCTTGTTTACATGTTCATGTTTTCCTGCATCTGTCAATGTATTATTTCAAAACTCCTTCTTGTAAAATGAAATGAGCACTGACACTGCAACATGACATATGTAATTTCATCTTAGGCTCAATAAAAAACACATAAGGGAAAAAAAGGAAGATGACAACAGTGATGCTTGTGATGTCTGTAAAATGATAGTTTGAAGTGAGGGTGCTAACACCAGCAATATGCTGAAACATCTCTCTTTGCAACATGAGCTTAAATTCCAGGAATGCCATGTATCTGACACTTCCACATACCAGTGCCAGTCAAGCAGCACGTCCGTTACCAAGGGTAAATATCCTGTTGGAATAACATTAGCCCCATGCAGGCAGGCTTAGCAGGTTTTTGACCATTCAGTTAACAACGGGTTTCAAATTAAACACCAGTTAAACACCAGAGTTACTTGCATGCCTTTCCCCCCCACTCTCTTTCTACACTGTGTTCAGACTCATGATCTCAATCACTATCGTCTGTGTGCTGCTATTATTCCTTTAAAAACTGCTGTAATCAGCTGCAGCACACAGAATCCAATGAATGAGGGTTGCTATGGAGTTGATGATTGATTACAATAAGACACACAAAGCAACAGAAGAAGACTCAGTAATTGGTCTTGATGGTACACGAACGGCGCTTTGAGGGATATGCATCATCTCGAACAAATAAAAACCATTTAACAGCCAGTGCCCACTTCTCTGATTAAAAAATCTTTAATTGTTTGCATATCCTTTGCTTCAGCTGAAACAAACGCAGAGTAAAACATGTAAATCATGAGCTTAGATCAACTTAAAGGACGTCAAAACAAAAGCCATCAACATCAAAACACCAAATCCAATAGCTAGCTCATTAGGCTGCTTGCTATTGATGTATACGCTCCCTCCGCAAACAACATGAAGCCCCCACTGTTCCTCTGAGTAGATGAGTCAGAGCTGCACTAAACATGGGCAGCAGTGCTCACCGCCATGATACCCGAGCTGTCTGTCAATATTCTTTTCATGCTCATGATCAAAGCACAAAAAGGGGCGTCTGCACGCTTGACATTTATTTGTGGCTACATACGTCTTACCGCAAATTATGTAACGAGACTGAAGCTCTGCCGCCACACTAATGTCCCTGTGAGGCTGAAACACTCATCACACACCAGAAAACAACACTGCTGAGTGGATGAAAAACAGAGAGGCAACTCTGTTATCCTTAAATTTTATTGTTACTTTATTAGTTTAAAAGAATAGCAAATAAAACTAAAGAACATGAGGAAATTCTAATTAGTGCAGTTGGCAAAAATGTTAATATCAGTAAAATGCTCATTGTATTATTGTATCATGTATTTCACTTGCTTTCTGCCCAAATATCCAATCTTGCAATATGCTTGCTCAGACTACAGCATAATTAAGCTTTATATAGTTATATTGAGGCACAGGCAGGTTGGCCTTTGTTCCAAACTAAAATATTTTATGGCACCGATCAAACTGCTTTGATACAGTGTCAATTTCGTTGACGAAAACTATGAGGAACATTTTTCGATGACCTTTTTTCCATGACGAAAACAAGACGAAGACGAGCTAAAAAATAGATCTTGATAATAAAAACTTAGACAAAATCTGTGTTTCATTTCGTTGATGCAGTGGTGGCTGTTAGCAGCTAGCTTCGCCCATTAGCCACTGAACGGCAGCAGAGCAAGCAGCCACTGGCTGCTGGACTTCACAGCTAATCAACCCCACTCAGTTCGGACTGTCTTGGGAAGGTTTATGGGTTGATGCTGTTTGTCAGGCAGGTAGAAGGCTCAGTTATCTGTGAATGTAGCTGTGCTGTAAGTCAACAGTCTGAACTCAGTCGAGTTTTCTCTAACAGAGATAAAAGTTTAGTTTTAATCACCAACTCTGTGAGAGTACACAAGTGTAAACCTCCAGACTGACATGTTGCAGATTAAGAGAGAATTCAGGCTTTAATTACGTTATTTTTGTTTCTAATTTCTGATACATGAATTAGCCTCACTTCAATGTTTTTCAATGAGTTTTTGTCGACTAAAACTATGAAGGATAAAAATGACGACAATGTGATTAAAACTAATAGCCATTTTTGTCTCAAGAAGACTGTCTAGTATCAAAAAACGCCTTGTCATCCAGCACCAAATTTTGATACCTAGGGAGTAAATCTCATCAGATTCAGAGGGCCAATAAGCATGCTGTATGCTTGTACCAAGATCAATTAATGCTGGTTATTGGCTGTCTGACATTACACATTGTAGAAGCATTCAGAAAAAAAAAAAAAAAAGTTATGCCCAGAGACAGTACTCAAGTGTGCGTGTTGTATTTTGAGAGCCTTGACAACAGTGTGCGTCACATAGGTGTAAAAAATATCTAAGACATCAAAAGTGTGGCTCAGTTTTATCAAGCTCAATGCCAACAGTGTTTGATACAACTATGCTAGAAGGACACTGTTTTCAAGACCACCAACACAGCAGAATTGATGAAACCCTTGAATGTGCATGGAATAAACTGAAGAGCAGAAATTATCTTACTGCTGCACACTGCAGAATATCCAATCTAATTATCTAATTCATCATTATTATCAAAATGGCTGACAGACAGGTGAGGAAATTACTTCATTTTGCATCCCATGTTTCTTCTTACGTGGGGTAAAGACATGATTATCCAAAATACACTGCTAAAAAAATAAAGGGAACACTTAATAGTCACAGAATAACACCAAGTCAGTTAAACTTCAGGGATATCAATCTGTCCATTTAGGAAGCACAAGATATTGTACATCAGTTTCAGCTGCTTTGGTGCAAATGAAAGTGACAACCGGTGCAATGGAGAGGCAAAAGAGAGACAACCCCCCCAAAAAGGGAATGGTTTTACATGTGTCCTGTCACTACTGGTAGCATGAGGCGGTACCTGCAGCCCAATCAGGTCGCACAGGTAGTCCAGCTCCTCCAGCTCTTCCAGGATGGCACATCTATATGTGCCGTCACAAGGAGGTTTGCTGTGTCTCCCAACAGTCTCAAGAGCATGGAGGAGATACAAGGAGAATGGCCACTACATGAGGAGAGCTGGACAGGGCCGTAGAAGGGCATCAACCAAGCAACAGGACAGGTATCTGCTCCTTTGTGTGAGGAGGCACAGGAGGAGCACTGCCAGAGCCCTACAAAATGACCTCCAGCAGGCTACTGGTGTGCATGTTTCTGACCACACTGTCAGAAACAGGCTCCATGAGGGTGGCAAGAGGACCCAACGTCCTCTAGTGTAGTCTCGCCACCAGACAATCAGAGATCTCCGCCTTCTGATAGTCTGGGGACACTCCTTTCTGTGTTTAACACACCGGCGAAAACGGCCGGCAACAAAGCAACGCCTCTTGCATTTTTGAAAAGGACACGCCTTCTCGGAAATGTGCGCTCCCCCTTTTCTCGTCCGCAAGGAAACAAACACACAGAGAGCTTGAAAATGGATGCCGAGAG
>NC_065509.1:34412278-34428948 GCF_006386435.1 Epinephelus moara
AGGCGATTCCCTCTGTAGTCCGGCCGGACGGATGAGTCATGGCCTTGTAAAAGATTATGTTTGCTTCTTTTAGTTGGCGAGAATGTGTCGCCGCAAACGCAACAAACATCCACTAACTTTGACGGCGTTTTCTGCGAGCACGGCTAAGCCATATGCCACTATGTTTACGAGCACAAGAGTTCAGCAAGCCACCGAAGGACCGCCCTGCGGATTTACTATTGGTTCTGCAACATAGGGAGTTTTTTTAAACTCTGAAATTGTATCCGCCCATCTAAACACAAAATCAGGGAGAAAGTCATCAGTCTTTAGTTAAGCAAAGCGTCTAAAGACTGACTTGTGAGTCTACCTCTAGTGGGCCCTGTGCTCACAGCCCAGCACCATGCAGCTCCATTGGCATTCACCAAAGAACACCAGGATTTGCAGGTCCACCACTGGCACCCTGTTCTCTACACAGATGAGAACAATTTCACAGTGAGCACATGTGACAGGTGTCAAAGAGTCTGAATGTTATCCTGTCTGTAACATCATCCAGCATGACCGGTTTGGTCAGTGGTCAGTGATGGTCTGGGGAGGCATATCCTTGGAGGGTAACACAGACCTTCATGTCATAGCTAACAGTACCCTGACATTGTCAGGTACTAGGATGAAATCCTCTGAGCGATTGTCAGACCCTACTAGGGATGGGTCATGATTTTCGAATTTCGAATAGTCGTTTCATTTTTGAAAAATCGATTTTTTAATGCGACTATTACTATTGGCCGTCTTATTTCCCCCCCTTTATTTGACATGCAATTCAGCTCCTAACCGCACGAGGGCAATCTAGGATTGCTACAGCGGTGTGAGATGGGCTACCAGCTAGTTTGATGCTCTTCTACAAACAGGAGAAACATGCAGAGACTACTACTCCGTGAGGAATGTCCGCAGTCATTCGGGCTTTCATAGTCGAGCGCACTTCCGCGTTGTAGTTTCCTGTAAAAATGTCCATGAAAAATCCCCGCGATGTGAAAAATACCTGCCGAGCAGTCACCGGTGTGCGCGCACAGGGCTTGCGGACGTCCGCTTTGAGTCCACACGGACCTCCGCAGAGTCCGTTCCGCCCGAGTATGTTCGGGTCTTTAAAGATGAATGGATCTTTGTGTGCGTGGCTCCGGGGGGGTGATTATTCGAAAAATTCCCTAGACCCTACACTGGTGCAGTGGGCCCTGGGTTCCTCCTGGTACAAGACAATGCTCGGCCTCATGTGGCCAGTGTGTAGGCAGTTCCTGGATGATGAAGGCACTGATGCCATTGACTGGCCCTCTCATTTCCCTGACTTAAATCCAACTGAGCACCTATGGGACTTTGTGTATCGGTGCATCTGATCCCAAGTACTGCCACAGACTGTCCAGGAGCTCACTGATGCCTCCATCCAGGTCTGGGAGGAGATCCCCCAGGACACCATCCTCCAACTCATCAGGAGCATGCCCATTATTTTGATTTTTGGTGCGATTTTAAATCCAGCTCTCAGTGGGTTGAGGATTTTTGTTTCCATTGACCATTGTTACCTCCTTTTGTTCTCAAGAAATTATACAATGCACATCAGTGAAGATTTTCAACTTGAATTATTCATTTAACAAGATCTGATGTGTGATTTAAGAGTTCCTTAATATTTCTGAGCAGTGTATATATTTTGTTGAGGAGAAAATGTACCCACAATGCTGTGTGTCTGCAAGAACAGGAATAAGATGTTTCTATGCCACAGTAACTGCATCTAAAACAGGTGATATGAGTTATGATGTTTACACATGTCAGCCTAAACCAGGTTTTCTTGAGTAACTGGGTTGGGAATGGAATTTTCTGTCCATTTACATGCAGACAGTGTCAGTGATTGATTGCCGCCTGCTGCGTATTCTACATCAGTATTTTAGGCCTTGTCACTTGTAACTGTGTGATCAGAGGCTCTTCGTGGATGTCTAGTCCCCATGACAGGACATGACACTTGGCCATCATACTGATGAATTTATCCTAATATCACTCGCATCTCTGAAGGACAACATGCAGCCTGAGACACTTGGAAGTACAATCCACATATTAATGTTTCTCAGTGAGTTTGCTCCATTCAAACAAACTTTCACTTCTCAGAAATGGAAAAAAAAGTTTATGGAATTAGAAACACACACACACAAACAGATTTTAAAAGGAGCGAAGAATCATCCACTTTGTCTGCAGTGTGCAAGATTAAAGTAGCCCGTTATTTTCAGGGAACCTTAATAGCACTCTGCATCTGGATAGTATTTCCTCGGAGGCAATGAGTCTCTCATGAGGCTCTTTTGGTCTGAAAAGAGAGCAGAAACAACAACAAGGTTATTTCCATTACAATGTAATGACAAATCATTCACCAATTTCTTCCCCATCACAATATGAAAAACCCTGAGAAAGAGGAGCGGCTGATTATTTTAGATGAAAGTCGACCACACAGTCGACACCCATCAAGCGGCAGACAGTAGAGGAAACACTGAGACGTGACGGAGGGCGCTCAGTTTGAAGAACAACACTTTCCCAGCAGCAGAAAATATCTGCTGTCCTCTGCGACTTTGAAAGATGTTTATTGCACCTTCAATGTCAGAAGATTGAGTAGAGTTATATTTGCATTATAAGCGTTTATCTGTCATGCGAGGGAAACACATGACTTTAAACGAGAAATCCATTACTCTCATCATGTTGTCACCTTTGAAGCAGTGAGAGCTCTTCAGCGAAGATGGTGGATTAGCTGTGTAGGGTTGTTAGGAGCCCCGCTGTTTATATGAATCACCTGCAGGAGGACTTTAATGGTGCTCCAGCTTAAAATGTCATACAAGTGATTGTATACAGATGCTACTGATTTTGATGCATACAGATACAAACATGTTGCAAAATGTGCACCTACTCTGTTTCCTCAGCCACAGAGTCTTTTGTTAAACCATATGTGTTTGTTATTCAAGAAAACATCGAGCTTTACAGCAGGAAAAATTGCTGCTGATTTATATTCATTGTGTAGGTGTGTAAACTATATGCTTTTGGCTGTTGCTCAGTTATCCCAAGGCCCAAAAGTCGTCTCAGGGTGAAAGGATTCTTTAAGAAATACAGCAGAACTGGCATTAAAATTTGTTCTGAGCTTTGAAGGTTGAGAATACTGCTGTAGTACCTTCAGCTGCAATAGCGGAAAGCTTTGTTCATTCAATATTTCAAATTCACAAGATGCCAAAAGTTAAATGGCGTGATCTGGAAAGCGGAACAATATGAAGACAATAAGGATTCAGTTCTTGTGATGTGGGTGGAGGGTATTGCACCTTCAAAGTGGTGCTCTCATACACCACGCACATGCTTTTGTTCTTCACATTTCTTGTCTGCATCTGCGAGATGAAGTATGAAGATGAAGAATGACATTGACTGTTGCCTCAGTGGGAGGACACACAGAAGAGAGTACTGACAGGGCATGTCAGTCGTGATCACAACAGAACTTTGATATCAAAGATTACACATATATGCATTTGTAATTCCTGTATGTATGCTATATTCTAGAGATGTAAAGAGAAATCATTATTCTGTTTTGTGTTCTGTATTTGAATACAAGATCAGAAGTGTGCTTGGTTTCTAACAGAGGTCACGTTTACGTTGGCAAATGTTGTATTTTCTTAACAATTATTCATTGGCGATGCAATTGTTGGGCCTACAAAGCTTAAAATTGATTTAATGATGAAATATAATGAATTATGGCTACTTTATAAGGTACACCTGTTCAATAGCTCGTTAACACAAATAGCTAATCAGCCAATCACTTGGCAGCACCTCAATGCATTTAGGCATGTAGACATGGTCAAGACGACCTGCTGAAGTTCAAACTGAGCATCAGAATGGGGAAGAAAGGTGATTTAAGTGACTTTGAACGTGGCATGGTTGTTGGTGCCAGACGGGCTGGTCTGAGTATTTCAGAAACTGCTGATCTACTGGGATTTTCACACACAACCATCTCTAGGGTTTACAGAGGATGGTCTGACAAAGAGAAAATATCCAGTGAGCAGCAGTTCTCTGGGTGAAAATGTCTTGTTGATGCCAGAGGTCAGAGGAGAATGGCCAGACTGGTTCAAGATGATAGAAAGGCAACAGTAACTCAAATAACCACTGGTTACAACCAAGGTCTGCAGAAGACCATCTCTGAACCAACAACACGTCCAACCTTGAAGCAGATGGGCTACAGCAGCAGAAGACCACACCAGGTGCCACTCCTGTCAGCTAACAACAGGAAACTGAGGCTACAGTTCACACAGGCTCACCAAAACTGGACAATAGAAGATTGGAAAAACATTGCCTGGTCTGATGAGTCTGGATTTCTGCTGCCACATTCAGATGGTAGGGGCAGAATTTGGTGTAAACAACATGAAAGCATGGATCCATCTTGCCTTGTATCAACGGTTCAGGCTGCTGCTGGTGGTGTAATGGTGTGGGGGATATTTTCTTAGTACCAACTGAACATGGTTTAAACACCACAGCCTACCTGAGTATTGTTGCTGACTGTGTCCATCCCTTTATGACATAGGCGTCATTTAGGTGTGGCGAGGTATGGCAGCTGCCATACCTTGGAATCGGGAGAAAGAGAGAGAGGTTCTGTAGTCATTACTCGAGGCGCACTGGCTGGTTGTTTTCATTGTATTGCACTTAAATAGGTCAATAACATGCTCATCAGTGAATACGAGTGTTAGTGAATACGAGTGTTAGTGAATAAAACTGTTCGCCAGTTATGTGAGTTACCGTATATTTCCAAATAGTCGCCCGTTTGACCCCATTTTGCGTATTAAACACCGGTCCGATTAAACACCCGGGCGATTATTTCCTCATTCAGGGAGAAAGAAGCTCATGAGGGCTGCTCTCTCCCTGCCTGCAGGGCTGTCCCTCTTTGAGGGACTGTTTGTGCTTTTACGCACGGGTCGGTGGTGAAGTGGTGCACATGACTCGTGCTACGGAGGGACGGACGGAGCCACGTATCTAAAACAGGTAATACATCTGGCTACATCTTTCCCACATCAAATATCCGTGATCACCTACACCCGTAAAAGCGCACACAATTCCATGTCCTCTCACCGCGGATGCTGTGATTTGATGGCCCGGTACTCATTGTAGCCCACTCTTATAAGACTCAATGATAATAATAATAACAATAATAATAATGATAGTAATAATAATAAGTTACTGTGGACCTACATGCCATGCCTTTTAACAAAATTACCAGAAGAGTTTGCTGAAAAACAGGTAATGTAAGCCTGAATTACTCACGTGCGTCCCCGGTGAAAATCGCTGACATGCATGCGGAATACAGCTTCTACAGGCTCGCCATAGCTCACTGTCAGGACTCGGGGACCAGAATTCGGGATGGCGGACCGTCGGGATGGCGATATTTCGGTGTGGCGGCCTGTAACTGTTGGTTAAATGGCCCATTCGGTTGGTATTCGGATAACTGGGGCTTTACTGGTATAATGCAATAGCACCAGCCAGCGGTGAAACCCGTGTACACGTAAAAAATGACCCACTCTAAATGTTTAGAGATTTTTGTACACGAACTCACCCCTACCTTATAGTATTTTTGCACTAAAAACATACTGGACAGGAACTGTAACCAAATAACAGCCTGGTGCAGGTCGGTGCAAAAAAACAAAAACAAAGCCTTGAGCAAATAGCCGCCTGGTTCTTTAAAATGCCTGGGGTCAAAATTGATTTTGTGAAATAAATGCCCGGGCTACTATTTGGAAAAATACGGTACGCTATCTATGCGTTGTAAAAGCATTTTGCTCTGCTGCTGTAGACAGCCTGTCTAAATGATGTCTTGAAGCCTGTCTGATTGTATGTGGGGTTTTTTCTTCATGTCGGCATGTTAAGCTTGTATTTTCGGTCTCTGGAGACACTCCAATAAAGTCGCCTATACAGTATTGTACCAAATTGGCCTTTGTTTTACTGTGTTTCATACACCGGACCCCTTGGTTATCTTCTAGAAATGAGCTTGTAATTAATTTATTTTCTTTATTTTCTGTGAAGTTAAACACATGACTAATGATAATTAAACGTCCACTCGCTGTCCGTGGTGCTGAAATATGCGCCGAAATAGGTCCGATGTTTTCACTGCTCTCACCACGTCGTGCATTACATGCAGACATGAGGTATTATGAATGTGAGAAACAGCTTCATGTCCTTTGAAACAGTTTTCAATAGCATAGTATGTACGTCTGAAAGGTCAAAGACCAAAGTGAAGTTTTGTATAAGTTCATATTTTTGAAACTCCATCATTAGTAGCTCTGTGACGTCATGTCATATTGCCAACCCTTAGCTTTTGCTGAAACGACGCCCCTGCTTTATGACCACAGTGTACCCATCTTCTGATGGCTACTTCCAGCAGGATAACGCACCATGTCACAAAGCTCAAATCATCTCAAACTGGTTTCTTGAACATGACAATGAGTTCACTGTACTCCAGTGGCCTCCACAATCACCAGATCTCAGTCCAATAGAGCACCTTTGGGATGTGGGGGGATGGGAGATTCACATCATGAATGTGCAGCTGACAAATCTGCAGCAACTGTGTGATGTCATCACGTCAATATGGACCAAAATCTCCGAGGAGTGTTTCCAGCACCTTGTTGCATCTATGACACCAAGAATTAAGGCAGTTCTGAAGGCAAAAGGGGTCCAACCTGGTACTAGCAAGGTGTACCTAATAAAGTGGCCAGTGAATGTATTTATGATGCATTTCCATGAAAACCTACAGCTGCTACACACAGCATAGCATATGTTATATAATATATAATATATATATATGACGCCTCCTCCTCCTAATGCATTCTCAGCCCGCTGTGCACTGACTGAAAATAGCAATCACTTTTCAATAATGTGTGTAAATTAAACAATTAGTTAATAAAATCAGCATCTTATGTTGCAAATAGAGAGACTATTTTTATATTGTGGTCATCCACAATAATATGAATCATTCATTCTTTCAATTATTTTCCATAACTGCTTGTAGTGGTGCAGAGTCGCAGAGGATCTGGAGCCGATCCAAGCTGACATTGGGCAAGAGGTGTGGTACCTGGACCTGCCCAGGTGGCCAGACTATCACACGGCTGACACATAGGCCCCATTTCCACCAAATACATTCAGTATGGTATCTGTGGAAACAAAAGTAACCCTTCAGAAATGGTACCTAGACCCTGGGTCTGCTTAGCGTCTCCAGTGCAAACAGTACTCTTAAATGTGGGCGGGGTGCCAGATATGTGTGCTAGGTACCCCAACAGAAGGGTGACCAAAAATGGGGACAGTACGGAACAGTTCCATTGGTACCAACCTTAACTTTTTACAGTGGAAACGGAAAAAATGCGTACCGAACTGAGCTGAACCTGACTGCTCTGTGGAAACTATTCAGACAGACAACCATCCACGCTCACATTTACATAACCAATTAACCTATTGACCTTTGGACTGTGGGAGGAGACTGCTGGAGAACCTGGACAAGACCCACACCGACACAGGGAGAACATGCAAACTCTCTTGCTGTAAGGCAACAGTGCTAACCACTGCACCGCCGTGCCGCCATGACATGAATCATCTTGAGGAAACATGCACTAACATGTACAGTTTTCCCCCAAATAATAACAAGCAACTTTGAGTAGAACAAAAACAGCAGTTGTCGTTGTATTATTTGTCCTTTCTCAAATAGCAGATTCAGATTCGGCAACATCCCTACTAAATTCATGACTTAACGATTTTGTATAAAACTCTGCTTTTATGCACCACATATCTGTAACAAATTCACAGAAAACTGGAGGTCTGCTCAAACCCATAGCTCTTCTGAATCAAGGCTGAAAATTTGCTGCATTTTATTAAGTTAAACTCGAGGCTATTTATTCATATCCTGCAATGCCCTGTAGCTGCACTGTAATTTTTATTCTCCTGTTTGGGATTTTCTATGTATTTGTTTGTACTGATTTGTCTTATTCCATTTCATCTTATTCCATCTTCTGTTTTGTTTATGCTTTTAAAAATCTCATTTATGCGTGGTCTGTTTATATTGTGCTTCTTTTAAATGCCTCTCTGTCTCACATAAAGCACTCTGACTTGCACCGTCATTGACAGGTGCTTTTTACATACACTCATTGAAATGGTAACCATTCATTAATGACTAATTACTTAATCATTACTTAGTCTTTGTGCCCCTAAGGTAAAGTGGTATATCCTATTGAGTATTTTCTAAGTAGTCCCTCATTACCTTGTGATCATGACAAGAAGCCACTGACTTTTACTGAAAAAATTGCAATTATTTTCTTTATAATAAAGCAGAAACGATGGGATTCTCAAACATATTTAATATCTCAAATTATTTAACCATATTCTGATCAAATATATATTAATATTTACATCTGAGTCATATTCTGCAGCATTACACATGCTGACCTCTAAAAGAAATGTGGTCTAGCATGTAAAATTGTAAGTATACTTGAAAGTTTAACCATGAAGCTGTGTCAAAAACCAATAACACAAAGTGCCTCCACAGTGTATCGCGTACTTACATATTTACAACTCAATGTCCAGCACGATAATAGTCTAAAAATAAATTGAGACTTACATGGAAACTTGAAAAGGTCAAAGGAAGCAGGCGTATACACACAGCTTTATAAATCTGACAAGAAAATAATGCATGTGCATATTTCTGTCTTTGTGTGTACACAGAGTTTCAGTCGTTAATCTCAAGTCGAGTTTTATGCTACTGGCCCCAGGATTCATTGCTTTCTTGCCGGTTCAGACGGAGGATGAGGAGGTAACAAGAGGCTGGGACTCCTCATAGGTCGGCTCATGATGTGAACTGTTTTGGCAGCACCTCAGACGCACCTCTGTGAACAGAATATCCCACGCTGTGTTTCTTTTCTATGGCTGTTTGCTTTTGGCATCTTAAGGAGAGGGTGTCCCGTCAATTGACCCTGCTTTTTTAATTTTGTTCACAGTCAATGTCATTTGAAGTGCTATTGATTGCTTTTTTTTTTCAAATTAAGTGTCAACATAAACTACATTGAGGAATAGAAAAATGGAGTCAAAACACAGGGCGATATCAGGACACAGATAGCAAAGTTATTGTTTGTTTGCCAGGGGAGTAATTACGTTATAGAGACTCTTTAATTATTTTCTAGTATTAAAAGAAAAATATTGTTCTTGTAAACTGACACAGCCAAATTAAATGGGTGTTTTTCAAAGGTAAAGTCTTCAAAGTACAAATTCCCTCTTTGTTGTACTACTACTCAACACAAAATAGGGATGTCAGTTTCAGTTCATTTTGCTTTCGATAGCCCAAAACCATTAACTGGGAACTAACCAATTAGCTTTTAAGGGAAAAAAAAAAAAAAAGCAAAATTACGTGAAATACAAGAGGCCTTTTCCTTTAGTGCCACATTTCAAAGCATTATCCATTTAGAGGTGGTGAAACTTTTGTGTTTTGCGATGAAAATGTTTGCAGACAGATAGTCAGCTAGCCACATTAGCTTGCAGGAACATAGTGGCCACTGCTACCCTTTAGTCTTTGCTTGTTAGCTGAAGTTAGCCTTGGCTGCTCTGCCGGGACCTGATGTGTTACATGTCACGCATGTCACGTCTCTTCTGCAAAGCCAGGATGCAGTATATACAGTAATCACATTGTGTTAGCAACACCAGCTGTGCTGACACTGCTAATGGTGCTAACAGAGGTAACAGTGATAACACACTGTGCATTCCAATACCCAGACTACCATACTATATAGAATGCCAAAGAAATATTTAGTATGTCCAAATATAGACTATGTCTAATGCAGTATCCCAAATATACCAGGATGTTCAACTAAATCCGGTCCAATTTTGGAGTTTGCAAGCCAGCATGCTTTTTTGGCTATTCTGACCCACAATCCTCTGCTCAGCGGACGATACGTCACACAGACTGAGACGCAAACAGATGTCAGCTTGTTTTCAGCTGATTGACAGAGGTCAGAAGACGCAATGACGGATGACAGCGCATTCAAGTAACTGATGACCAAATTGTAATTACAGGAATGTTGATCAAGTAAACAATCTGTGCAGTTATAACTTTAAAGTTAAACTAAGTACATCACAACAATAGAGTTCTCCGGATTGACGTTCCACTCTGACGAACTCCGTGAGTGGTGTTTGTTTAATCTCTTAGGGAACGGATATAAAAGCAAAAGGTTCAAAGTTCAAGACGCCATGTTATGAGGAAGTAGTATGTCCTGACTGTGTTCATACCGCATGCAACAGTACTTTTTAAAGGCAGCTGCAGTACCTACTAAAAATAAGAATAAAAAGTATGTGATTCGGAGTGCACCCATTGTTGACAATGCTAAATGGAGTTTTCATTCATCTTCATCACCGGTGCAATCTGGGAGGATTGGGAGGGGTGGAGAGTCGGCTAAGTGTTTCCACAGCAATACTACGGGGTCGCGACACTGTTAATAGTGGTAGTCGTAAGTGCTACTATCGTAGACAACTGGACTTGCTTGCGTTTCTTGAATAATTTCATAAGTCCAGTTGCCTACGATATTAGCACTTTCGATTACCATGACCTGGATGACTGAGAATCTTCACCGACAAGTTACTAGCACTACTCACCGAATGAGCAGTGCTACTAGCTAGCTCCCACCAGAGCTAGTTCTTGTACAGTACAGTAAACCCAAAAGACAGATGGACATTCATAACCAGTCCGAAGTGATTACCATCTCACCTTACACAAAAATGATGTTAAAGGACATCCAAGGAGTGAACTTTGTATTGTAACTCTGGGAGGATACCCACCTGATTCACGAGTGTTGTTTTAAGACTGACTTGACCTGTCCTTTCTGAATCACATAAACATATCAGTAGTAAATCTTGATGAATGTTTTTGTCATGTAAACAAAATATAATCATCATACAATATGGTCTTTATAATTATATCAAATTCCACTCTGAAACCTAAACAACCAGTACATCCCCTCAGCTTTGGCTCTTGCCTGAGTGAAGGCTACAGTCTGAGGAAGATTTTCAGTTATATTCATAGGCTGGCTTTACTTGAAGGCCAGCAATCATTTTGGGAGAGAAGGTGTCGAAATTTTTTTTAATACAGCAAGTCTCTCACCTTGGAGTGCAACGCCTCATATTTTCCTAAAAATTCAGCTTCAAGAGAGGCTAAGAATAGACCATTCAACATCAATGATACAACTTCAAACAGATCCCTGCTCTTTCTCTCGTTCCTAAAAGCACAACAGATTCCACTTTTGCTCCCCGGTGTTCATGTCAAGAGGTTTGTCATTCAGCGGACTGCCATTCACTGGGGGAGCTTTTCATTCGGTTAATGATCTGTCCTGAATATTCTGTGGCTGTCTCTGCGTATTTGGCCATAGAGTGAGGATGATCCTCTTTTTCCCTCCATCTATCTTCCCAGGGGTTTTAAATGATGATAATGCCACCCGGGCCCCCCTCCCGCGTTGCCGTCAAACTCCCTAATGGCCCTCCTGGAGCACTGTTGTGAACTCCTCGCTATTTTGTCAGAAACATTAAAAAAAAAAAAAAAAAAAAATTCTCAGCATCATTCATTTGCAACTGAATGCTTCTCTTTATCCTTTCATTCATAAGACTTTCTGGGATGTCACTAAAAAGACTGTCATCCTTGGTGCATCCAATATGTTCACTTAATTTGTTTTTGACTTAGCACTGAGATGGAGGCGCTTTTCTAAAATTGGATTGAGGACGACGGAAAACATACATGGTTGTGACAAATCTACTCATTCTAATTTTATGCAATGCAACACCTATCGTGAGGATAATTAAATTATTCCTGATGGATAAAATTGAGTAGAAAGTCGTGTAGTGCAGCTGAGAAGATGGAAAAACTTGTAGAAAAGACGCCTGGCAGGAGAAACCAACTCAGTGTGTACGGTGGGACAGGCCTTTGGTTTCCCAGCGTGGAACCTCACAGTCAGTTTCCTGCTCGCCACATTAACGCAACAACACATTTGCTTTAGTTGTGGAGCCGCTCAGGCAGCAGAGCACGGCGCTAACATTGCCAGGGTCGGGTGTTTTATTCCCACTAGGATTACATGTGCACTGTATTTTTTAGCATCCACTAAGTCATGCTTGTGTTAAAGAAGGTGATATTAGAAAGTGGTGATTTGTGATGCCCTGCAGCGGAGGGAAAATGTACTCAACAAAACTTTAAACACTTTTGCTTTTGCTCCCATTTTTCACAGGTTCAAATTAAAGATCTAAGACTTTTTTATTGCACTCAATAGATTTCTCTCAAATGTTGGTCACAAGCTTGTTCAAATACATGTTTATGAGCACTTCTCCTTTTCCAAGATGAACCATCCACCTCACAGGTGTGGCATATCAAGATGTTGATTAAACAGCATCATTACGACACAGGTGTGCCTTGGGATGGTCACAATGAAAGGCCACTCTAAAATGAAGAGTCTGATCACACAAAACAATGCCACAGATGTCCCAAGTTTCATGGGAGCGTGCCATTGGCATGTTGACCGCAGGACTGTCCATCAGAGCTGCTGCCTGTGAACTGAATGTTTATTTCCCTACCATGGGCTATCTCCAAGGCCGTTTTTGTGAATCTGGCAGTACAACCAGCCAGCACATGTAAGAACACAAGCCCAGGACCTCCACATCCAGCGACCTCACCTGCAAGATTATATGAGATCAACCACCCGAACAGCTGATGCAATAATTGACCTTTCACTGTTATAATCATTACAAAGCAAAAGCAGCATGTGTATACATTCAGTAGGCTACATCTTCAGAAGCCAGCTAGCTAACCCATCACTTTTCAGGGTTTGATTTTGGTACAGGGAAGAAACGTATATCTTTTTCCAACCTCTCCAGGTAACGAGTATCATTAATACACGACGTGCCCCAGGCACAACATTTAGCTCCAAATCCACAAAACCAGCTTGAAAATGAAGGAAATCTGAAACAATGGAGCACAGCTGTGTTGTTATCGGACTCTGGTCTGAGCCAGCCCGATGCTATGTTATCATTGGCCAGTCTGTGTCCGGGGGCGGGAATTAGCAAAGGGTCAATTGGTTTGCACAATCAAATAATTTCTGCACAAACCTTCAGAAACCGTTTCAGGGAAGCTCATCTGCACACTTACGTCCTCACCAGAGTCTTGACCTGACAGCAGTTCAACATCGTAACTGACTTGTGCAGTTTCGAGGTCGGTTGGATGTACTGCCAAATTCATGGAAAATGTTCTTGGAGCCCGTTTATGGTTGTAGTTCATGGACAACAGCTGTGGTGTACGTTCCTTCAGTCAACATGCCACCTTGAGACATCTGTATCATTGTGTTTCGTGATCAAACTGCACATTTTAGAGTGGCCTTTTATTGTGACCATCCCAACGCACACCTGTGTAATGAATCAGCATCTCGATATGCCACACCTGTCAGATGGATGGATTATCTTGGTAAAGGAGATGTGCTCACTGACACAAACTTTGACAAATTTGAGTAATACATCTATTGAGTGCATAAAAAAAGTCTTAAATCTTTAACTTAAATTATGAAAAATGGGAGCAAAAACAAAGTGTTGCAGTTTTTTTTTTAAGATGTTTTCTTGACAGTGTCTGCTGCTGAGGAAAAATGCAGCAAGGCGGGCGCTGTCATTGACAGGCTGTGTTTATTGGAGTTATTTATGAAGTCTTGATTGCTCCCCAGACAGCTAAGCAATGATGTGAAAGTTATTTATTGTGGCTGGATATGTATAATAGGCTTGTGATTAGTTCAGGTAGGTTATGGTGGTGTAGCATGAGAATATTGTCAGTAATTACATGCGAGAGAATGGGCTACTGTATTTCACCAGGCCTAAGCATTTGAGCTCCTCTACTCCCATGGCGTTCATGCTCCTGCTTAAATGCCCTTATTATGTCGTCCTTTATTGCCTCTCCACTTTGTGTGGATTCCCTATTGATTGAGAATATGTGCTTATACGTGATTTCTGGATCAGTATGTCGTTAACCACTGACTACAATAAAGGTGTCCTGATGGCCCAGGACACTCGATATATTGAGAACTTAGAGGATTAAATTTTATATACCAATACGTACAGACTGTTAACCTTTATTAGCCGAATGGGTGCAAGCAGTGTAAATACTATTACTCCAAATAAAGTGGAAAACATATATTTAAAGGTTATCTCATAGGCTTTTTCTTTTCTTTTTCTTTTTTAAAAATCTAGACCCTCTGTTATTCCCATCATAAAAATGTCTTACATCCTATCAGTTTTTTGTGTGTCCCATCAAGGTGCTATTTCATTATGCCATGTCATAAAATTTTATCATTTCTGCAACACATCCTCAAGGCTTGGGTCGTATCACGGTACACCAGGGTATTTAGAAGTCCCGACTGTATAGTTTTCAATACCATTAAAAATACAGATGCTCCCATTTTAATCAAGCTGATATGGAGAGGCTGTATTGAGGCTGTATTAGTGCACAACATGTGCCACCAGAGGTCAAACTCTATTGGTGGAACGGACAGCTGAGCTGACTGAGTGCTAGGGATAATGTTACAGGACTGTTAACAGCCAGCAAGCAACCGCAAATAAAGACTTTTGGGGAAACATCTAACATGGTGAATTATGGGGGTGTAAATCACTAGCTTCATGGCGATGCAATATAACATCAACTCATTGGACAACAATACCACATATGCCGATATCACAAAGTCTGACACAATACGACTTTGATTTAACTCAGGGGCCTGCGATCGGTATGAGCAGATTAGGGATGCACAGATATGGATTTCAGGTCTGCGTTACTTCTGGTGTATGAAATGTTTATATCGCCACACTGCACTTTTATAAACACACCCAGGCGCCGTCTCAGCATCCCACGATAGACTAGCCTACAACTACCAAGCAGAACAGCAATGAGCTATTTATTCACCTCACACACACGCAGCCAGAGAGGTAAAGATACAAATAATCGCTAACTGTAGCATCACATCGCAAGCACTTATGAATAAGTTTAACGACAGAGTAGAGCCTTTTAAAAGCTTGGTGTTGGATGTAAGCTGCTGCTGCTAATTAGCTTGTGCGAACACTCTGGAGACGGCCCTTCAGCACTTTGTCTGACCTATCTGGCGGACGGAGATCAGGCCCTCGGCATAATTCTGTTGTCTTCCTCTGGAACTGTGAAAGACGTCGACATGGCGACATGTTTTGCCCTCTAGACAGCGTGCTGCAGTTGTTGTGGTTCTTATTCTCTGTGTTTATCATCGGTTCACAAACCAAGTTTAAATGTACATTTCCTCACACCCACTGTGTCGTGTGCGGAAATTCTGCCCTTGTTAAGTCAATGACAGCAGTCTGGCTTCGTATTATCAGTGCTATTTATTGGTTATAATTCTAATTATTGGAATAATGCATAATTATTATTGGTTATAATTCTAATTATTGGAATAATGCATAATTATACATCATTATTATTATTATTATTATATGTATATATACACAATTATACATATACATCCTATTATCGGCTGATCATTTATCTGCTCGATATATAGTGTGCATCCCTAGAGCAGATATCATATGCCTGTTTAACACAGTTGGTTACAGAAGAAGCTGCTACCCCTTTATTTTTTGCTTTTGGCCATAAATGATAAAACAGCACATTAATAACTGCATGTAACTGAAACCAGTTAAGTGGAGTGAAGATTACTTTAAATTGACTCCACTAACACACGTACAACAGCACATGTTAACCACTCTGGAAGAAATCTTTTCATTTGAACCCAGACCATGATCTTTTCCTAAACCTTCAGGGTTATCTGGCTGAAAGCCCTGAAGGCAAACTTCTCCCAGCAGCCACAAAACATGGAAAACAACAAGATTTTCAGAGACAAAACCTTTTATTTTTTTTTTATTTGTTTTTTGCTAGTGACCCATTATTACCTTAAGCACTTTTACACTGCATACATTAGCCTAGCAGCTAGTAAAATGTTCCTCTCTTCATAGCTTACACCACACCTGGATGGTGCTCCCACTATCAGAGACTCCCCCTCACACTATAATTGAAATCTCCTGACAGAACAACACAGTTACATTTCCTCCATGCATATTTTCTTTCAGCCTAAGATTGCTGAAACAGAGCAGCTAATTTTGATATAGTGGGAAGTTAGTGGAGTGAGATGCCCGGCCAGGCAGCTACATCATGTTTCATGAGTATCTCTCATAACGTCATTGTTTACATGTGACCTAATCTCTCAGGACAGATTTGAGTTTGAACGATGCTGCGCTTTAGCCAATCACAATGGAGGGGGCGTGGCCAAGACGTGCAGGTGTCCCCAGGAAATGTGTACCTATAGAAACAGCAAGCTCCGCGTCCATAGCGATCATTCCACCCAAAACGCCGTCTTGTCAACATGAAAAAAAAAAAAAAATTCCAGCAGATGTCTTAGTTACAACATGATTGAGCTAACTGGAGTAGTTTCATGTCGTATCCGACAACGGGAGGCTTTTAACAGATGACGTCCTGATGTTAGCTTTGCTAACTGTCCCTGTCAGCTGCAGCCACTGATGCTTTCTAGACATCATGATTTCCCATAACTGAATAAATACCACACATAGCAACACAAAACTGCTTTGCT
>NC_065509.1:34429058-34485839 GCF_006386435.1 Epinephelus moara
GATCGCCGAGGCCCCTGCACTTCCGTTAGTCGAAAAACTCCGGGCTGTGCCTCCAGAGGTAAAGGAAGAAAAAAAAAAAGTTTTTTGTTTTTTTTTCGATGGATTTCCAGATTGCATGTGACCTGCTCTGTCTTTTGACCCGTGTTTTCTCAATCCACAATGCAGATTTATTCCTGAGTAAATAGCATTATCCTCATTGTCTTTTTCTTAGCTGCTGTTTGCTACTGACACAGAATTTCAAAAGTAAAAGTGTATCCTAAAGATGATGGATCTATGTTTTGATGCTGGATTGTTGAATCAATAAACACCCCTAGTAAATTAAGGGTTTATTTTAACCAAACCAGAGCTGGTGATTGTTTGAACAGTGGACTAACTAACTAAATGACTAATAAGAATACCCAAGATGGTTTTGCTGAGTTTTATTTTGTACTCTGTCGAGTTTGAATGAAGTGTGTTTTATAATAAATTAACAAGGAAATTAAGCTGTTAATTTGGTGAAAGAGAGATACATTAAATCAGAGGGTATACTGATGTATTACACTTTTTAATAAAGGAAATAGCTGTAAGAGTACTTCCTGTCGTGACATTTTGTGACTTTACATTGTTTATTATTTATACGACTGAAAAAAGCTAAGAAAGGTTACAGAGGGCATGGAAAAAGATACCGCCCAAGCCTTACATTCTCATACCTGAACGACAGAATATCGTTTGCCAAGGACTTCCAAAATCACATATGATGGTTGGAGAGCCTCAGTAACAGATGCATGTACAGTACTAATGGTTACAGTATTAAACTTGTGGTTAATGCTGTGAAACAGTTGCAGCTCCTCACCAAAACTATATGTTTAAGGTTTCAAACAAAGATCATGGTTTGAATAAGAATAGGTACAATTGTGCTGTAATTAAAGTACATAAGTGAACTTCACATCACATAAATGACAAAGAACATGACATAACTTTCCACAAAACGTCAATTACCAGCCCGGGCTATTGTTCGCTTAAATCACTGAAATCAACAGGCCTATATTTGGGACAGGCCTTTCATTCTTTTCACACAAAACTGTTGCTCAGCAAAGATCAGGACATACAGTCAAGTTGTTCATTTAAACCAGTACAAATATTACTTGTTTAAATCTCATATCAGTTATGAATCATTCATTTGATAGCTCTGACAATCAGTGCATCAGAGAGAGAGAGAGAGAGTTACGGCACTCGCAGATTACGGCCCCTGGCATACAGACACAACACCACTTTATCCTGTTAAAACAATTCTCACAACTAAGATTAATTTTTATACCAATTACCCTTTTGATTCTTTTGATCTGAGAACCCTTACTAAAGAACTTAAGGAATATGAGAGAGATGTATAATGCAGCTTCTGTCAAATTTAAAGATGATGGATGGTGACCTTTGACCTACTTCATATTGAGATCACACACACGCACACACACACACACACACACACACAGCAATTAAATATTCAGTTTATTTAAACTCTTTTTGTTTGTGACATGAAAAAACACGTTAATTATATTAGTTACAGAGGGTGAAAAGATGAGTTCTAACGAAAAGTACAAAGTGTGAAAGTGCAAGCGATTCTCACCCAACAATCACCTCCACACACACACACACCTCCACACACACACACTATTCACTTTGCGTCAGTTTCTCCAAATCACCTTAGCATATGGGGTGACCATTATGGAGTGAGCTTTTAAGCACATAGGCCTATTACAATCAATAAAGCATAGGTTACCATTCGTACGTTTTTCTTTAAATACAGCTTTTTCCACCACTCGTTAGTCACTCACACCAAAGAGCGCATTTATAGGAACACCGAGACCTATCATGGACCTTGGTAAGAAAACTTTTACCATCTATTTTTTAAACCATTTTCTTGCCCTTTAAGTTTCACAGCGATCCGTTAATTTATTATTATTATTTTCTATTTACAGACATCATCAATCTAACGGACGAAGGTTATCTCATGAGCCCAGAGTATAACAACCTGTCCGACTGTAAGTCTTGTTCTTGTTGATGTTGTTAACGCACATCTCATACACATTTACGCAATATGTGTTCTTAGCCTTGAGCTACGGAGCACTTTTATCTGTATCATGTTTTTCTTTGAATCAATGAATCTAATCTTCTTAATGTCTTCTTAATCGTTCGGGTATCCGCATCACTCCTTCCTCTTGGGGTGAACACCGGGGTGAATGGGTTTTTTTTATTGAAAGATAGATACAAACAAACAAGGCACAGAATAGACATACAAAACCACATATTTTTTGCCTTGGGTTGCGCAAGTTCAATATGAAATGCAAAACATAAATCATGAACCTAATTATAATACAAACATAATAAAAAATAAAATAAAAAAACAAATACAATAAAATAAATCACAGGGGCCATCTCATATTAACTTAAATGTTTCTAGTAAAGAAAATATTGTAAGGGCTTTCTTTTCTTTAACAAGACTGAGGGACTCGAGAGTTTTAGCTCATTCCTCCAATGAGTCTTAAAATATCTGCATTTGTGAATGAAGAACTTTCCCAATAACACACCGGGGTGAATGTTGTGGGAGCCGGGATGTAGGTTTATGACATTTAGCGGGAGAGCTAGAGCCATTTGACTAAAGCTGACGTTATTACTGCTGTAGCATGATGTTATTAGGCTAAATACTACATTTCTAACAGTGTCTGAGCTGATTTATTGACACAGCATGCTTGTAGGCTGCTGTAACGTTAGGTTTACAGAGGAAATAACGGGATGTGACTTAATGGGGTGAAAATATCGTTAGTGAAACAGAAACAAGTTATGGGACAAGAGTCAAGAGTCACAAAGACTCACGTATGTTAAAAGTTACTTACAACCGGTGTATTTACTGTAGGCTATGTGTCCGGGGTCCTTCGCCTGTGGAACGAGTAACGTGACCACTAACTTGTCCCCAAACCAACGCATGTTTCTGTGAGGCCTATGTGTTTCACTAACGTTCTTTATGTATTATGAAGAATGTCAGACTGGCCAATCAGTGGCAGAGCTGGGCCCGGAGTTTCGACTGACACAGAACCGGCACGGTGCCGGTTCCCGAACCTAATTAAGTAGGCTACTTACAACGGCATGAAAGACAATCTGATATTCTGTTTGTTGTTGGTTATTTCCTTAAAAACTACGACTTTATTCTCGTAATATTATGACTTTTTCTCAGTTATGACTTTATTCTATTATTTTTATTCTTTTTTCTTCAATGTGGCCCTAATACTCCGTCGTAATTCTGTGCCTTGTTTGTTTGTATCTATCTTTCAATAAAAAAAACCCATTCACCCCGGTGTTCACCCCAAGAGGAAGGAGCGATGCGGATACCCGGACGATTAAAAAGACATTAAGAAGATTAGATTCATTGATTCAAAGAAAAACATGATACAGATAAAAGTGCTCCGTGAAGTAGGTCAAAGGTCACCATCCATCATCTTTAAATTTGACAGAAGCTGTATTATACATCTCTCTAACATGAATAACTTAAAGGGTAATCGAGGAATGGACACATAATGTGAGGTAGCCAACAATCCAGTTTTATACATCCGAAGAACGTCTATAAAAAAATGAACTGCTTGGCAACCAGACCAGGCGTTTATTTGTCAATATGTGTAGCCACGTCAGGCTAGTGAAGGACATTGGGCATTTAATCGGGACTAGGCTTCTGATTGAAGTTTTACTGTAAGTACCTACCTTACCTACATGGTGTCAGTCATCACAGACACTTGGTTTCACACTGGACACAAACAGCTGTCTCCTGAATCAAAGTCCTGTGTTTGTTTGACCCGACTATCCCCCAGCCTACCTATATGGACGATGTCACTGACTTCCTCCTTTGCTCCTGTCCTAATCACTACAGTCACTAAAGGGCAATGCCTAACAATACATGTGAATATGGGTTGTAATGTGCTGCTTGCACTGACAACCTATGTGGCCATTTTTCTGGTGAGGTCCGGCTGGATTTTTTACAATCCGCAGCAACACCACCCACAAAAACTTTCTTTCTGCTGAGCCTAGAACAATAGAGAGTATGCATTAACTCCACTTTTGCACATACTACAGCACTCCCCTCCCCAGACAGTCATGCTACGGCAGCTTTCAACAGGGAGAAGTGCCATACCCAGGGGAAAACAACAAACATCTTAAGATGGTAAAGGCTGTCTGGATTGAAAATATTTTCTACTGTACATCATCCTGGACAGTCAGTGGTCTGCAGATGTTGAAATGTGGCCAGAAATTGAGTTTACTGACAGATATACTGCATGTATCTTATTTCAACATCAGGGAGGTCCAATAAACAAAGCCTGAACACGATAAACAAAGCCTGAAGGCACCCAAGCAAAGCAAAGTCACGACGACTTCAGTCAGAGAGGCAGTCAGGATGGAGTCACAGAGCAGTCGAAGAGAGTCTAAGGTACAATTTCACCCCTAAACATAACATAACTAACATAAAATGCCAACTACGTGTCCAAGTTTTAACACCAGTATTCCATTTTCTTGCTGAATTGCTGCGGTCCATTTGCTACACTTCTCTTTAGCCTTCGGCAATCTGTAAAAACTTAAGCCTTGCGTCCTTCTGAATTCATTTGTTCAGTCAATTGCACAACAATGCTTTAACATTTAAGCAGTGTTTTGTTTTTCTCCTTTTTCTGTCAGTGCACCACTGGCAGATGCTGAATGTTTGTATCTCTGTCACACAGGAAAGAGAAACCATCAGAAAACACCTATACTTTTCCTGTCTGCTTGCATAACACAGCTTATAATAAATACATGCGACATCCTTTCTTGCACAGTTAGTTAGTGGAGCTTTATTTATTCAGGAAAGGTCCCTGAGATAATGAGAGAGACTGACCTGAGAAAACGTACATTCACAGGATTACAATGAGACAAGGATGCTGACACAAATGTGAACATTTGTTTTTATGAAATAAATGCTGTAGTAACCAGAGTGGGACGCAGGGGAGGGCGCTTCCTTTTTTCCTACCCCCTCTTTTTCAGGTATCCTTGCTCAGACCACACCCACCTTCAATCTCTGCCTTCATTGTGTTCTCAGCTAAATAACTGTACAGTTTTGTGACTGTATCTTTTATGATTTGATGCTATCACAGTGACAAAATCTGTCAACAGACAGACATATAAACACCTGGCAAAATACTGAAATGGCTTCTGTGTTATATTCTGCTACAGTAAGTGTCTCCAGGACCACATTTTACCATGATGACACCCACAGAGACTCACATGGTGTAAAAAATACCAGCCGTCATGATTTTGTCGCAGCTGGTAATTAAAATAAATAAATAAATAAATAAAGGTTTTGCCAGGATAATCTTTTTAAGTTCATTATTTTTGTCTAATCTGTGTAAACAGTTTAAAAAAAAAAAAAAAGTGTTTTGTTTTTTTTGTTTGCCAGGGTAATTTTTTTCTAAGTTATTTTGTTTTCCATCTTCAAAAAACAGAGTTTTAGGATTTATGAGGTGATTTATTTTATTTATTTATTGTTAGGGTTATTTTCGAACACTTTGGTGTAATACTAATTTCAGCCACAAGAGGCTGAAGTGCACCACAACTCAATGTTCTCAATAGGACTAAAAGTATTCATGTTTTATTCCAGGTGACTTTTAATTTCTACATGCACTCTGAACACATGGCACATATTGTGTGTTAGCAAGCTATACAACATTACTGTCATGTCTTATTTTTGGCTAGAAATGTCTTTTAATCGGCGCTAATCTGCCACTGGTGTTAGCTATACTGACATTAGCCATTAGCGGGCAAGCTAGAGAGTTTTAAACATATTGTTCATGGCTACCCAAAAGCTAGAATCTCGTTTAAATTGACTGCAGAGACATTAGTTTATTCCGGGGGTTTCCAGCTCCTCTGGCGGTATGGAGCCACTGTAGGTGGGGCGTGAATGACCAGGAAAAAATAGAGAGTGAATGAATGATATTGAATGAATATGATTTATGTTGGGAAAATAAACAAGAGTTTGCTGATCCTATCTTGCTGACCTTGATTTTACTAAAATACAACATGGATCTTTTTTTTTTTTTTCTTTTTTTCTTTTTTAGTTGCTTTCCTAATTATTGTTTAAGATTGATTAAAAAAATTGTGGGTTGGGAGGGCATGAAATTTCTTTGCCTTCTAAAGGGAGGCATGAAAAAAGTTCTAGATCTGTTGGTTTATGTTAGCATTAGTCACGTTAACAGGGATATATATGTCTTCCCTTATGAGTGGGATGTTTTACCATAACTAAAATTACAGTAAAGAAACTTTGGTGATGTAGTTGACTTGTAGCTGAAACCCTGAAAATTTAAAGTAAGGCTGGGATCACACAGACAGTGTTTTGTAGGTTGCAAAACGTGAGGCGCACCTCACCTGTTTTTTTTTAAATTGAATGCCACTAGTAAAAAAATAAAAATAAATGCTTGCTGCACCTCTTTATTGTTGCCAGGCAACCACCCCATCATGTCCTTACACTAACCTTCCCATATAATCAATCTCCTGTTTGTTTTCCCCCAGTAATTACTATCTAGATCCTAAAATGTTGAGGCAGAAGGGACTTGCTGTACTTCTGGTTGAGGTAGAAGTAGTTTGTTTGGCACAGGGAAACAGAGATCTGTGTGGGTACATGAGACCCTAAAAAAGAGGGTGGATCACAGGGAGTACCACCAGCTGGTCCAGGAGCTTCGCCTCCATGATGGCTGTTTCCAGGCATATTTTAGGATGACTCAGGGGCAGTTTGACAACCTGCTGTCTATCATCAGGTTGTATAGCTCTGGGTATCCAGCAACCACTACCACCAGTTTCTCCTCCATTGTTTACCAACTGTAAACTTGTTGTTGTGAGCAAAAAGTAACTTCAGTGCAAACATTAGTAAGCTAACTTCCATTCTCCAAGTGAAACAGAAACTGATGGGTCCTCCCAAATGTTGCCAATTACAAAACTTCAGATGACTGAAATCACTGAAGATACATCACTATATATTCTTGCTCAAAAAGTGCCTTGTAAGATACCTTTTATCAACATTTTGTGATATACCATCACATGCTCCAGTGAGTAGTGCACTACAGAAGTTGACAGCTCGTCTCCTAGCAACACCAGCCCTTAAATATTCGGCATCTGTTGCAAAGTAAAAAATGGCCAATCAGAGGCCTGAAGCTTGGATGCCATTTTCACAAATATGTCCAAAACTGTCTTACTCTGTTTCGAAAACATGGGGGGAAAAGCACAATAGCTGCAGCATGGTGGAGTTCAGCTCATGTTTCCAAAATGCTAATTTAAATTTCAGCTTTAAATGAAGAATTGCCTCCAGTGAGGGATGTAAAATAGTTTTAGATGCTACTTGTGACACTATGAACATATTCAAGCATGAACATAACAAATACCCACAGGCACATACACATACACACAGAGTGGATTTTTATATATCTACACAGAACCTTGAATGCCACACTGAACTGATCGCCCTGCGCAAACAAACCTCTGCCTGCTGCATTCAAATGTCAGATGGTCTCACAGGGACGCCCTCTTTAACTGACATATGTCACCCTCCAATTTGCCAGTGGCCACTTCTGGCTATTTTCTCTTCTGTTAATTGCTCGAGGCGCTCGCTACCATCTTGCTTCTTTGTCTCTGGGATTAGAGGGGCACAGGGCCCTAAAGATGCACCAGCCTCCCCTGATGAATACACAGTAGCCTGAATACAAAACAGACACACCAGGGAGTCCTATAAGTGACACACTCGTAAATGTCATGTAAGTACGTATCAGATCTGATCAAAAATGCAGTTTTATGCATCAAATGGGGGATTTTGTGATTCAAATGTTGAATTTTCAGCTCATACTTTCTACGCACTTTGCTTCTTATCTGGTGCTTGTGGACAACCTTGATCAGACAAATGATTTCATCCTGTTACCGCTCTGTACAGTGACAAAGGACAAAGAACACAGAGGCGTGGTTGTCAAGGCAACATGGTTATAGAAGGCAAAAGGCAGATGTGTGCATACACACACACACACACACACACACGCACTCACTCACTCTTTGTCAATGACAGCTTCGCCTGGCTTGAGGATATTCAATCTGTGAGGACTCTGGCAGCGTTACAGTATTGTCATTAGAGGCGATGGCAAGGGCTACGTGCAAGACTAAAGATACGGCCACACAGCACTGGGGACTCAGGGGTGGAGAGACGTGATGCACAAAAGACACACACACAAAGGCACTATCTGTGCAGCATGTTGCAGCCACCGACGCAAACATGTGGTACAAGTGCAAGATCAAAAAAATGAGAGAATGAAGAGTTCTGTTTTTCGTCTCTTGATGCGAGACTCCTACTCATGGAATAATCGATGTCATGGAATTAAAGTGTCAGTTCACTTAAATCAGAACAATCAGCATCCCTACTTACCTCAAGTAGTATCAAGCGGTGCAGAACATTTGCCCCTGTGCTTTCAGATCTGTACCACAGAGGTTTCTCCAACAGTCTATTTAAGTCAGTGTGAATGGAATTTGTTTTGTGTTCAAAGTATCTATGAATGATGTTGAAAGACTAAAGAGCGCAGCAAGTCCTCAAACCCAAATGACAAACTAAGTCTTTTGCTTACTGGAAACACTTGTTTAAGGTTACATGGTTTAAGTTTATGTGGGTAAAAGCAAGCAACTTATTAGTTTGGACAATCTGCTTTGAAGGAAACAAACCTCTTGTGTCATTTATGTTTGCTAGCATAAAACAAGTGCAGGGTGTACTACATTGTTGTAATTATGGCTGCCCCCAAATAAGAATTTTCCTACTTGACCAACAGTCATCATTTAGGACCATTAGTTGCCTAGTCACCTGCATGTTTACGATATATTAATGTAATTATTAAATGATATATTTTGGTGGTTTGAGTTGAAGGTGTGAGAAAGAATAGTATCAGTAACATTGTTAACACTGTGCTACATTACAGAGAAATACAAAACCGTACTAATGAACCTTCATTAATATAGGCCTATATTTTATCTACAAGTGCACGTCACACACTGAGCATGCTGCCTGTTAATGACGCTGTGGGCTAATGGGCATGTACTGCCTGTTAATGACGCTGTGGGCTAATGGGCATGTAGCCCGACATGTTATTAACTAGCCTGTGGAATAACCGCAGGTACCATTCATTCATTCATCTTCTAACCGCTTCATCCTCTTGAGGGTCGCGGGGGGGCTGGAGCCTATCCCAGCTGACATTGGGCGAGAGGCAGGGTACACCCTGGACAGGTCGCCAGACTATCGCAGGGCTAACACATAGAGACAAACAACCATTCACGCTCACATTCACACCTATGGACAATTTAGAGTTATCAATTAACCTAGTCCCCAATCTGCATGTCTTTGGACTGTGGGAGGAAGCCGGAGTGCCCGGAGAGAACCCACGCTGACACGGGGAGAACATGCAAACTCCGCACAGAAGGGCTCCCACGCCCGGGATCGAACCGGCAACCCTCTTGCTGTGAGGCGAGAGCGCTAACCACCACACCACCGTGCCGCCCCCCCCGCAGGTACCAGCCCTGGAAATTACAGGCCGTACAAATGCTGCATTTAACCACCTGGAAATCACGAGGTCGAGCGCTACTTCTGTGCCTTTATTGTGCCAGCTCTCAAGAGCACGGCGGCAGGTTGCGTCTAACGTTGCCAAGCAACCTTAACAAGCATCGTATAGCCTATTCGCCTGAAATCCTGAGTGCAGAGCTGATCTTCCTCCAGGAGCTGTTTATAAGTGTGTAGACCTATCGTCTGTGGGACAGATGCAAAGCTCTGGGTAGTCCTGCACTAACATGATCAACTTTTCCATATTTATTAGACTGAATATTTACAGAAGAAGGGAAAGATATTTGTCGGCTGTGATTGGTTTGTAACCTGACTCCTGTCTGACTGCTGAGCGTGGCCTCTTTCTGTGTCTGTCCTTTCATATTAAATCCCCACATGGTCCAGTCATATAGGTTTACTACTACTGTCATGCTCTTTCTGCCTTTGCTTCTTTGAGAGGACCGTCATTATTTGCATCATCATGAGTGGTTGTTTTAAGGGAAACATAAACATAAGTCTCATTATAGATGACCATTGCTGTCATTTGTCTTGTGAGGACAGTTTGTAAAATTGTTTTTTAAACATAATAATCCAGTACTTTTAGTGAAGATGAAGAAAAATGCAGTCTACTGTTCACAACACGAATAACTCATCATAGATCATACAGAAATACGCTGCTACATATAGTAACACTGTTTTGTTCTTGGTGATCTGACTAACCATAAAGTCTTGCATGAGACACCCCCAAGGCAAAGTTTCTCAGCACTCGTATTCTCCTGCTGCCAGTGTGCTTTTT
This sequence comes from Epinephelus moara, assembly GCF_006386435.1. Classification (NCBI taxonomy): domain Eukaryota; kingdom Metazoa; phylum Chordata; class Actinopteri; order Perciformes; family Serranidae; genus Epinephelus; species Epinephelus moara. Next base: position 34,439,456 of record NC_065509.1, read on the forward strand.
CCCCTCAGCTACTGTTTGCAGTTTCTTTGACCCCTGCACTGTGCACTGTTGGCTGTTTGTAATGTTAATGTTAAGGAATACTGTTGCAGACGGTGGAAGTCACACTGGTTAAGGTCAGCTAAATTTATTCTACCCCATTAAAAAATGACCGTGGCTCACACTGAAATACACATCCTTCAAAACTTTTATTCTCTTGGTAGATTTTTGTTTGAAGCCATACAGTACTCTGCGTAAATGTATGCTGGTCCACACATATACACACTAACTTCTGAAGTGAGTGAACTTTTAAGAGTTCATTCAGTCCAAAGAGTAAAGATGCAAGTAAGCAAGTGGATTGAGCTGTGCTCTCTCTCATATCGATCGTGTTAATTTGCCTTTTGTTACTCCACCGCTGAGGTACAAAGTGAAACACTCACAAATAGGGGAAGTTAGTTAGTTCGTTAGGAACTTCATTGTGCACAGTGTGGAAAATTGTCTTTGGCTTCACTACACAGCATTAAAAACAACACAAGGCTTGATGAAGACAGACAAACAGAATAGCATCATCAAACACATGATTTTAAAAGACTTCAGAAAACTTTAAAGAGATGGTTGCATTGCCTGAGGTTCACAGCACAGACACAAATATCGGGAGAGAGAAGGGGAGTATGTGTTGTCTCAAACCAGAATCAGACACACAAACTTAGAGTTTGATTGGTCCATAAAATATCAGAAAACAGTGAGAAAAACAGCCTGATATAATTTCTCAGAGCCCAAAGTTATCTGGATCTTAAAGTTTCTCGTTTTGTTCAACCAACAAACAAAACTCAAAAACTTTACTTAACTAAAAAATAACTGGAAAAGAAAAGCAGAGAAGTCTCCTATTGGAGTACCTGGTACCTGTGAATGTTTGCCTTTTTTTTTGCTTGGAATGAAAAGATTATCGAAATAGTTTCAAATTAATTTCCTTTACATGGTCTAATCTACTTATTGACTACTAATTTAGATCACTGGTTTCCAACCTGGGGGTCACAAGGCCTTATTGATTTCAAGGGGTATGAGAAATCTTAAAATATACACAGTAGGTCTGTGGGTGTTGGCCTCTGCCAGGGCTGTTGATGGTATTCATGGACAGGAAGTCAAGGGGCAGCTGGGGGAGGAAGCGGTCCAGTTTGGTGGCCTCAGAATTTCATTTCTACTTTTTGCAAATTATGTGGTTCTGTTGGCTTCATCACACTGACCTCCAGCATGTACTGGGGCGGTTTACAGCCGAGTGTGAAGTGTCAGGATGAGAGTCAGCACCTCCAAATCTAAGGCCATGGTTCTCTGCCAGAAAACGGTGGATTGACCCCTCCTGATTGGGAGTGAGTTACTACCCCAAGCAAGTTCAAGTGCAAGTTCAAGTATCTTGCGGTCTTGTTCATGAATGGGGGGAAAGGGGAGCATGAGATGGATCGGTGGTTTGGCGAAGTGATGCAGGCACTTTGTAGGATCGTTGCGGTGAAGAGAGAGCTGAGCCCGAAGACAAAGCTTTCGATTTACTGGTCCATCTACGTCCCAACCCTCACCTATGGTCATGAGCTCTGAGTAGTGGCCGAAAGAATGATGTCGCTGATACAAGCGGCCAAAATGAGTTTCCTCGGTGGGGTGGCTGTGCTCAGCCTTAGAGATAGAGTAAGGAGCTCGGACATCTGGAGGGAGCTCAGAGTAGAGCCGCTGCTCCTTTGCGTTGAAAGGGGTCAGTTGAGGTGGTTCGGGCATCTGATCAGGATGCCTCCTGTGCGCCTCCTGTTGGAGGTCTTCTGGGCACGTCCAACTGGTAGGAGGCCCCGGGGCAGACCCAGAACAAGCTGGAGGGATTGCATATCTCCTCAGGCCTGGGAACGCCTAGGGGTAACCCAGAGGATCTGGAAAGTGTTGCTGGGTAGAGGGACATCTAGAATACTTCGCTCAAATTGCTGCCCCCCTGACCCGGCTTCGGATAAGCGGTTGAAAATGGACTGATGGATGGATAGTAGGACTGTATCTGGGCATTTCATTCATTTCTGTGAGGAAAACTGAATGAACTTGTTATTTTTAAAGGCTAGATTATTAGTCAAGATATGAACTTTTTACAAAATCTCAAAGGATAAGGGCACGGCAAAGATGTGAACACAATATCCACAGTCTTGACTCTCTGCTTAACAGCCTTGACCTGTATTAGTAAAGTACGCCATTAAAACAGCCAAAGAGCTAATAGAACAACAGCCAAGCATCAGGGAGAAATAAAAAGCCAATTGAGTTTGCATGATTGTTTAAAAATGTAAAAATATATAATAGTAAGTCAAATATCCTGAAACCTCATCTCTGATACAATCACAGAAAATAATCTGCTCAGATGTATCCAAATCTCTTGCCATATACCACCTTTGTGCTGGAGCCTATCCCAGTTGACACTGGGCAAGAGGCGGGGTACACCCTGGACAGGTCACCAGACTATCACAGGGCTGACACATAGAAACAGACAACCATTCACACTCACATTCACACCTACACACAATTTAGAGTCACCAATTAACCTGCACGTCTTTGGACTGTGGGAGGAAGCCGGAGTACCTCTCCAACCCACGCTGACACGGGAGGAACATGCAAACTCGGCTCAGAAGGCCACCCATTATGTACATCTTTTCACTAATTTCACTATATATTATCATATATTACCAATTAGCAATGGTCGTATCTGACTTGACCTATGCTATGATGCAGCCATGATCTCCAGGGGTACTGCTCCGGTTCATCAGTATCCATAAGCTCTCAGAAAATATGCAAAATAAATTAACACAGACTGCAGACAGAGGGCTACATCCGACTCTGTCTCTGTATCAAACGTTGAACATAAATGAGCCGTAGACTACCATTGTAATTTACTGTACTAAAAAAGTAGCTGGGCCAGTGCTGAGTCATCAGTCTGACATTAAATTAGGTCACCAAAGAAATCATTAAGATTTTTTTTTTTTTTTTACAATTCCTGCATTTAAAAAATGTATTTCACACCATTATCCCAACCAGATGTGAAAAACAAATGACCATTTTTGTGAAATAATATTATAAATCTAATTACTTTCTTGCAATGTCTTTATTGTATTATGGAGAAACTTTACAGAATAAAATAAAATGATGTATTTTTCCATACCACAGCCTGTCTACATTTCTCTGCAAATAGATGATTGCCATGAGGCTGAAACTATGTTCTGATGTAACCTATTATATGTGAATAATGTAGTTTTACAGTGTATGACTTGGCTGCTAAATGATTCAGTCTGAGCATTAAGGTGAATTCATGGCCTTGACATTGACATAAATTCATGTGGTGAAAAGGTCAACGCTCCTGATTAAGGTCTATGTTAATAAGAGAGGGTTTTTATAATACTGCTTTGTTATACAGAGGGTAGTCCTGATTGTTTAGTGGCTAACTAATAGAAACTGTGGCAGTGTATTATGTCTTAATGCAAGTCTGTATTCTATGTGAACAGTAAAGTCTGTTGACTAATGAATATCCTCTGTAGGATTAAACTTTAATTTAACTGAATAAATGGCTCGTATCAGTTCAGACCAGGCATTTACTTGTCAGACCCTCATGTTAATTCCAGTTTTATAATCAGAGCTATCCATTTTTACTGAAACCGCCTCCGTGTTTAGGAGTGACCCGTTTACAGCATCAGTGTGCAAACTTACTACAAGCATCATGTGCATTAACTGCAGCCCCAAATTAGCAAGATAGTCTACAAAAGATCATCTAAAACAACCCAACTGGCAGAATTAACGTTGGCATTGTACATTACTGCAAAACAGATATGTTGTATTTGTATGTTTCATATGAAGCACATACAGTGACACTTCTGATGTTCAATTTTATGTTGTGACAATACTGTGATGGGCGGCAGTAGCTCAGCCTGTAGGGACTTGGGTTGAGAACAGGAGGATCACCAGTTAAGTCCCCATCTGGACCAAATATGGGCTGAACCCAAATGTCCACCATCTGGACTTGCGTACTGAGCACTCGCAGACCTCAGTTGTACAGTTCAGTGTGACGTATTTACTGTCATCATGTAAAGTCTGTGAAGGCAGAGACTGCAGGTGGCTGATAGACGGCCCTTGAGACCGTTATACTCGTTGCCATGGAAACATTCAACTAGCACTGCTGTCATATTAATATAAGTTGATGAGTTGATCAGTGTCTACTCAGCTGTTCCTGTTGACAAGATATGATTCCCATGTATAGCCTTTTTTTTGTCACTGAACAAAAATGTATTAATACATCTCTATATAACAGGCTGCACGTGGTCGAAAGAAGAAATGTTTGTAAATAAGGACTCAGTAAAATTGGGTTTTACCAGCATTGTTGTTTTTTCAGCCTATCACACTATCACCACTGCATTTTCAGTCCCTCTACAGCCTTTACTTAAACATATCTCTGTATCATAATGTGGTTTAATATTATTTCTGGCCTACACACTTTGGTGTGGCTGTGGCTCACAGGTAGAGCGGGTCATCCACTAATCAGAGGATCAGCAGTTTGATCCCCGGCTCCTCCAGTCTGCATGTTGAAGAATCCTCGAGCAAGACTCTAAACCCCAATTTGCTCCCGATGCCTTTTACGTCAGTGTGTGAGTGTGTTAGAAACTGAGTAGCAGGCGGCACCTTGTGTGGTAGCTTCAGCCACCAGTGTGTGAATGGATGAATGTGACGCATAGTGTAAAAAGCGGTTTGAGTGGTCAGTCATGACGAGAAATGCACTATACAAGCATTTTAATAGCCCTAATTATCAATAACTATTCTACACATTCATAAGTTTTCACCAACTGAATAAACCACAATGTCACATCCGTATTGCAATGAATTATGGGTTATTAAATCAGTGAATCTGCTGAAGTCTGCACCCCAAGCAGACTCTCTGGAAGTCTGCAGAAAGTCTGCCTTAGGCCCCTTATGGACTGGTTGAATTGTGGATTTGGACAGCACTTCCAGACTTCCTGAGAACACGCCAGCAAAGTCTGCGCATCTTCAAGTGCAGTGAAGTCTGGATACATATCTCTGAGTCAGTGGACAGCTTCAAGCAAAACCTTAAAACCTCTTAAACATCTTTTGAGACATTTTTGTAGCTTTTATCTAATTAATTGGTGTCAAACTTAATTTGTAATTTATGTATGTATGTGTATGTGTGTGTGTGTGTGTGTGTGTGTGTGTGTGTGTGATCAAATCTTATTTATGCTCTTATACTGTCTTTAATGTGTATTTTCTCATTTAATTATGTAAAACACTTTGAGTTGCACTCACTGTATGAACTGTGCTATACAAATAAAATTATTACTATTAATTATTATAATTATTCAGCCATGAAGTGTGGATTGGTAGCTGAAAAGGTGCCAGTTCACCTCCTGGGCACTGTCGAGTTGTCCTCGAGCAAGGCACCTAAGTCCCATCTGCTCGGGGTGCCTGTTCAGGGCAGCCCCCTCACTCTCACACTTCTCTATTCAATGCATGTTTAGGTCCTGTTTGTGCATGTGTGTGTATTTCAGGCCTGTGTGTGACAGCACAGTAAAAAAACATTAATCTCCCCTCAGGGATTGATAAACTATATCTTCTTTTTTCCTCCTCTGGTAATGTGTGGTTAGGTTTAAGCAAAGACAAAAACACTTGGTTAGGGTTAGGAGAGGATCATATTTTGGTTGCCAGAAACATGCCAGGAAATGTGTCTCAAAAAATACCTGATTCTGTCACAACCAACACAGCTGGAAACTTTCCAACGTGCTGTTAAAAATACCTGCTTTTGTTATTTGTTGGTCTCAAACGGTGGTTTGTTGCTTGGCAGCTGTCTCACCGAGGTGTCACGCCATCCACCATCCCGTCCTCCTCCTGATGAGAAACTCAGCTCCAACACATGTAATCTAAACGAATTCAATTTAGAAGTGTAACATATCCAGGGTTTGCAGAAATGTACAGTAGCTGCATTTTATTCTGGTGACCGGGCTGTCTCAGAGGTTATTTGCTGTTGTGGTTGAACGACAGGTGCTGGAGTGAAGGTGCAAAGAGGCCAAAGACAGAGCTGCGGCTGTATTAGCGGCAACTGCTGTAACTAATATGCATAGAAATGGCTGCAGAAGAAGAGCCATGCAGCGGAGTGTGATGCAATCAAACAAACAAACAAAAAAAAAACACAACACATTTTGATCTGACAGCTCTGACTGTGACTGTGTTGCCACAGGTTGAATATGTTTCAGATCTACAGTAGGATCACCTGACCAAACCACTTCTGAAAACTGACTTTTTGTCCATATTTTTAAAGAATATTTAGTCAAAAGACTCACCACTACTGACAAAGTGAAGGAAAAACTACAAGAAATTGTCTTAACAAGGTGTTGGACCACCTGGGGCTGGGCCATCTATTGATATTATATTCATGTCATGATGTGACACTAGGTATTGTCTTAGATTTCAGATATCGTAAGATCATATGTGTTGTCCTTTTCTGGTTTTAAAGGCTGCATTACAGTAGAGTGATGTATTTTTCTGAACTTACGAGACTGTTCTAGCTCTCTACTATTTGCCTTTACCAACCTCATCATTAAGTCCACATTACTGATGATTATTTATCAAAAATCTCGACCAATACTTGTCATTTAGGGCCATTAGTCGACTTGTCGCCCACAAGTTAACGATATTAGTTTAATTATTAAATGATATATTTTGGGCGGGGCAACACAATGGTTGAGTTGAAGGTGTGAGTACGAATAGTATCAGTAACACAAACATGAACACAAACACACACCTGACCTCGATGCCAAATATCAGCGTCCCAGGGCAAAAACTACGACCGCCAAGGGTGGGGGACATTTTTGCAGACTTAGCAACCAGCCGACACAGTGAGCCACAGAGCTGTGCAGCTGATAAAAATATTCCCTCATTTGTTAATTTGATGATGGTGATGAAGAGCGCTGTCTTACACATTTCAAAATCTCCTATATACGTGTTTGACCGGGTTGAGATCTGGAGACGAAGGCGTGAAGATGATTCCCATCAATTTCATACTCATTAAACCATTCAGTGACCCCTCGTGCTCTGTGTGGAAGCATCTGCATTCATTATATGTCTCCACTCATGTATTCAGGTCCTCCATTAATTTATCTATTTTTTCCACCTGTCTGTAACTGAATCTATACGACTGACTTTTATTTGAATAATGCAGACATGACGACAGACCTGACCTATTGCCACTCCTGGTCAAAGGAAGCTTGACTGACTGTTTTAGACTTGGGGGCTTTTCACCAAGAGGCTTCATTAGTTTGTGTCCCAGTTACATGCAAGTCCCACCCATCAGAGTGTTACTACATATGTAGCAAACAATGGCAGGGTGAGGAGATTTATATTTATAAACCTAATAAATTATTCATATATTTGAATGTAATTTCAGCTCTTCTTAGCTGGCTCCATAGCTGCTCACCGTCTCTCACAGTAGTGTAAGATTAAGGGGAATTCAGTGACATCTAGTGGTGAGGACTGCAGATTGCAACCAGATGAAACTCCTCCTGGTTAGAATTCCTTCAGTGTTTATTGTTCAGGAAGTTTTTAATGGAAGTCTAATTATTCAGAGATCTCCTCCTCTCCAAAACAAACAGAACAGGGCCCAGTATTTCAAAGTTATCTGACAGGATTATCCTGGCCGGATTGGATTAAATCCTGATCTGATCTGAAAACTGGGTATTTCAACACAGATCAAGAGGATCCAGAATTCAGTTCTGGTAATCCAATCCTCCCTGTAATCCAGATAAAGGCTGCATTTGGGTATTTCAAAAGTTAAGGCAGAGATCTGGATCAATTTGAAACCAAATTTCAGGATTATTTGGATCCCACCTCAGAGGTGGATTTGACAAAGCCTCAGCTCCATTTCTCCTAGATATTGTTACTCAAGATGTTCATTACACTTAATCTAAATTAGTGTTTTAGTTGCAAGTAATTTCAAGCATAGAAAAATATTGTTTGGCCATACTTCCTGAAACTGCTGTAAATAAGAGTAACAAATACAGACCTATTTCTCAACGTCTAGTTTCACCTAACATTGTAACTTGTTTGTACCAAAACATCCAACATATGTTTGTGGTCTGACAAAGGCAAGGAAATGTAGTGCAAAGCAAATTTATTTGTATAGCACATTCTTTTCTCTACATAGCGTGCAAGAAACAACACAGGGGTTAACATAATAAGCACATGGACAACAACTCAGTCCTGTGTAGTACTGTGTATTTTTCCTATATAGTCTGCTCTGCACACGTTAAAAAAAAAAAAAATTAAAAAAAAAAGGCCGCTGTGTTGGCAATAACATAACGTTTAACTCTGAACAGGTTGGTGTTTAAAGAGTTCATGTATGACATACTTCAGATTAATTCCCTTTAAAATTAAACCATAGACCGCAAAATACACCAACAAAGCTAGCTAGCTACTTAACATGCAAGTCAATGGAGCCGCGTTAGCTACCGTTAGCATGACCTCGGCTCAATTAGAGATCGGTACGCCCACGTTTTAAGTAGGTGACAATTCAAATAGCTGGATCACATGGGATGGTGGGTGGCGTTCGTATGGTCTTAAAAACGCTACACATTAGATAACGGTAAACCTACATTTGGATGTGAAAGCTGTGTTACCAACTGCTCCTTTCGTGAAGTAGTCCGCCATGTTTCAGATCCGGGGGCGGAGTCGTGACATTTGGAAATCCGTATCCAGTCAGATTGGGATCAAAGTGATCCACCCTGCCAATGTTTTGAAATACCCAGATAAAGTCAGAAGGAACACCTTGATCCCTGACTGAGAAAAGGAGGATTTCATTATCTGGATTATTCTGATCCAGATTACTGTTTTTAAATACTGGGCCCAGGTGATTAAAACTGGTAAAAACAGTGAATAAAGCAATTTCATATCAGAAATCAGTGTTTCTCCAATGCTGTTTGGCATGTCTAAGACAGGCCGCTATAGGTCTCACTTGCTTTGTAGTTCTAAACGGCTCATTCTTAGGTAACAAAAACTCAATGATTCTTATTTCAGGTGATTATACAAGACATTCTCACTCCAACCTCGTTACACATCTACATTTGGTCATGGACTTTCCATGTTGAGATACGTCATGAAAGGTACCCTTGGTATGTTGGTTGTTGACGTTCAGGGTAGCCATGTCTTTCTTTTTTCTTTATTTCAAGGATAGCCCCTTGAGATGTGCCATCTCATTTTCGAGGGGGTCCTTACAAATACTGACAAACATAAGCAATACAAACATAATAAAAAGTAAATACAAAACATAATACCAAACATATAAACACAAGGACACACACACTCACACACACATGCACACTCCAACAATGCTCCCCAAACCTAGCCACCCCCCAAAAATAACAACTTTTTAACTCCCCCACAAAGATTTTTAATTGTTGCAAACTACAATGGATTTAGACCTACTTGATACTTTTATACTCATGTGTCCTGTGCTGCAAACCTTTAAACCTCTGTAGCTCCAGTGCTATGTTCATAAAGTTAACATAAAGCCCTGCTATTTATTTTATATAATTTACATGTTGTGCAGCTGTATATTTTCAAACAGGGGAAAAAATCCCTGTCTTTGCATTTTATTTTGATCACAGACTGTTTTTATAAAAGTGCTTGTGACATCTCAAATGTGGCTTTGACTTGTAACTGAACATGTAGCCCATTTCATAGAAAATACCAAGATATATATTGTGTATCGCCAGGCAGCCTGTAAATACCCAGATATGAGTTAAAACATTGGATTAGACACTAAAGAAAACACACTGATTATATTCCATTTCTGCCAATATATGCCCCTGAATCCGACACATTGGACCTTCAAATTACAGCCTACATTTTAAACATTCACATTATTGGAAAATGTCAGGTCGTCCTACAATGAATGTAATGACCTGTATGTAAAGACTGGCTCTATATTGACCAACATCACAATGTCAGAGGTGTGTGAAAAGAACAAGGCATGTCGAATTTTGTGTTTATTTACAGACGTGTTGTAGAAAATGATTTTCAATACACGGACTTCAGCTCCGACAGCATCTCATCCCTGACTGAATTGTATTTACTCTGAATGACTTAAGCGCACACGCGTAAGAAGAAGTCTTTTCATGTGTATCTTGTATTAAGGAACATAATGCTCAGGCTGGGTTGGCAGAGATATGCTGATATGCAGATAAAAGATGATCCTTGAATTTTGTATGGAACCACCAAAACGACAAATTCAAAAGGATCCTCGTGAAGCGAGAATCAATTAATCATGGTCAATCCTTAGGCCTTTTTTGCGGTGAGTGAGATTTGTCAGAAGTAAAAAGTCAAACAGCATCCATTGCTCTCCTGTGCAACACATTTCTTATGTTTGTCAAGCTTCATTAATCTCCCCATTCAATCGCATCCAGAGCAGTCCTTGAAAATACTTTCCACTTTCACAACCGGTCCTTGGAGGCACTGTGAGAAACGTAGCAGGAGAGGAGGAGAGAGGAGAGGGAGAGGCAGAGGGGGAGGTGGTGGTGGGGGGCAAAAAAACCCTTCTCAGATTGATTTTCCCATCATGACTTGAAATAGCATATTTATTGATTGCTTATAGGGAAGGGGAGGGGTGAAGGGTGAAGGTCGCTGCGGAGTGGTGAGATGTTGGTAAAGGCAATCAGCCTTTCTTTTCGGCTTATTCAGGTCAGCACTGCTCTGCTCAAAGGTTAGGATGCCGAACCTTCCGCTACAAGACGCAACACACATTTTTGAAAAACCTTTGACTTTCTTTGTTAACAGATCAATATTCTTACGCTATGCAATTATTACCAAAGAGCGGAAATAATTCAGCTGCATTAAAAGGTGAAAAACATCTTCATGGCTGAAAAGCTTTGTTGATATGCTACTATTGTATGGGCTGTTTCAAGTTGAGTGAACTTTTGACCTCAGTTAGCTGCATTGTTACGTTGCATTTTAAATGTAATGTTAATGTCAATGGAAGTACGTCTCAGCCTGTGATTCAGTAGGTGCTGTCATCACACAGTCTGCATACACCAAACCTGACGTCGTATCCAAGTTTATCAGATCCATGTTGCACAGTGTAGCTGCATTAAACACGAAACCTATAAGACTGCTAAAGAAATTACATTCATGACGGCACATATGTCACAGCGAGGGAGGAATATTACTTAAGTAAAAGTATGTAAGTATAGTCAGGTAAACGTACTTTAAGTATTAAGAGTATAAAAATGTCCCCTTTGCTTGTTACAGTCTACTATTATATACAGGGCTCAACAATAAGGATTGCCCGATTGCCCGGGGCAAGTAAAACTCACGGTCGGGCATGTAAACTAACAACTCACTTGCCCGATCGGGCAAGTTGCTAAAAATAGTAAAAGTTAATAACTAATTGATAAAATAAATGTATTTTAAAATGTGCTCTTCTGCTCTGATGCAGCGGTCTCTTTGCCTGAAGTCACAGGCACAGCTGTGTAACAATGTCCTGCCCACAGCCCCCATTGATATTATTTTGCACGACGAACACTTCATATAATAACATAACAATATACTATTTATGGTGTTATGTCATCGTGTCATTTCTGTTCTCTACATGGTCACGCGTTAACATTCTCCTCTGCTCTCTGTATCGCGCACGGCGGAGTTCCGCCACACACACACAGGTGAGCACGCTAGAGCGGCTTGGTCCGCATCTTCCTGACCAAACCTGACAACGAGCCTGGTGCAGTTTGTCAGCTGACAAAGTTATTGAAATGGACAGTGTGTAAATAACCAACAGACTGCTGTTACGCACAGACAAACACGCTGCTCGCACAGCAGCTCAGCACGGCACTCATGCTGAGCTTGTGTTGCGTTCAGGCGTTGTCACGTAAATAACAACTTCCAACACTTAAATAGGTCATAGCACAAAACAGCAGCATGTCAAGTGACTTTTTACTTTTATTATATTCAATAAAATTGTATGTTCCTAAATCTTGAGACACCTCATATGTAAGCTAGACAGACATTTCACCTGCTCATTACTGTGCACACATGTACTGTATGTACTTAGTCCTAAAGAGCCCTTCTGGTGCCAGTAGATACATAGAAACATCCCAGCAGGCTGTGCTTTGCAAGCATACAAAAAAGTTTCACGCATGTGAAAATTATTTTTCATGCGTGTGCTTCACCTCCGCTGCTACAACTCCATCCTAGGGGAAACACTGCTGTGTGCGTTTTGTGCAACAGGTGGATGTGGTAGTCTACTGGTAGAGTAGAGAGAGAGCTAAGTAGCGTTGAAGTAGAGTAGAGCAGGGCAGAGAGATGGAAGCAAAATATATTAAACCCGGTGTTAATACAGCAGAACTGGAGAGAGGGGTGAAAAATAAATAGAGGTGGGCATGGCTCAAGTAGGGCGCAAAATTATAGACGGAGAACGATTGACAAATTTTTCACTTTAAGCCCTGACACTGTCATATTTGTGTAGGAATTAAGCTACAATACATGACATATGTTGTTTTAATTAATAAATACAGTGTGAATAAAGATTACATAACATAAAAATAACTGCAGTCTTTGTTATTTGATAGCCGCTTAAATTAAACAATTTTTATAGGGCAAGTAAAAACTGACTTCGGGCAAGTAGATCTCTGACCAAATTGCCCGACCGGGCAAGTGAAAAAAAACCTTAGCGTTGAACCCTGATATATGATCTCATTACATGACTCTGAGTCATGCAATAATGTCAAAGCAGGATTTTAGTGTTGTAGATGGCTGAGGTAGAGTTCCTTTTTAACTATTAACTAATGACTTTTTTTTTATCATGAATTAATCTGCTGATTATTTCCTCCATTAATCAGCTGACAGGTTTGGTCATTTGTGCGTCCAGTGACTTTGTATTTGCTTGTGACTTGCACGAGTGACTTGCTCCCACCTCTGCCTCAATCATCCCTCTTAATCTAATTACAATCAGACATGATAACTACTTAGATTAATCTCTAACACCGCAGGTTCAACCAGAAGTAATTATTTCATTTTCTTACTTACAAACCCTCAGCTGTGCCTTCACTTGAAGATACAATATTGGGGACATTTCTGTCTTTTTCAGCTTTTCAGATTTCCTCCAAACTTCATCAAAACATTTGCCACAAGAAGAAGTTGCATATCTCAGCTGTTTTCCTGTAAATTCAGGAGGAGGTGGATCAAATCAAACCAACTCACCTCCCACTTCTTCCAGCTGTTGGCTTGATGCTGTAATATTTGCTTGGTATATTTCTTTTTTTTAACTAATGAGCTCCTTCTTCTTCTTCTGTGTGCAGAGTGAACTTGGACTAGCCTGTGGCCATTGCAAAAGAAACTCCACTCATGAGGACATTTGCATACTGAAATGATAATACCGGCTGCCCTGATGCAGCTGACTTAATGCTGCTCCTTTGACACCCCGTGAATTGCAAAAAGCATTTTATGCCAAAAAGGATTTCAAATATCCCAAAGCAACAGAAAACAATCTTTATAATCCCCAAATCTTTTTGCAGAATTTAAATTGCTATTATAAGTACTATAAATACACCTTAAAATTCCAGCATCAATGAGGATGTTCTTCACTGTATGTGTATTCCTGAGGCTTCTTTGTGCACAGTCACAGTGGCAGAACCTCAAAAGCATAAAACGTCTGGCTGAGACAGTACATTGAGGCTGATAACATTTCATTAGGCAGCTACGTGCAGTTGGTTAGACGAAGGGCCATTTCCCTCTCTCTCAGATAAATCAGACTGACTTCTCTCTGACTTCTATCCTGAGTGTGGTAATGTAGCTGTAAGTTACTACACTTGTAGTAAAGTTCAGAAATTACACTGATTAGAAAGTGTCTTTTAAAACCCTTCCTGTCCTCAGCAAAACTTTTCTTTACTACCTCGATTCATCCACCTCTAAAAGTGTCTCTGTAGCTGTACATATGGATATACTGTGCCTCTTCTCTTTAACAAAACCAGCTGGCTACTTGAAAATAAAGACATATTTTATATGAAAAGTTGAATTCAAGAATTCTAATCAATTATGAAAATGCAGAAGTTGGGTTAGATTGAAAACCCTGTGTTCAATATGACAGCTTGTAAGGTTTTCGGGGACACTGACAGCAACCATGGATCATAGTGGTATCATTATCAAGAAATAATTCAACTGAAAATTGGTCAAGTAAGAGAAGTAAGGGGGGCTGGAGCCTATCCCAGCTGACACTGGGCAAGAGGCAGGGTACACCCTGGACAGGTCGCCAGACTATCACAGGGCTGACACATAGAGACAGACAACCATTCACAGTTGATTTGGAGTCACCAGTTAACCTGCATGTCTTTGGACTGTGGGAGGAACCCGGAGCACCCAGAGAAAACCCACAATGACATGGGGAGAACATGTAAACTCCGCACAGAAGAGGCTCTCCCACCCCAGGTCCAAACCAGGAACCCTATTGCTGTGAGGCGACAATGCTAACCAATGCATCACAGTGCCGCCACATTCACATCAGCGGACTCATCTTGGTAATCATCGCACTGCACAGGTACATCACAAAGCAGCCAGCTAGTTTTAATGATGAAAATGATTACCTTAGCAGCTGAAAATATTCCCGTTACTTCGATTTTGTCAGGAGGAAAGATGACAAGAATACTGTTGCTGCAGGTAGTCGTACTATTCACTGTGAAAAACATGTCCTAAAACCTCTGGTCTGAAACACCTCGGCTACAATGACTGACAACACAACAACGTTAAGCTCCAGGAAATACACCCCACCAAAGATGAGCCCTCCTTGTCTGCAGACGTCAGCTGGAGCCCTGCACTGGCTAACCAACCAAAACTGTATTTTAATTGTGGACAGCTGCAGCTTCAAAGAAGTAATGAACCTTGTGACAGAATATGTGGTGGATGAAATGTTTCTCCACGAGTGACTCTCCATCTTTGAGGCAAATCTTTGGGAAAATACCGGCACCACCTACTTTCAGCAACATCATAACCAATAAATAACACAAGCAACAGTGAAGTCTTTACTCATAAGGAACAGCACTATAAATATGCACACTGGGCCTCATTCTTCATATACAATTCATTTTTTTCTTTCAAAATTTTCTTGAGAAAAGTCCTAGGAAAAATCTTCATCAGATTCCTGATGTGTTCTTAAACTCCAAAGTTGTTGGCACCTGTGCTGCTTTGATGATTAATCCCATTGTCCTCGTACGTTTAAAGCATGTAAGAGACTCCAGGGCTGTGTGCACATACAGAAACTAAAGGACAAAGTTCAGACAATCAGGTCAAAAATACCCAAACTTAAGTCTAAAGATGGTGGAGCACCAAACTCCTTTTAAAGTCACAGTTAGTGAAGGTAGTTCTGCAGGAAGTGAACACCAAACAAGCTGCCATATATAGTAGCGTCACCAGTGGATATAAAATAACACAAAAAAGACGCATGGAATGTTATACAGCAAACACTATATCTGGAAAAGGGCACACAACCAATGAAGTAAAAGAAAAACTGGTTCAATCTCAAATCTGAGACCAAAATAAATACTGCTTAACACATAAGAGAGTCGCTGACTGCTGCAGGGGGACAGAAGTCTCTTCGTCGTTCCCTGGAAATAGATCTACATGTTCATGGGAGATGCGTTCACTCCTCAGGGTCTGATCTGCAACATGTTGCAGCAGCAGTTAATATACCATTGTGTGAGTCGACCTTAATAGGCCGCTCTGGGCCTATAAATGGTCTGATCAATCACTAATCATTGGATGGCCTGGTTCCTAATTAACATAATTGATGTTAATTGAAGTGTGAGTGGAGTGGAATGTTTATCTATTTAAAAAACACATACTTCTTTGAAAAATAATAAGAAAAAGGTTATAAATTATAAAAATATTATTACAGTTTAAAATCTTTTAAAGTGCTGACCAAGCACTGAAGACAAACTCCAACAAAAACAGTAATTTAACTTAGCAGAATACCGAGCAGCGGCTCTACTACAAGCTGCTCCTTCGTGTCGAAAGGGGTCAGTTGAGGTGGTTCGGGCATCTGACTAGGATCCCCCCTTTTGTTCCGACATAGTGCGTTTATTTTGAAAGAGACTGTATGTAAAAGCTAAATTTCTTGTGAAAATGTAAGTGTATCTTGAAAGAAGACAATGCATGTAACAGACAGATCTTCACACAGTGTCCACGAACATCAACAAAGTCAGAAAGTCCATGACCAAACTTCGATATGTGACGAGGTCGGAATGAGAATGTGTTGAAACGTCAGATAGGCCGGACCAAAGTGTTTAAGGCTGTATCTTTAAACGTTACAGCTACAGCATAAAATGTAATTAACTGCCAGTTGTCCATCTGTAAGTGACTGTTGTTGTTGTTGTTAATGCAAGGTCACTGTGATCCAGTCTACACAATGAGGATGAGCTTTTAGAAGTCCATCTCTGGAAGGTTGTAGGTTCACCACGGCAGACCACGGTCAATAACATCCTGCTGTCGAATAATTACACGGCCTAGTTTCAGAGTAGTAGACTCTCTTAGCACCGTGGTTGTCTTCTCCTTCATATCTTTCCTTGACCTTGTGACGTTTTCCACCGAGGTCAAGGGAAAGTGTAAGGTAAAGACACATGACGTAATTTACTTTTAATCAGACCGCACCCTTTGTCTTTAGCCGTCCTTTTGATCCTAACCTTCACTTACTTAATACTCCTTTATGCTGCATGTAACACAGGCCGGCACATGAAGAGAATGGAGAGTCCATCCTTGAATATATAAGCTGCGGTTCAAGGCCGATAACTGCTGAAGATATTGGATCCTTCCCTGCTGCAAGGGGCATTTTGCTGCTGACCATGTGCTTTGACCTCGTTATGGGGAGGGCAAGCGGTTGACTAATTTCTCCCATGGGTGATGAGGGAATTAAAAAAGCAGCGACTAATTGGCAATTGCAAGGTCTAGACTGAAGGCCAGAGGCTGTGGCGCCAGAGCTACCTGGCACATCCCATCTGAGGAGGAGCAGCTTCTAAAGCCCACATAATCCTCAAAACTGCATCTTAAAACAATTTTTGGAAGACGAGCTTTTATGCAGTTGTTTTTATTCTTATCATGTTTGTCTGCTTTATTCCTTTTTAATCCTCGTGACTGAATTAATTACTTTACTGCTTTTTTATGAGTGTTTCATGTTTGTACTTTGTTCCCTGTTTTAAGTTAAAGAGTAATAAAATAAATAAATAAATAAATTAAGATCACAATATATCCGCATTGTTAGAGAACCTTTATACATTAATTGCCAGAACTTTAAAAGAACAATGCTTAGATTTAATTACAGCATGTCAAATACTTTGTTACCTTTTTCATAAATACAGTCTGTACTTATGGGAACGCCTAAAAAACTCCACATCCTTTAATGCCGAGGGAGAAAACAAAGCATTTATTATCATGTTAAAGAGTTGCTGTGTGGTTTTCTGCACGTCACACTAATTTAAAACTCAGAGGTGAATGGTATTTTTCAACCTGGTCCCTATGTTCCCATGTTTTTGTGTCGAAGGGATTAATTGGAGTCACCTTTTGTGAAAATGGTCCGGTACTGAGTGAGCAGCAACAGAGATAGACCTGTTTGTAAAAGAGTAGGATCCTTTTTGTTTAACCAGAAACAGCCCAGAGATCACCATCGTCAAACCCACCAGACTCCATTTAAATTAACAGTAATTTTATCATACTCAAACACACATCATTTAAAGTCAACAGAAACCAAAGGAAACTCACAGATGCGATCTTGGTTTGTCTTTCCAGTGTTTTAACAATAACAAGCTCTGGTTAAGTTGAAATAAAACCTTAATTCACCCAGTTGGATGTGAAAACATGCTGGCCCCATATGGGCTAAAATTATTGCTTATTTAAATGGAGTCTGGTGGGTTTGGCGATGGCTGTTTCAGGGATGTTTCTGGTTAAACAAAAAGGATCTAAAGCTTTATTCAAATAGTGTTAGATTGTTTAGCCTCTCGTAAACAAAAAAAAAAAAAGTGGTGAGGCTCCAAGGACCTGTAGTTCTTGAGGTTGCAAATCCTTGCATGATATATAACACCTCGTCAAAGCACAGACTGATGGTGTTGGGTAACGATGGCGCTATCAAACTTGATCAAACAGAAAGTGTTTGGCATGTTGCAAAATGCAAGGCACACCGTACTGCCTTTAATTTTTGTTAACTGAATGCCACTAGTGAAAAGATAAAAGCTTGCTGCACCTTTTTATTGTTGCCAGGCGACCACTCCATCACGTCCTTACCCTAACCTTCCAGTGTAATTAATCTACTGTTTATTTATTATATTAATTTGACAGTAATTGGTATGTAGTTAATAAAATGGAAAGGCAGAGGGTCCTTGCTGTAGCTCTGGTTGAGGGTGAAAGGTTTGCTGGGCACAGCGAAACAGATCTGTGTGGGTACATGAGACCCTAAAGAAAGAGGGTGGATCATGAGGAGTACCACCAGTTGGTCCAGGAGCTTCTCCTCCATGATGGCCGTTTCCAGGCATATTTTAGGATGACTCGGGGGCAGTTTGACAACCTGCTGTCTATCATCGGGACGTATAGCTCTGGGTATCCAGCAACTGCTACCACCAGTTTCTCCTCCACTGTTTACCAACTGTAAACTTGTTGTCGTGACTACCACAGAAGGCCCGCCTCTCAAATCATCAGACTGGACAATGGGAACAAAGATGACTAAAAAAGCGATGATGTGGGCTGTAGAGCTGTCAGAACGAACTTCGCTATTTGAAAACAATTCGAATTATTGTAAAAATAAGCATATCCAAAGTTGGAAACTAAGGTTTGAATATTTTGAGAAGAAAAAAAAAAAAAGGGGCGCTCTACTGTGCATTAAGAGATGTTTTTTGGGGAAATACATGACTGTCAAAGAAGCCCCGTTAACAAACAGACCTACAATCCATCTCCTCTCCTCTCCTCTCCTCTCCTCTCCTCTCCTCTCCTCTCTCTCTTCTCAGCGCCCTGTCAGCCCTGCGCTGACAGTGACAGGGCGCATCTCTTTGATCCGAAGTGATACAGCCCATTTGCTCATGCTTCGGGGTCGTTCGATAGAGTAATTGCAAATAAATACTGTTTTAATGTGCAACTATTGAAATGTTCACAAGGGCTTTCATAAATTCCTACAATGTTGCGGCACTGCTGCCTTTGCAGGTTAAAAGTTAATTACAGCGACTTGAAGTGAGGAGGAGCAACACGTCTGACGTGATGCAAAATATTAAAATAATGTCATTATAACACAAAAAATATAAAAATGCGGTGGCAGGCCTAGGCTATAGCCTATACCAAGGAAAAATGTGAGTATTATTCGAATTTTTAACATAAAAAACATTAAAAATTCGGGGCGTCGGTGGCTTAGTGGTAGAGCAGGCGCCCCATGTACAAGGCTGTTGCCGCAGCGGCCTGGGTTCGACTCCAGCCTGTGGCCCTTTGCTGCACGTCATCCCCCTCTCTCTCCCCCCTTCATGCTCATCTGTCCTATCGATTAAAGGCTTAAAAATGCCCAAAAAAATATCTTAAAAAAAAAACCCATTAAAAATTCAAATGTAATTTTGGGGGAAGATTGACAGTCCTGGTGGGCTGTTTTTCTGCTCTTAGTTGAAGTTTTTTCATCTCAAAGAGTTCAGAGCGCTCCGGCAAAAGTGCCAGGTGCCCAGAGCGCAAAAACGTGAGGTGTGTAGCAGCGCAAAAACAGCGAGCAAAAAGCTTCATTCTTATTAAAAACAATTACAAAAAGGTGCCTCCAGCTGCTAAAATGCTTTCTGTGTGATCAGGGCTTTATATTTCTCCAGACGTGCACGGATCTAGGATATTTATGGGATATATATTTAGTTTAATTAATCATATTTAGAGATTGTACAAGCTGGGGACATTTTTTACCCTTGCTGACCACGCCCCCCAAGTATAACTAGACACTGGATCTATAATATCAATATTCATTTCAGAACGTTGCCACCCATTTGTTCTTACATCTCCATTATTGTAGTGCTGGGCTGTGAACTAATCCACTCTCCACCCGCAGGAGCCATCTGTCCCTCATGTAATAAACTTCTGTGACTCATTCAAAGCTGTGGAATTTAATACCCTCCTCACAATCTTTTACATCGAGGCAGTTCACAGATCTTGAGGCTAGGACACTAGTTGGTGATGGACACAGGATCTAACACAATCAGGCTGTGGTCATGATTCCCTCAGGGACCTGCTTTATTCACTTGTTTTCCTCTGTTTGGACTCCCTGATATATGTGCATAGCCGTGCCCTGGAGGGGAGGCATTCAGAGAGGCTTTCTTGATATTCCACTCGTAAAGAGCCCAGAGGTGGAGAGGAGAGGTGGAGTGGTGAGAGGGACAGGACCGTTATTTCATAGGATTGGCTACAGGTGTTAAAGCTCTAATCTCTGCAAGGTCACAGGCAGGTGTTTTTGATGAGGGGGCTGATTCCTCGCTGATGTCGAGTTCCTCTGTTAAAGGAGCAGTGTCGAAGATCTATGGAGATTTGGTGGCGTCTAGCGGTGAGGATTGCAGATTGCGATCAGCTGAAGCTTTCAGAATTCCTTCAGTGTTTCAGGAGATTTTAACAGGAGCCGAATCATCCGCAGAGGTTTCCTCCTCTCCAAAACAAACGGACACCACTGAATCCCACACACTGGACCTTTAGAACAATGATTAATTCACATAGATTTTTATTTACACTTTTTTCAAGGTAAATTACAGTAATGCTATCCTTAAAAAGACAGTGTGGAAGATTTAGAGGGTTTTAGTGGCAGCTAGAGGCGAGGACTGCAGGGTGCTAAAATGTCTCCTGGGTAGAATTTCTTCAATGTTCATTTTTCCAGGAGGTTTTTACTATGAGCCAAATTGTCCACAGAGGCCTCCTCCTTTCCAAAACAATGGACCTGGTGATTTAAACTGGTAAAAACACTGAGCAAGGGGCTGCACACATGCTGCGTCTTTAACCGCCTGGAAAACACAAGGTTGGGCGCTGGGTGCTACTCTTGTGCCTTTTTTGTACCAGCTTTCAAGAGTGCAGCGGCAGGTTGCGTCTGAGGTTGCTAAGCAACCTTAACAAGCATTGTATCATAGCCTATTTACCTGAAATCCTGAGTGCAGAGCTGATCTTCTTCAGGTGCTGTTATTAAGTGTGTAGGCCTAAAACATTGTTGTTGGGACAGATGTGTTGCTCTGGCTTTTGAGCGCGCCTGCCACGCATCTACATTGAAAACAATGACTTTGAGGGCGCAAAAAAGCATGTGTACAGCAGTTTCAAGTAAAACGTCAGTGTTTCTCCAATGCAGTTTGGCATGTCGGAGACAGGCTGCTAGTCCGGCACCTGTTAATGTGGGCTAACCTTTTTTCTCTGATAATTAAGATCCAGATATTCAGGTTTTTATCAGGAGCTGAATTATTTGCAGAGGTCTCCTCTTCTTCAAAACAAACAGACTGGGTGATTTAAAGTGGCAAAAACACAATATAAAGCAGTTTTATGCTGAAAAATCAGTGTTTTTTTCTAGCGGAGGGGCTGCTAACTGTAATCGCCGGCGCAAAAATATAAAAGGCAATTATACCCAGAGGTCTCTTCCTCTTAACAATGGTGGCTGACATGAAAGCGCAAATGGCTCTATCTAGATGGCTCTATCTATCTAGAGCCAGTGTTTGGTTTGACTGTTCTGGGCTCCAGTAGACACATGGCAGTGCAAGATGGCAATCTCCCTAGACAAGGACCTGCTCCCGATGTAGATATAAATGACTCATTTTAAGGTAACAAAAACACTACGATTTCACACGAAAGAAAACATACTTACTACAATATATTCCATTTTCCGCCAATAAACCTTTATACCTTTATATAGGCAGACCTCGGCATGCAGCCTACAGCCTCTGAAAAAGCCGCTCCAACTTCCTTGGAAATGATCACTCACCCAGGAGAAAGACAGACGTGGCCGTGCATTTTTCTGTCACACTGATGCTTGTGTGTTCCTACTCCACCTTTTTTTGTGTGCCTTTGTGTTCCCTTTAAAAGATGGAAGCCATTACGTTTGGTGGTGAACATGACACATCGCAAATGGAGGGAGGTCACTGTGAGCCGAGCAGACTGGTGAAACTTTTCCACTTTGATGACATTGAAATGTCATTCCACTTGGGTAGGAAGCACTGTGCGCAACAATACAGAATGCTGCCGTTATTAAATGGGTTTTCTTCTCGCGCATGACTCCGGCCACAAAAGGCACAGCGGAGATAAGAAATCGGACCGTGCAGCTGCCGTGCCGCCTGTGTCTTCTGAGCCCGACGTCTCCAGCTGATCTGATGGGATTACACCTTAGGAATGGGAAAATTCCCCACCCCTTGACTTGCATCTTTCATCACTTCAGATGGCCTTTTGTGATGGGGGCAGGGTGAGAGGGAGAGTCAGACGGAGGAAGGGAAAGGAGGAAGGATAGGAGAATGATAGAGTGAGGAGGACGTGGAGAGAGGGAGAGACAAAGTGGAGATGGAAAATGACAATATAATATGATTTGATTTGTGGGGCAGAATGGAATCTCAGCGCCCATTTTCTGAGAGAGGAGAAGGGGAAACCAAGAGAGGGAGGGAGAGCAAGACAGAGGTGGGTGGAGGAGGTGGGTGGAGTGTGAACAGTATAGGGCCGTGGAGTTCATTTAGCACCGGGGCCGTGAGATGGCTTGACAGCTGCTGGTGGAGGCATTAGGCTGCTCACTTTAGTCCAATTTTGCTCTCTTTTTCTCGCCGCATTCCTCCCCTCCTCTCCCTCCGTCTCTAATAGCCGTCTTTGTCAGACCTGCAGTGTCCATCACTGCTACGTATGGACCCAGCTATAGATTTTAGTGGCTGAACTGAACTCATAATAATGACAAAAACAACATTACAATTCATTAACAGTCGCAGAATAGCTGCAGGCGATGGGACATTTTAGAGGTCATAAATTAGGAGAGTCTGTTTCCTGAAAGCCTGTAGCTCACAAAAGTTTGGTGCCAAAGTGAGACACTGTATCTGTCATTTGAGAAACACGACACCTGCTCTCAGAGAATGATTGACAGAAAAAAATTAGAATAAATTTAGATGAATTTGATATATCCACAATTCAGAAAAAGATACCTGCTCTTGCAGACTGAGTGACAGGTGAAAAGAAGTCATTTTCAAGGAGAGTTGGTCACTTGATGGGCAAAGTAACAGCTCTGTATGGACAGTATGGATTGTCTGTAGGGATGCTCCCTGAAAGTCGAAAACTCGAATCATCAGTTGGAGACCCCTCAGTCGACTGAGATTCTTTAAATCGAATTTTTTGTTTGTTTGTCAGTGCATGTGCAGTAACTAAAACATCCCCCAGATTTAGCTGCAGAGTGAGCACTCCTTGTTTTCACGCCGGGCAGCTGTGGATCCAGACCCAGGGTGAGTCTGAGTGACTCCTCAGCTTTCTGTTGCTCTGAAAATAGGTTGGAGGTGTGCAAAGCTTTGCCAAGTTAAAGCCAGGGCAAGCAGTTTTTCAAACAAGCGACAGCTTGTTCGTTGACTCACGCAAGTTAAGACATCTTCAATAGGAAACACTGAAACAATATAACGTTCGCTCAGGTGCTCGCTCACATGTCCAGTTAGGACGAGGTGTGAGACAGAGGCAGCGGGTCACGAAAGTTAACTGTAACATTTGGTCATCTAAAAAATTCTTCATTTTTTGTTTGTACTAAAAGACCTTCTATGGTAGCCTGGAAATCCAGACTCAAATCTAGAAAGATTTTGAGTCTGGCCCTCACCGATACACCCTTCCTACCCAAGGGGCGGCACTAACTGAGACATATTAAATGCCGCTGCACGCAATTCGATAGCCAATCAGAGCAAAAAACAAGGTGACGTATTCATTGCAGTAAGCCCCACTGGTTTGCCGACCAGTGGGGCTTACTGATATATTATGCTTTTGCCGTATCCCGTCGTCAAAACGGCAAAAACGTCGTTCCTGGAAGCGAAGGCTTCTAGGGCAGTCTTCTGTTCCTCTATCAAGAAAAAAGATAAGTGTAGTTGGCTTAGCGTTTCTTCCGAAGCTAAATTGAATGGACGCGGTCCTTCGGCAGCTGCCATCTTGGCTGTTTACTTTGCGACTCCTACGGCACAGCACTGCCCTCATCATGTTACGCCCGCCCAGAGCCCGTCTCTGTCAGATAGACTGATCTGATTGATCTGGTGGCAATTCACCAGGCTCTGCTCGTCGGGGCCAGATCCCTGTGCAGAGCAAGTTCGAATTTGCTAGGGGCAGGGCATCTGGATTTCCAGGTTACTTCTATGGAGCTGTACGTTTAGTTTTTCTGGTAAATACATTTTGTTTTAAAAGTTTTATGCCTGTTTCTTACTTGTGAAAATTAGCATTAGCATCATCACAGTTAACCAAAGCTGTAAATGCACCAAGCTAACCAAGTTAGCAGCTAGTGTTAGGTTGTGTTCACACTACAACGATACAGCAACTGGCTACAAAGTGATGTTTATTGGGAAAACTGAAACAATCTGATGTTTGTGCGGTTGGCCTATCACGTCATGTCCAGATAGGAAGAGGTGTGAGACGGAGGAAGAGAGGCTTTGTCCAATCAGGCTCCAAAATAACGTTATCTTCTACCCTGCTTAACAGTGGTGACTTTACCGCTCACAGCAAATGAATACAATATAATCTCTGGGTTTTGTTTGATACCTAGTGTCTGCAACACATTTAGTTGCACAATTGTCAAGCTCGGAGGGCTAGTTTGGCTTGGTTACTATAATACCTGAACGTCACTGTCAGCCTGAAGGTACCGCCGAACCCCATTCAAACTCTCCTGGTACAGCCCTAATTGTCTGTATTATACGGAATCAATTAGCATCATGGCATGGCTCATTTGATAGATCATAAGTTTTGGGAAATTAAGTCCAGTGTAACACAACCAACCAAACATCTTAAATCTCCTTTGAGTTTAAACATGCATACAATTTAATAATCCTCACACTGCAAATGATGGAATAAAACTGTGCTCTGAATCAAAGTGAATCCATTTTCAGGCTTCAGCCAAAGAACAGTTTTGTTTTTGTATTTTTTTTTTACTATCAGCTAAGAAGCAGCCATAATTACTTCTGTCAAGGACCTGAACCCTCTCAGAGAGGAGCAAAACAACATTACCTGTCAACAAATCTGTCTCCCTCACTCTGTTTCCATCTCTGTCGCTCTTTCCCTCAATTCTCAGTTCAAAGAGCATCAGTGGTGTGAAAAGCTGAGCAACATTTTCAGCAATACTCCGGTTTAAAAATAACCAAATACAACACAAATTATATATTTTTAGTCAATAAATATCAGTCCCTCCTTGTAGAGTGTGAGAAAACATATGTCTTGTAAGTACTGGATTATAAGTCTTTCTAAAGACTTGTAAAATCCTCAAAACATATATATTTAATGACTCTCACAAGGACGAGCTTACACCAGGGGCCACCTGTGTGCTCTTGCAATGCTGTGTAGAGAGGCAGAAAGGGAATTTCATTCACATTTTATTTGGAAATGTATTTTTTTCCACCCATCGACTGCACTTCTAAAGCTATTTATAGTAACATTTACATCCTGTCGATGTGTTTTTTTTCCAGGTAGAATGATTTTTTAGTCCGATATGCACATGATGTAACCTGAGGACTCCTCTGTATAGATCTGAGAGTGAATGAGTGTGAGACTGTTTTTCTGTGTGTCTCTATCTTCGTGATTATTGACCAGACCTTGAGGATTCACTTAATCTACTCATTTGATTACCCCGAGTTGCTTCCAGAACAGTTGCTCTAAAGAACAGCAGACTCAAGCAAACTCAAAACCTGTCTGCTCCTTATCTTGTTCAAATCAGTCTCCCATTAATGTCATGTTACCCTAGAAGGCCTAACACTAATGAGTCATGAGTGTGTGCATGTGTGTGTGCCAAGCAAGAACCTCCAGGGCTGAAAAAGTAAGCCAATGCTGAAGTGCAAAAAACTGCAGTTCCTCAAATGGCCACTTGAGGCTGGCTCCAAGAGCAGGTCGACCCCATTATAACTCACCCATTTAAATGTAAAATTAAGGTCGTGGGTGCTTTAAGTGACAGGTAGATGCCGTCTACTGACAAGTCACTACCATGGCGACAATGTTGGTTAGGGTAACCAATCTTGGTGTTACCCCAGATTCAGCACAGATATAGCCAAAGCTGTCGCTATTTCAGTGTGTTCTCAGATCACGAAAGTTAATTGTATCGAAACAATTGTTTGTTATTCGTTTGTACTAAAAGACCCTCTAAAGGTTCATTCTCACTACCGCGATGCAGAAATGCGGGGTGGATTTGCGGAATATTCGCGCAGCGCTTTTCCACGTTTAAACCATACACACAGGCGCGGTACAGATGCGGTGCGGAATTTCGCGTTGTTGTGTTCCAAGTCCGCGCAGTGTGAACAGGTGTGGGTGAACATGGACGAGAGTAGCAGCAGCAGCAGCAGCGAGCTAGCAAGTTAACGTTTAACAAGCGTTAACATCAACTTTCTTTAGCACTTACCACTCTCACTCTCTCCTGCCTGACAGGATTTTGGACTCTCACGGGTCTGCGTGACATCACTATAAACAAATAATTTCATTGGCCCAGCTGTGTAGTTCCGCCGG
Source organism: Epinephelus moara (assembly GCF_006386435.1). Lineage (NCBI taxonomy): Eukaryota > Metazoa > Chordata > Actinopteri > Perciformes > Serranidae > Epinephelus > Epinephelus moara. The sequence continues at coordinate 34,466,132 of NC_065509.1, forward strand.
CAAATTCTGCGGGGGTCAAAGTCTGGCGGAAACTTTTTTCACCGCACCAAAGTTCCGCCCCGGTGTGCAAACTCCCATAAGAACCCATGAAATCATCTTTTATATTTTTCCGTGAGAATAATCAGTGAGAATGGACTTTTAGACTGGGGTGTCAAACTCATTTTAGTTTGATCTCAGATGGGCCGGACCAATAAAAGCATCGCACAATAACCTATAAGTACCATCAGCTCCAATATTTCCCTTCTTTTGTGTAAAGACTTGCAAGTACATTCTGTAGACGTCAATCCTTTTACAGAACAGATGAACAGCCTGAGATGTCTCAAGAAAAATAAGTGCAATTTCTACAGTATGTCTCAGTTTTTCCACATTCAGTCAGTCGACTTCTCACTGTCATTACATGTGCATTTATCCAGACATTTCCTGACACAGACTATTTTGAACTGAAGCTGCTGAATGACTATTTTGCACAATGTTCAATTTCCTTAAACATAGTCACAGTGAGTTGTCATTGTTATATCAGAGCACTTTATTCTGGTCAGGGTGGAAAAGCCTCTGACGCACAACACATTGTCTAACTTGGCAAACATGGCACCTCATAGTCTTGTCATCTAGTGGGCTGGACTGGACCCTTTGGTGGGCCACTTCGGCCCACAGGCTGTATGTGTGACACCCCTGCTCTAAGGAGTTATGCGTTCAGTTTTTCTGCTAAGTTAATTTTGTTTTAATGGTTTTAAGCCTGTTTTTTTACGTGTGCTAATCAGCATTAACGTTATCACATTTAGCCAGAGTTGTAAATGCACTGTGCTAACCAGGTTAGCAGCAAGTGTTATGCTGTGTTTACACTATGAACGACACAGTTACAGGTTACAAGTCAGTGACATGAAGCTACAAACCCAACACGTCGCTGCGGATGGGCGTGAATCAAAGTTTAGCTGGCCTTAGCTTTTTTCAGCGCTCTAACTGACGCATCAACCAGTCTTGTTTTTGTTTCTAGCCGTGGTAGTGGGTTATTGAGCTAAGTTAGCTGATGCTATGCTAGCTTTATATGCACTGCATGGCACACAGGGGTGCAATGGGGCAGCAAAATGTGACATTTAACGAGGCTCAGGCATTGATCAAAAGTTTTTGTCAAAAGTTTTGACCAAATACCAACATTAGATGATGTTTCATCACACAAGCCCATGTGCGCTTCAAAAGCGACTCGGCATTAATGTAGCTGGTCACGCTTTTGTGTTGTCGCTTGTAGTGGAAACACTGAAACCACTCTTCCAAATATGTCCATCTTCTGGCTCCAAAAACCCAAGATGGTGCATCCAAAATGCAAAACTCTAGGCTGTAAAATGGGATTCCACAAACCAATCAGTGATGTCACGGTGGCCATGTCCATTATTTTACACAGTCTATAGTGTTTGCCTCTCTTCATTGCATTCTGCACACACATCTGTGTTGTCCTACGTGCCAGTATGTGTTCAATTAGGTCGTGAGAGTATAAAAGTTCTGTACTGACAGACAGTGTTGTTCTACTTTGGTGTAAAAAGGGGTCGTGTCTGGCAGAAGGAGAGGCTATTATGGCTCCTTTATGGATTATGAGGCAGGAGTGTGACCCTTATCTCAAGGTGAACGTCAGTAGCTGCCCTTGTCGCAGTCCATCACAACACTGTTCCCTATTACATTACAGGTGATGGCCCTGGCAGCACCTCATTGCAAACAATATCCATCTTAACAAGTCATTTCTTCCAGTAATGATCCTTACAAATCTTATTTCCCTAAAACAAGTGAAAAATTCCACAAGTAATGTGAGGTGATTTTATTTTCTTTCAATGCAGACAGTGCTGGGTAATAAGGCAGATCACTCAGTCGCACTTTCAAAGATACCACGTCTCTATTCAGGAAAGTTCTCCGTGCAAGGTGCCCCAGGCCAGAGACAATCCAGGCTGCACCATCTCACAGATGGACTGTTGACTTTTTGGCTTTTTCAAAGAGAAAAATGATTACAAGGCTAATTACAAGACAAACTTGTTGAGATGCAATTTGCACACAAGCAGACACAAACACTGCAGAGTGTTTGATGCAGAGCTAATCTCAAACTAAAGTATTTTCCTGTAAATGTGGAGATTATCAGGTTTTCAACAGGACACGTGATTCACACAGCAACTTATTTAAACAAATACCTTACACATTAAGCAGGAAACACACACACACACACACACACACACACACACACACACACACACACACACACACACACACACACACACACACACTCACACACTCACACACTCATCAGGTTTGATTAGTAGAACCTGGGAGACCTTTGTGATCTGGGAAGCACCTCTCTCTAATAAGACATAATAATTAATGCAAAGTGTTTCTCAGTGTGCGTCCTTGTTTACCCTCATGTGCCGCGTAGTGCTGATACAGAAACTCTATACAGTAAACACAGAGATGAAAATACTGATAAATACTACAAAATGCTTTATAATTTACAAATTATATAACAACATTCTGTTGATCGTAGCTACCACTGTTCTTACTGTTACTGTAACTAAAAGTTGTAATTTTAATCCAAGGAAAATATAAAGAAGGAATGATCATAACAACAGTGACAGCAATCAAAGACCCAGACTTTGGTGTCAGTTTTTTAGCGAAATATGCCATTCGTTTTCCTTGTAATCGGTCTCCAAACAGATCATGTCTCTGTCCAGCAGAAGCAGATGTGCAGCTGCTGGACAGCGCAACACATTCTCTCGACTTCATCACATATTGACGTGTGGTCATGGACATTTCACATCCAGACACAACATGCAAGGGACGTCGGGTCAAGTTCTGCATGTTGTCTTCTTTCAAAATACACTTCTGTTTTCACAGGAAATTTACCTTTTACATACAGTCTCTTTCAAAATAAACACACTACGTTGGTACACGGTGGTTGTGTTTGGGAAAAAGTGCGGGGTTTGGCTTTATAATCTTACAGGACAGGAAGACTGTTGTCCTGGGTGAAAGTCAGTGTTTGTTGGACCCATCCACCACCCCTCCCGCCTCCCCACTTGGACTTTCGCCTGTATTATTGTCCCACCGCGTTTCCCCCGACGCCACTGAGCGCCGTGACCTGCCACATATCATGCCAATGCAAAAGGACGGCTTTGTTTGTTGGTGTCACATACCACAAGTCACTGCCCAGGCAAGGGATTTCGCTGCCTTCCGAGAGAGTGGGTTGGACAGAGACATGATCTGTGAGACCAGTAACAAGGAAAATGAATGTGCATATTTAGATTAATAAAAACGTCAGAAAGCATCACGCAATGTGTGCTTTATAATCTGGTAGTCAGATTTAAGTTAAGATTTAAGATTTTAAGTTAAAACAACAAAGATATGATGGATTAAAGTTTGATTTGCAGTGCCCACTTTAACAGAACTGACACCAAAGTCTGGCTCCTCGAACGCCACCACTGTCGTCATCACCGTTCCTATTTCAGTCCTGGTTAATTTAGTGACACACACAGTTACCTTGGTAAGAACAACTACAGTCTAATAGCTTTTTTTTTGCAATCCAGCTGAAAATGCCAGGCGCTCCTCAAGAAACTGTGCACTTTCAGCTGAGACACTTGGTTGCATCTGGTTGCTATGATACAGAATATCCATGAAAGTAAACATGTCAGCACAAGGTAGAGTACTTGTTTTGGATGAGGGGAAGGCTAAAGCATGCAGGGAGAGAGGACGCAAGCAAACATTAGCTCACTTTTTCTACCTACGAGGTCAACCGTACCCAGAGGCCTGGTGAAACGCTGTTAAAATCTGGGTCTGGGCTTAAAACATGGAGAAGGTGTCACAGCACATTGTAATTGCATCCAACTCGAGGCATGTTTAACACAATGCTGTAACATGTACATCTGACAGTAGGTAACTCCTCTCCTCCAGATTGGGGATGGAGGGTTTTGAGCCACCTCTGCTGCTGTTTCTCAGCTGAACAACCCACAATTTACGGGACTTGTGATTGTAAAGTGGCCCTTCTTATTTCCCAATTTGATCAACAGCCATAGACAGCGCAAATTATTTGTGCAGTGTTGGTAGCCTTTGTCTCCAGTTGTCTGCCTTCCATCTGGATAGCGTTTCGATGTCTGACGTCATACGCAAAGAAGATATATACTATACAACAGCTCTGACAAGCTCTGATCAGCTCTTCAATGTAACTTTGATCAGCCAGAAATACAACAGAAGAAAAACTTCAGTATTTGTTTGCACTGCAACTGAACCCTCTCACAATGCTTTAATAAAGGTTGTGGTTTCCAGGCAGTTCAGGAAAGTGTTTGGGGATTTCTCATCAAATGCAGGCTACAAGTAGTATCTAATTTATTTATTACCTTTTAGTTAGGTTAACACTGCATGCATCTGTGCTAAATTGCATGTAGATGAGCTTCAAGATTTTATCTGCCCACAACATCCAGTGCCTGAGCCCCAGAAGGTAGAATATACACATAGTGAAAAACAGGCTCATTAACCTGATACAGTTAACAGTATCTAACCTGACTGCTCCTGTCCTATATGATGAATTTGACACACACTAAATCAAATGGCCAAAATACAACACCAAAACAAAAGACTACTGAGGAGCAGGACAGTAAATGCAGGTGGATTTTTGTCTACGGCAGATAAGCTCTAAGGAATACAGCAAGTCATGAGCAGAAACAGAAAACCACAGAGAGACTCACTTCAGGAAGGAACACAAGGTAACAGACAAGACATCTCTGTGTTGAGTTGACTGCAGACACGCTCTGAGGTACAGTAACACTTTGCACTTACATGTGTCAGGTCTGGAAGCATACAAATCTGTCACCAGGGTGAGGTGACCCAGCTTACATTGTGATCTGTGTAACTTCAAGTCTCATAACACTTTTGGAGAAAACTGTCATGTAACCACGACCTTTAGTGCAGCTCTCTCTCTCTCGATTAAGTTCTTTATTTAACTTTTTAGTTTGCTATGGAAACTGTGAGCCCAGTCAGAGTGTGTGCATTTATGTATTAGCTCTTGCAGCAAACATGAGCTGCAATCATTCCAACTGTTTCTATAGTCCCACAGTGCATTCATAACCTTTATAAAACAGTGAGGAGCTTTGTTATATGCATTGTCAGAGCTGTAATGAGTACGTTCCTGCCACGAAATGTTCCCGATTACACACAAAGCTCCCAATATGAAAATATCCAGATTTAGACCAGCCTTTATTGAGCTATGAGGAGCCCTTGGTAGTAAACCTTAGTTGACAGTTCCTGGAGCCGCTATACAGTAAGAACCTTTAGCAGCACCTCCGGTGTTTGACTATTTCAGGAACTATGAAACTTTTTATTACCTTTTTTTTTCAATCAATACCCTCTGTTTGAAAAAGATCTAACTGAGCTGTGACCTGAATACAGTCCCATTAAATGCCTGGTGTGACTATAGGTAAGGGAAGGGTGTGATTATTAGAAAAAATGGTTTTGCACTAATGACAACAGGGGATACATTATTAACACCTGTTGGACACTGAGGGCCCTATTTAAACAATCTTTAGCTCATGGTCTAAAGGCCCTGACGCATCAAGCCGAGTGTTGAGCCGCTGGTGAGCATCTGTCGTCCTTGTATGTGCGCATATCACATATCGCCATTTGGTCATGGACTTTCCACGTCGAGATATTACATGCAAGGTATCCACTGTCAACTTCAGCCTGTTACATGCTTTGTCTGTTTTGAAAATACACTTCCATTTTCACAGGACACGTACAGTTTGCATAGAGTGTCTTTCAAAATCAACGCACTACGTCGGTTCAACACCACTAATTGACCTTTTTTATCAACAGCAAACGCGCATGGTAACATTTAGCCAACACACATACGGTTGGGTTAGGAAAAAAGAACAAGGTTTGGCTTTAAATGGTAAATGCACTTGTTTAGTGTTCACACACTCACACACCAACGGAACAGCCATCAGGAGCAATTTGGGGTTCAGTATCTTGCTCAAGGATACTTCAACATGCAGACAGGGGGAGCCAGGGATTGAACCAACTATCTCCCCATTAGTGGACGACTTAACTTTCGTTCCTGTGCTGCATTTCCCCCGCTATAAACTATAACAGTGACCGGTTGTGTATCATGCCAACGTGCAAAAATGCCTTTTTTCATCTGTGCCTGACGCCAGAGGTCACTGCACAAGTGCCGGATTTCCACAACTTCGGAGTGAGACCGGGTGGCCAGTGGCTTTAAAAAAGGATGTAATAATGTATAATCAATTGTCCCATTATAGTCATTTTATCCATCCCACATGGAATAAGCCTTAAAATACATCAAGTATAATCGATATCACCCACCCCTAAGAGAGTGTAATTAATACTTTCCTCATTGATGATGTATTACTTCACCCACCCGCAACCCAGCTGCGAGTCCCTCTGTGTGTAACAGAGTGTAAGCGCATTGTGAACCCGGCATAGGCACATCCTACTATCATACTACACTTTGACTATAGACTAGATGTTTGATGGTCAATGGCACAATCGCTATCTGTGCCTAAAATTACAAAACACCAACAATGTGCCTGACCACATCTCATTTTAAGAGCTACACAACCATGAGCGCAATTTGGTACTTACACAACGTGGACACTGGTCGTTAAAGTGACGATTGCGGCAGTCTGAGACTAGCCATGACAGTTGCACTGCGCCATGCGCCGGGTGTAAGATAGAGCCCCAAGGGAGGTACAAAAAAAAACCTGGAAACCTTTTTAACAGGCACAAGACAGATGTGCTGTTAAAAATAAATAGATGGAGAAAAAGACTGACTGCATCAGCTTCTCTTGACTGCTCAGAGTCAGCTCTAGAATAGAAAATTGTTCTGTCAGTGACATATTATTAAATAGCATGTCTTCTATAATGACAGATCATTTGGGACATTGGGGGAAAGGGCTGCATTTTTGGCAGCAATGGATAAAAACATGACACAAGAGAAAATATGCTGCGTCATCATTAACCGTTGCCCTCTAGACCTTAGATTCTTATGTTTCTGATTTACCAAAAAATTTCTTGGGGATTCAACTGTGTACATGACAGACTTACTAGATTTAAATGTATCAGACAACTTAAGATTGCTTTTTTTTTCTTTCAATCTAAAAACTCGACTAACAAACATGTAATCAGTCAACCACCTCTGGTCGATCCCATCACCCTACACTTGACATTCAACGCCATGTCACACAAATGTTTACAAGATTGCAGCAATGCGAAGCAGACAAGCAAAAGCCCACCTCAGCGCTTCAGATGCCTGACGAGGTTGTGGGCTTTTAACCGACAAGGCTCAATTAAAAAGTCCCATGTGGATTATGTGCCCTGGTGTCACCATGATGGAATGGCGGTACTCTTTAACCCCACGACCAATGGTTTTCCACATCAATCTTGGAAAAGCCACGGCGTGTGCAGTTTTTGATTGTTGGGCAGCCAGCATTTTACCGTAATGCTTTATCGAGTTGTGATAGGACTGCTGATGAATCTGCACCGTAAAATCTTTTAATGCCGACTCTGGATCTGGAACCTGATTACAAGGAGCGACTGGTGTTCATCCAGTCAAAAGGCCATTGTTATTGGAACTGGGTGATGATATTAAACCCGTGCTCCTGAGCCTGTTCACCTATTGTGTTGTGATTTCATCTTTTGACCTCTGCGCAAAAGATATTTCTCACAATAACACCGTGACAGAATAGAGGGCTTGAGGGTATTATTAGACCATTGTCAGTGGAACAAATGAGTAGTCAGCATTCTCAACTTATCTTTCAATCAAAAGCCTCCTCGGCTCCATCTGGATCATCGACCAAGGCAGCATTTTATTTAACACGATTAGGATTGTCAAGGCATGTAATATGTCGCTCAATTTGCAGAAATGTTTCTTTTCAGGACAGATAGATTTATATACGGTAGTCACAGCCTTGCAAACATCTGATAATAACCACTGTATTCTGGAGAAATAAATAAATAAAGATGTGTTTGAGTTCAGGTACAGGGCAACTTTGTTTCCACTACCGTGTGGCTCTGAATTTTAGCAGCTGGCATGATCTGCTCTGAGGCTTAGCCCCGTTCAACCAGCTCCAGAGCTCTGTGCAGCGGGCTGTCTATCAGTGCTGAAAAGAGGGCTGGCGTGACCTTCTCCATCCATCACTGGACTCTGATGTTGCCCTCTGAGCAGAATGATAAAAAAAGACTCTGACCACATGAAACGAATGTAAAGAAACCTTTGTGCCATCGGTGCTGAGCTGGTATTTGATTACAAATCCTGCCAGTATCACTATGATACTGTTAAAAACATTTCCTACTGTTCTATCACGCTATGCCAAAACTGAATGCATTTCCACACATTCTCTCAAAAGACAATCTGGGAAATGTTGAGAAACGTGATTTTATTTTAGGGCCGTATCGCCCACCCCGAGTCCAAAGTTATGGATCATTTCAAGCTGAACTAAATTAAACTTTGCACAGTGCGTCTACAGTAAAACCCAACTAGCTCATCACAAAGCATGACGTCAGTACTTCAGCATCTCAACAGAAAGCATCCGGTCCAGGGAGCAGGGCCAACAGAAGGTAAAATTAGCATTAGCATTAATGTTAGCCTCCCTTCGGGCTGCCAGCACCAGGAGCTCCCCGCTTACCTGCCGGCACACGTTCCACCAGATGACACGAAACCTGTAGACCTCCCACTGGCGGATGAGCGTGAGGCCCCAGGCAGCACAGTGGGAAGACTGCAGCATTTTATTTTCTGTGTTTTCTTGAGCAAAACGTCGCTAATGTAGGGACAAAACCACAGGAAATAAAATGCTACAGTCAATTTGTGAAAGCCTGGCTTCTTTCATTTTATTATCATTATAGTCATACACACACAAGCACACACACACACACACACACACACACAGACCTACAGTACTTTCCTCACAGTGATGCATTTAATACCCCAAAAATCAAAGTATCATGTGGTGTAAGTTAGGGCTGCCACCTGATAGTCAACCAAACGTTAGTCAACCAGAGAAGTCATTCGTTGGCAAGATTTCATTGGTCGTTTAGTCACAGGGGAAAAAAAATGTTAAACTCTTTCAGGAGCTGTGCCTTGACAGATATCTTTCCCTTCTTCCGTAAATATTCAGTCTGATAAATACGGAAAAGTCGATCATGTTAGTGCAGGGCTACCCAGAGCTTTACATCTGTCCCACAGACGACAGGCCTACACGCTTATAAACAGCAGCAAGAAGATCAGCTCTGCACTCAGGATTTCAGATAAATAGGGTGTCTATTGCTTGTGATGTAACCTGCCACCGAGCTCTTGAAAGCTGGCACAAAAAAGGCACAAGTAGCGCCCAGCATCCGACCTCTCATTTTCCAGGCAGTTAAAGACACAGCATGTGTACGGCCTCTAATTTCCAGGGCTGGTATCTGCGGTTATTCCACAGGCTAGTTAATAACATGTCGGGCAGGAAATCCAAAGTGTGGGATCATTTTGAGAAGGTGAAGGACGAACCCAAGGTGATATGTAAACTCATCTTCATTGGTCGACTACAAACATGACGTATCATCTGAAACATGGAAGTAGCTACATGCCCATTAGCCCACAGCGTCATTAACAGGCGGCTCGCTCAGTGTGTGACGTGCACTTGTAGATAAAATATAGGCCTATATTAATGAAGGTTCATTAGTACGGTTTTGTATTTCTCTGTAATGTAGCACAGTGTTAACAATGTTACTGATACTATTCTTTCTCACACCTTCAACTCAAACCATTGTGTTGCCCCGCCCAAAATATATCATTTAATTATTAAATTGATATCATAAACATGTGGGCGACTAGACGACTAATGGCCCAAAATGACGACTATCAGTCAACTAGGAAAATTCTTATCGGGGGCAGCCCTTATGCAAGTAGCAGTTAGCGCCTAATAATTGTCTGCAATTTAAGCAATAAAAACATTGATTTTTTTTAAAAAAGGAAACCAATTAGTTGTTTATTTGAGATACCTGTCCTGTTTCTCTTTTGTATATTTGCTATTGGTCTTTAATAAAGAAAAAGCATTTCTTATCTGATCACTTCATGGATTTATCGGTAGAATACTTGATTAGGAAAATACTTGACAGCTGCAGCCCTACTGATAAACAACAAGTGCGTACACATTGCACAGGGACAACAGATCCTCAGAAACATCTTAAGCAAATATTAAAGACATAACACTTGAATACACATTATCTTTTTGTCATGCATGATACAGTAGTTGTGTGCAGCTTTTAAACCAGTCAGCGAGGGTCCTCCAGTGCAATTTAAAAACGTACCACGAGATCAACATATGAAAGTATTTGTGAAATAAGTCATGAAACAAACTGTTGATTGGTTCATTCTGCCATGTTAATGTGACTGCAACCCCTGCATGAAAAGCAGTGTGATGCATCCACTTCAAATCAGGTGAAATGACACAGAGCTATTATTCAGTTGTGACTGACCGTGGATATTTGAAATCAAACAGTGGGTTGTTAACAGGTTTTGAGGGCTCATCAGTGTGGTGCTTGGAATTTAAGTAGGTAAAAAGATGTATGCCAACAGCTCACAGTCTTAGATGAATACATACACACGAGCACACATTATGCATGCTCACTGCAAATAATTCAAATGGTTTAATTTTTCATATCAAGAAAATTCCTCGTGAGTATCTTGCAGGAGGTGGTCACTGTGTGCTTACAGAACAGAGACAATTCAAGGATGCAGTGGCATTAGTGTTGTTCTGATCAGTGAATACCAAGTGACAAACATTTTGGGGAAAAAAAACACTTCAACACATGCTAATTAAACAAATGGAGGTTTTTTCTCATTTTCAATTAAGCCAGTCAGTGTGCTTACTCTGTCTTTTGGTGGCCGCAGGACAGAAGGAAGCGGTTGAGGAAGGGAAGCAGAGTCTTGAATGCAGATTGAAATCCCCAAACAGAGGCAGCCCTGTGCCTCTGCAGCCAGCAACTCTTAACCTGAATTGTCTCTCAGTACAGTTTGTAGGACATTAGTTCTGCACAGAAAACTCCCAGGATAAAGCCTTAAGACAGCATGGATTGCATACACTGCCAGGAGCTAAGAATGATAGAGTGGTCTGTGTATTCACACTGTCTCTCTCACTAGTATTATATGTTTATTAGTCTGTCTCAAAGCCAGCCTTATAAAACTGGCCAAGGACCTCTCTTGTCATACAAACCATTTTTCACTCCACACCACAGCACCACTTTTATAGTGTTGCTCTGCCCTCTTAAGAAACGGTCAAAAAAATTCAAATGCGCTCGCTTTTCAGCCGTCAGCCGGCAAAAGGAATAGCTGAGCACCCGGTTGTTTGAAATATGAGGTCACTGTCGCAATATACTGCAAGTCTTCAACTCCACTTTATCACATTTTTAAAAGAATAGGTTGCAGCGGCTCCTGCAAGACTAATGTAAGACAGATGCATTGTGGGAAGACCTTTACCTTTGCTATCATTACAGTATTAATGCAGTATAGATGTCGAGAGAGGGACTTACCACTGCAGTATAAATGCAATATAGATGAAGAAGCTGGGACCTCTACCATGGTTACCTCTATAGTATTAATGCAATATAGATGCAGTGGAGAGTTTCTATCATGGTTCATGCCACTGTAGAGGTAATTAAACACACATACGGTTGAGCTTTAATCGCCTTTTCGTTACAGCTGTTGGCAATTGCTTTGGCCCTTTCAGCGTTCAGAGTTACACTGAAGCTCCACTGAGGAGAAAGTGATGAAATTTTCAACAAGATCAATTGTTAAGATTGTAAAAAGTAAGAAAATAAGGCCCACGTTGAAAACATCCCTTTAAAATCGACTAAAGAAATAATCTCTGACCCGGGTCTAATGCCCAGCGAAGAGCCTCAGAGCATTGTCATTCTCTAAATGAAAGGCAGGGAAATGATTTATCTGCTCTACATAATCCTGATCACCCACATCATTAGTTATAATAAAATGCTAATAATGTATCATATGTCTTCAAGGGAAACTCATTTGTCAAACGTTCATTTGAATACGACAAGAATCTCTGCATATTTTCCTCGCACCTTTTGCAACGAAGGAGATTATTACTTTCAACACTGCGACGATAATCATCCCACGGTGTGAACGATTAGGACGCTTTATTCACAGGTTGCTGAAAAGTTACACTGAGTCTGTGCAGCTTCAAGGGTAACTTCAGTCATTTTCAAACTGAACCCTATTTTCTGATGTTTTTCTGTCAAAGTGATTCATGGGAACAACATTCTTGAAATTGGTCCAGTACCTTGCAAACCGCATCGGCAAAACAGACTACAGTGTAACCACTTGGGGCACTTGGCTTAGGGCTGGGCAATTAATCACAAATTAATCGACATTCAAAATCTCTCACTGACGTAATCTTGCCCATTTCGGTAATTTCATTTGTTTTCCATTCTCTTGATACCTTACTCACTGTGTGTGTTCAGGTAGCGTCCCCCTTAAACTCGTACTACTGCCCTGAAACTTGTACTACTGCCTGTGTAGTCACGGGACTCCATCTCGTCCAGTATGCGAGCTGAAAGCGACCTGGAGAACTCAAACAACGAGCCTACTTATTAAATCAGCAGTTGTGGAAATGTGTAAACTGCATTGTTAAAGCAGACGAGCTGAGCATTAGCTGGTAAACATTACGTTTATTCACTTTACATGGAGCTAAAAGTATTAGAGAATTGTGGTAAATGTTTGTCGAATGTGTTAACATCTGGAGAGTTGTAAGAGATCATAAGTCATCTTTTAGGACGAATAGAAGCTAGTGTGGGCTCTGTTGAATTTAGCAACATGCTAACGTAGCAAGGCAAGCTAATTGCTAATGCACCTGGTAATAAAAAAAACAATCAATGCTTTGAGATGGCTGTCAGAGATGATAGAGGTAATATCACGTCATCCTGTCTAAATGTTTCATGTTTTATTGCCCAAAATGTTCTCGAAAAGAGGATTAACATACCGTTGTATGCCTGAAGGTATCATGGGGGCTAAGAAGAAGGTGGATAAAGATTATATTCAACATGAAAGATATGTAAATCCCCTGATCATATCAATTCCATTTAAAAGAACTAATTTCACCACAAAATTGTGAATGCTGGTGCGACTGGGCCTTCAGACTTCCCCTTCTTCCCCATTATTTTGGCACTACATTGTGAAGTGCTGCTTACAATAATTGAACATTTCCTGTTCTGCAATCAGCACAGTGGCTGAGGGTGAAAGAAGGTTACAGAAGCACAAACTAGAGACATGAGAGAACAGATAACAGCTGCTAAAATGTCCTCCAAGACCCTGGAAGACTTTACATAAGATAATGTGTTGCTGCATACAGTAGAATCGCCCGGTTACGGACAAGTACCACCTGAACGCGGTGCATGTGGTTTACCGGCCTTAAAAACAGACGTAGAAAACCCAGGTGCTGCAGCTTCAGTCTGTGTCAAGCAGATTCCACTGTATCATCCAGCCACTGGCTTCCCATCTTAAACCACTCATGGAAAATGAACAGCCGTGATAGGATATATATTGCTGCTCCCCACTGTTGTCAGTTTGGCTGGATGTACAGCCATGTTATCTATTACCTCCTATAAATTCCAATTATCTCCCTCGTCAGATAAGATCACACACGCACATACGCCCACATGTCAGCGTGGCAACACGCACAGAGCAGGAGGCAACAAAAATTCAGTGATAGCAATAAAATAATCCTGTCCTTGAATCTAATCTCTACCGCCTCAACTGTAGACAAATTCCACACCAGTGTAATTAAAGCTGATTTGGCATGATTTACACGCTATGGGCAAGATAAAATAAACATGATTAGGTTAGACAAATACTGAGGTCAATATTTTTTAAGGCTTGGAAATTAATAATACATTTCGTATGATAAACACTTGCACCACGGGCTCCAAGCATGGAATGCTAAACAGTTAGGTTGCTGTGCCAAGCAAGGATCTGGGGCCCCCTGCTGTTATCAACACAACCTCTTTGTTAATTGCACAAAATATGCCTCTTAAGGCACTTGTTATGCCTCAAAAAAGGGGCATAATGTGCTTTGAATTTGCAAAATAAATGATTTTCTGTCACTTTTTTCCCCCTTCTCATTTTGGAACAAACATTTTCAACTGCGACACACTATTACCGTCTGTTCTTTGAAAAGCAAACAGCTGTACAGCATTTGTTGTGTATAAGTGCAGACATCACAGCCAAGCACAACTTCTGTACCTTTACATCTGAACCTTTAAACAAGTAGAAAGGAAACAGACGTGAGATGTATGGCAGACACAAACTCCTAAACTTTGGGTAATGATGCAAAATATGCTCTGCAATTTCTGCAATCTACGAGATCTGGGACACGCTGTGTTTACAGTGATTTCCACCTGAGAAGGACTGGAACCTGAGAGAGAAAGAAAATAATGTCCCGCTCATTGTGAGCTGCTTATCGCAGGCACTCAGCAGTGTCATCCTCTAAAATTAGCTTGTGCTGGCTGAGCACTATCTGGTGAAGATAAAATAAGGGAGGGGGATCAGTTATGCTGCATTATTAATCTTGAGATGTGGAGGGAAAGAAAGAGAGGAAAAAGAAAGGGAAGGGTAGGAAGAATTGAATTGAGAGAGGGCGATGTGGTGTGAGGAAAGGACAAGATAACTTCCCTTTGAACTCCCTTTTTTACAAGCTGGGAAAAAAGAAAAACATTTAGCTAAATGAGGCTGCCACTCTCACCTGGCACAGCTGCAGATTTAGGTGGGCGGAGAGTCTGCCACTAGCTTGAGGTAAAGAAAAGTCAAGGAGATGACTGTCCCCTCTAGGCTGGTGGGAAATCACTGCAGCCGTGGACACACATATGTACAGTGGTGCTCTCTCTCTCACAGACACAGTCACACACACACACACACACACACACACACCAGCATAAACATGACTGGCTCTTTTTCATTTTCTACCCCAAGAGAGATTTTGGATGGCCCCATTGCACCCAATCCCACCTCTTACTCAGGTTGCTGCCACATTGCAGCTCTATATCTATTCTTGAGGTCAAAATTCAATTACATCACAGTATAAACGCCTCAATTCAATATAGTGTTTATTTTGTGATAAGCCACAGCCATGAAAAGTTGATGTGTGGTTGTATTATACCTTGACTAATAGCTTGGGGTCTGAGGATCAACTTTTTTCTGTTTTTTTTCCTCCCTTCCTAACAGAGTACCTGTTATATAAGGCATTTATCTCATTTGATATTTTGGTCATTCAGTAAATAGCTACTTATTCAGAGCAGCTATACAGGAAGTGGCTTCAAATGAGGCTGACTCAACAGACACCTAAGAGCATATAACCACGCACAGTCAATTAGTGATGCGCATGCATTTGTATTCCCACTGAAAAGCATTTGCTGTGCAGCTGGGGCAAAATAAACCATGTGGGCTCGCTGCAGAAGATATGCAAAACAGTGCGCATTCATGAAAAATGTCTGTTTTTTGTGGCGTTTTGAAACACTTATAGCATCATATTTACCGTGAGAGGCGGTGGTGTGATGCTGGTGAGCTAAAGTGACATTTTGCACTGTGAGCCATGTATGGAAATGTCATCAGAGAAAACAAGGGAGTCCATCAGTACCACATCCACAATTTATGAATTCATGCATCTGGGCAGGTCAGGGGGAAAAAAAAAATGCCAGCGTGGCACTTCATCCACCAGTGATGAAAATCCAACTGTGATCCAGCAGGGTGGTTCAGGACAGGAGAGGTTTTTCAAGATAAAGCTGCTATAAAAAATGAATGACTATTTGCAACAAACACAGTGGCTCCTGAATCATTCATGGGTCGTGTAATGGAAAAGGAATGAATGACACAGGAAACCCTTTACCCAAACAAACTTCCATGGAACAACAGGATTAAGGGGGCAGATGACATTGAATCCCAGCAAAACCTCTGACCAGCATGTTTATTTCTATAGTGTGTTGGCGGTGCAGTGTTGTGGTGGGCTGGATCAACGGGAGGGAGGATTATCAGCCATGTCTGCCATAAAACATGTCTGTGATCAACATGCTTTATTTATGGGCACAAGCTAAAGATTCTAAATGTCAAGTGACTGTGTTTGCATGCACAAAATATTCTGTTTTTTTCCCTTGGTGTGAAAAAGACAATGAGTCTCATCTACTGATACATGCAATAGGGATGGGGGAAAAAAAGGAATACAGTATAGTATCACAAAATTTTTGTGTGGCAATATCATATCATCACATAGTGCCAAGTATTGATATTTTATTAGCCTACCTATTCGCCTTTAGATTGCCTACTTGAATAATATAATCAATTGCTCCTTCAGTCCACTGGAGAAATTTTGCTGCAAAAAAATAATTGAACTGAGATGAAGAGACCAAAAAGCTTTATCTTGTTAAATAAAACAGATGTTGACAAAGTTTTCCTTTGAGGACATAATTTACAGTTGAAAGAAGGTATTAAATCGCAATATATTTTCGTGCAATACTCAGCATATTGCAAAATATTTAAAATTGCTATAATATCATATCATGACTTAAGCATCTTGATAATATCATATCGTGGATCCTCTGGTGATTCCCACCCCTTATATGCATCAAAATGCATATAAGGGGTGGGGTGATGCATTGGATGTGCTGAATGTGCATATTAAGGCAGTACAGGAGGAGGTGCACATTAATAATCCTCCAGGACTGTAACATGCTCATGTTTAACCCAAACAATGTGTCATGTGACTGCAGTTGGTTCAGAATCAGATCCAGGTCGGAACACGTTCTCCCCACAAACGAACCGCACCAGAGTTCATTTGTAACTGGATCGAGACCAACTCTTCAAGAAGGTCTTGGTCTGGTTGTTTTGGTGCACAGTGTGATTGCTGTGTTCACACCTGCCCAAACGAACTGCACTTAGGGGGCAAACAAACTTGAGTTCAACTGAACCGTACCAAACAGGGCAGGTGTGAAAGCACCCTCAGAATCAGTGTGTGCCTGCTACGTATCTGCAATCAGCTTACTGCCACGCCCCCATTTCTCAACACAAGGAAATATCTTTAACTAGAGGTGTATCATGAAGAAAGTGGTGAATTTGTTTCTACACACATATTAGTGAATTTCTTTGCAGTTGGAAACATCTGATAAGCCGTTTGTTATTCTCTTTAAATGTGTTACGTTCTCTCCTGTAGGCACAGGCTGCCTCCAGCAAGGCTAGATATTCCATCTGAAGAGCTGCTTGGGGGTAAATAAGAATCTTTTATATCCCCTTTACATATACAATAGCCAATCATTATGATAGTGAGCGAATAAAAACAACTAAAACCCAAACTGTTACATTTTATTGTGGAAATTCTCATATACTCCACTGTAAACTAACTGGGACAATCAGTGTTTATGGTTTAATACTTTAATTATGACAGCAGTTAATGAGGATGAATGGGCATCAGTTTCATAGTTATTTAAAACATTTGGCCTAACGTTTTTAATTTTTGCCTTTAAAGCCGTTTTTAATTATTGTGGTTTAATATGGGATGCATTTAATTAAAATGTGTGTGTTTACATTTTCCAAAGATAGCTGGTTCTTCATCATTTGTTGGTTCACATGGTCTGAGGCTATTCTAAATTTGTTTGCAGAGTATGAACAAATTCAGGTGGAAAAAACATTAAAGAATCCCAGATTTGTTTGTAAAATGTACAGGGTTTAAGCTTTGTGCGTAAACACTTTTTTGTGTTCATCTGTGGCTAATTCATTGGATCATACAAACACAGCCTCCCCCTTTCATTCCTTCAACCACCTTCTTGAAAAAAGTCGGCAAGTATTATTTGCTCATATCCAAGAACCTGTTGATATCCAAGTCTTTCATTTTGTTTGAAAGTAGGTGTGTTTCTCCTTCCGACCAGAAATGTGGGCTTGTCTTGTGGGCATGCATCTTTACCCAACGGCCTTGTAAACTGTTGGCTAGTTGGGCTGTGTACAACACACAGAGCTAACCATTAATGAACAAAAGGCTGTGTGTCGCAAAACTGAGCATAGCGTTAGCTCAGGCAGGACACGATGTCAAGCTCAGCTCACATCCCAGCTACATCAGCTGATCTCTGATTGATGGAAGGCAGTCAGCTGATAGATCACATGATTCCTTTCTATGAAACCAATTGGTGAATCTCATTCAGGGCGCCCTATTTAAACTGCTCTGGCCTGCCTACTGTTGCTGCTTCCTCTGCGGGTTCCTCTTTGCAACCCGCCTCCACCCCAGCTCCTCGTTTTCATGCTGTGTCTGACTTATCAATGTCATTTCTGTTTGTCATTGATGCTGCTCTGTTCTGTTCCTGGGGGGTCTTTGCTGCTGCTTTCCCTGCCTTACTGTGCGTTCACACCAAAAGCGTCATGAGCGTCATAAGCGGCCGGCAGCCATTCATTTTCAATGTACGCTTGCTACGAAGGGCGTCAGGGGCATCGGCTGCAGCGAGCGACCGCGAGCAGCGCGATGCCAGCGACCAGAGCGTCAAGCTGAAGTTGAGAGAAGCTGAACTTTATGCAAATGAGCAGCGCCGCCGCTGAAGCAGCAGCCAATTGCAGACCGGGATTCAAGTCGAAGGAGGGAGAAATTGAAACAGAGAAAAGAGAAGAAGAAGAGAGAAAACAGAGAAGAAGAAAGAGGAAAATGGAGGATGTGTATGCTATATTTATAGACTTTGTTTTCCCTCCAAATAAGCTCCCGCTTATTTACCACCAGTTACATTTCTCAATGGTCCTACGTGCCAACAGGAAGGTAAACTTACACAAATAAAAAACTTATAAAGGCTATATGACTGTTTTTATTGTGTGTTTATTAATTAGTACTTGAATTGTGAAATTAAAGTCATGAATAACACAGAGTATAGACATCAGTGATAGTAGATTTATTCATCCATATTTGCACAGCTGGTCAGACATCTGCAGCGCCCGCCCCGCCCCTTTGGCCGCTGCCAGCAGCTACCAGCGCCTGCTACGCTGGCAGTGCAGAGCGATTCCAGCGACCAGAGCGCCTGCTGGCGATTTTGAATCTTTTGGTGGGAACGCACAGTTAGGCTTTCCATGTAGGCGTATGGAAGGGCAGGGAGGTGTGCTCTCTCCACCTTAGGCTTTCTACGTAGGTGCGTGGAAGGGCAGAGAGGTGTGTTCTTTCCGCCTTGGGCTTTCTACATAGGCGCGTGGAAGGGCAGAGAGGTGTGCTCTCTGCCTTAAGGCTTTCTACATAGGTGCGTGGAAGGGCAGAGAGGTTTGCTCTTTCCGCCTTTGGCTTTCTGCGTAGGCCTATGAAAGGCAGAGAGGCCCCAGAGCAGAGCCATACCTCGTTTGCGCATGGAGGGGCAGAGAGGTGTGCTCTCTCCATCTTAAGTTTCCTGTGTAGGACTAGGAAAAGCAGAGAGGACCCAGAGCACCATACCACCAAATATAATACTGGAAAAGGAAACAAAGTTCTTTTGGGTAAAGTGGTCCTCACTGAACTGCGGTAAAAAAAAAAACAGCTGAGATGTATATTCTAAATGCGCTATATACATATCTAAAGAATACTTTGAAAACCTGAATAATACCAGCATATCAATTAACAATTAATTATTAATTAATCAATTAACTAAACTCCATAACTGCCTTAAAGACATAAAAACTTGGATGAGCACCAATTTCCTG
>NC_065509.1:34486964-34567475 GCF_006386435.1 Epinephelus moara
GGGATGTCGTATGCTGTAAAGCCCTGTGAGGCAAATTGTGATTTGTGATAATGGGCTTTATAAATAAAATTGAAATTGAAATTGAAATATCATTGAGAAAAAAGGACAATTAACAGAATATGCTGGACATGACTCATATCAATTTCAGAATATTGTCATATTCACAATAATAGTGGAATATTAGTGTGCATGTAAACACAGTCACTGTTTTGTGTGCAAATTACAGGCAATACTGACCTGAAACTCTCATCCAAAAAGGAATTAAAGGTTTGCAATGTACCATGATAAAAAATTGAGTTAAATCATGTCTATGGTGTCATTACAGTTTGCTTTTCCACATGTACGATTAATGCCGAGGTGGTTTGTTCCGTTACTCCTCAAGGTCCTGCTTTATGTTAGCTACACTGTAGATACGGACTAACATCTGTTTTGAGGATTCATATGAATTAGTCTCTTAAAACTAAAAGGCTCTGATTACCGTGTGGCTGTGATATTTGTGTCTTCTTTTATCAGCTGAGAATTTTCCACGTCTCTTTAGCTTTAGCTTCTCCCCTAAAGCCTATTATAGCGTCGATGATTTTGTGCATTCTTTTATATATTCTTATATTATCTCTTGATTTGATCCATTTTCTACGCTTTGTTCGCACCTTTTTTCTGAAAGCTATTAAAATCAATTTCACCTGATGTGAAAAAAGTGAGGGAGAAGTAATATGGTCATTACACAGATAACTTTCTGCCTCTAACTTTCTTTAAGGCAAGTCACTGAAATGGTTCAGTGCATAAACCTCAGCCAAAAAGAAATTGCTTTCTTGTTCAGAAACTGAAAGGATATAATTCAACTGACCAAAAGCCTAAATGCAAGAGATTAGATCACCATAAAGATCCCTGCCTCAAAGAGATGAACACCTCCCTGCCAACACCGAGGACACAGAAAAGCCCGAGATCTGTCTAAATCGCTCTCTCAATTATCATAGCAGAAAAGCTACAGGAGGATTCAAGGTCCTTGGATGATAAAGATGTCACAGTAAGAGTAGCTCAAGTCACCAAGAGCAATGAATTGAATTTTATTCTTGACAGTGGTGCTGGAACATACAGTAAAAGACTATCAAAGTCATGTCAAGTACACAAATGTAGGTCTAACTTCCAGTACCACACACCCTCAGTTACAGTGCAGGAGGACAGTGCCACACATAAAGCAACAGATGATGCATTTCTGGGTCGAGTTTATTGTTTGTTGTGTTTTTCACTACTCCCGTCGTCAGATATTTATCACATGACTTCACACTGAGCCATTTCTTGTATGGCAACAACAGCAAGACATAAGGTGTCTGAGAGTTTCGCACTATAAATAGTCTTTTATGACGCATAATTTCCTGATGAGTAAATATAGCTGTGTTCACTCTCCACCACAATGTCATTCTTGATTCTACTACCAGATGAAGTGAGGAATTTCTTGTCTAAATAAAGTGGCTTTAATTAAATGACACAAAAATCTAAACAATCATATATCACATTATATGATGCCGTAAATCAGAGTCTGACAGTGGAAACATATGTCAAACATGAGGGAACAAATCTGGTTAATAATCAGCTTAACCTACCAACATTACATGCTCATATTTAATATTTAATATCAGATTATTGTTAATTAGCATTTCTGAAATATCCAACATGTTAACATGCTAAATGACAGCTTGTTAATATCCAACAGCTGTTAAAAATCATGTCGATTATGCGAGGCACTTTAAAGACCCTTCACACCCCACACAGGTGTTTTCACTTACTGTGCTTGATTAGACCTCGTGCCAGGACTGTGGGGCTGTGTGCCGTCCTTGATTGACATCTGCTTCGTTCATTAATGCAGAACAACCAGAGGAGACTCCAGGAAGTCACTGCACCGCAGGAACTAACCAGGGAAGCTGTTTCCTCCTACTTTCACTCATTTATGATTAATGAACAGATGAATAAGAACATTTACTACAATGTTGAACTATTCCTTTAAGTCGTGTGATTCGGGCTGCCCCCCGATAGTCACCAAATGTTAGTCGATCAGAAAGGTCATTAGTCGGCAAGATTTCATTGGTCGCTTAGTCACAGAAAACAAACATGAAACGCTAGTAGGAGCTGCACCTTGCCAAAATAAATCCAAACCTATATGACTGGACCATGTGGGAATTTAATTTGAAAGGACAGACACAGGAAGTGGCCACGCTCAGCAGTCAGACAGGAGTCAAGTTACAAACCAATCGCAGCCGACAGATATCTTTTGCTTCTTCTGTAAATATTCAGTCTAATAAATATGGAAAAGTTGATCATGTTAGTGCAGCGCTACCCAGAGCTTTGCATCTGTCCCACAGACGACAGGCCTACACGCTTATAAACAGCGCCTGGAGGAAGATCAGCTCTGCACTCAGGATTTCAGGTAAACAGACTATACGTAGGTGGTTAAAAATGCAGCATTTGTATGGCCTCAAATTTCCAGGGCTGGTACCTGCAGTTATTCCACAGGCTAGTTAATAACATGTCGGGCAGGAAATCCAAAGTGTGGGATCATTTTGAGAAGGTGAAGGACGAACCCAAGGTGATATGTAAACTCATCTTCATTGGTCGACTACAAGCATAACGTATCATCTGAAACATGGAAGTAGCTACATGCCCATTAGCCCACAGCGTCATTAACAGGCGGCTCGCTCAGTGTGTGATGTGTACTTGTAGATAAAATATAGGCCTATATTAATGAAGGTTCATTAGTACGGTTTTGTATTTCTCTGTAATGTAGCACAGTGTTGACAATGTTACTGATACTATTTTTTCTCACACCTTCAACTCAAACCATTGTGTTGCCCCGCTCAAAATATATCATTTAAATAGTAAATTTATATCGTAAACATGCAGGTGACTAGTCGACTAATGGCCCTAAATGACGATTGGTCGACGAGGAAAATTCTTGGTTGGGGGCAGCCCTAGTCATTATGCGTGCACACATAATCAAATATGACAGCACAGATGTGCAAAATTAATCAAGATAAAGAAAAATGGCATGACCTATACCTGCTGCCTTTAAAAGACACAAATAATGCAGTAGTATTGCTATTGCAGTACAGACAAAAAAACATTTTAGAGTATAAATAAGAGTAGTTCTGAAATAGCTGTGAAAATTAATTAAGAGTCACTCTTATCCTATAGACATTTCCTTAGCCAGTTATAATTTCTCCTTACCTGTGAAGCCTTGGGCTGATAATTGGTGCTGCTGTCAGGTCCCTGTCCTGATACCTGCCTACCTGTCCCTCTTCTATCTATTGCAATGATATAGATAATAAATGTGCAAAGCAAAATTTATAAATACACAGTCACTTTTGTGCTCTAGATATTTTCTCTCAGCCAGTTATAATCTCTCCTGTGAAGACCCTACATGATCATCCTTGCTGGCCTCTGGTCCACTGTCTCCTCCCTGACCCTGCTCTTTCTATTGTGGCAATAAAGATTTAAAAAATATGTGCAAAGCAATAGTGAGCACAAGTTCTTATTAAGGAGGAGTGGGTTTTTTCCTAGAATGAAACTAGCTAGCAAGCGATTTAACATAAGTAACAATAACATTAGTGTTCTTGTTAACTAGCTTAACTTGATATATTGGCATCTATTAATTAGTCATCATTTAGCTAACATTATCTACATGCAACAGCATTACTCAACTTACACGGTTTGTTTGGAAGAAACTGTGCAAGGTTTTTTGCTTCTTGCTGGCTGGTTTGCTGAACTTAGTTAACACAGAGGTACTGCCCATTGGCACACCTCTCGTCTGTGTGCGCGATTGATAACAACATGACAGCGTGTGTCTGCCGCCTGGCACTGCCTACACATGGTGCGTTTAAAGACAGCTCGGAAAAACACATTACAACATGTTAAAAACGAATTGAACAGTTGTAACGGCTGTAAAAAGTGCGGGGGACGGAGGGCACAGATACGGGAAGTGCGGGGGACATGTCCCCTGTGTCCCTTTCTCAAATTATGTCTGTGCCTGCACACACAGATTCTAGATTAAAAAGGGGGATGCTTTTTGGTCAATTTTCTAACAAAGGGGATGGAATCCCCCCTCATCCCCCCTCAATTTGACCACTGAGTATGTCCCAACTGTATGCATACTCAATGCAGCAGTGCAGGGCAGCTACAGCACATACTGACAGTAAAACAACTTTAATCTGAACTTGACTGTTTTTATCAAATATGGTGGTTCAGATCTAAGAACAGCAAAGTTGTCTGTGCAATTTTTATCCAACCAACAATTCGGTTTTCTGGTGTGCGAGCAATATTACTGTCACTGACTGTCTAACCACGGATAGATCAGAGCACCTCTGGTTGTGACACAAGATGCAGTCTGAGAGATAAAATATAGCACTGTAATGTATGATAACAGTGAATGTATCATCAAATGAGAAGTTACCGATAAAGGGCATCTGTCACTCTCTCCCAAACACACACACACACACACACACTGTAACATACCGCACACAAGCTCCTTTTTAAGCTGAAGCTTTAATCCAAAGGGTTTTGACATCTCCGGCTGCAGAGAAAATATATGCCGTTATATCATGTTGGACTTTGTTTATATCTCATTTCAAATACAAGGTGGCTTTTTCCTTTTAGCAGCAGAGGGGAGAAAATCAATAGGCAGAATAATGATGCTGTTGTCTGTGCTGCTTCCACGCCTTTACATTCATTGTCATCAATTTACGACACAGCCTTTAGACCTCAACCTCGGTTTTTATTCATCTGCTCTCTTATTTATTTGTAACAGCTGCAGGTGTGGGGGCGAGGGAACGTGTGTGTGTGTGTGTGTGTGTGTGTGTGTGTGTGTACGAGGTGGAGGAAGCAGGAGATGGCAAGAACATGAAGAAACTATTAGAAAATTAGAGAGGAGGAGGAGTAGGAAAAAAGAGAGGAGGTGTGAGAGAGAGAGGAAGTGAGAGATCACAGAAGATAAAGCGTCTTATGAGGTGAGATTTTCTGACAGACCTTTTGAACACGCTACATAACTGTAGCTACAAGCAGGAAGAAAAAACAGGAAGGCTTTGGTTCAAGAGGTTGGCTAGTGGTCCTCCTGCTTGCCAGCCTGCATAATGATGGGAAAAGAGGAAATGTTCTTACTCCGAGCCGAAGATAAAAGGATTTGTAAGGGTATGTAAGTACAGAAGAGGAGTCGAGAGAGCGATCAATAATTAATTTACTTTCAACAGTCAAGGGCAATTAACACGCTTTTTTGCCCATTACCCGCCTAAAAGGCCCGACACTGTGGCTCTAGCCCATAATCTCGCTGACCATTGTCACAATCGAGGATTACACAGCTAACAAATCGATGCACACACACGCACAGGCACAGAAAACACACCCGCTCCCCTAAACACTGGAGACTTGGATTAGCAGCAGTTTTGTATAGTTACAAATGTCGAACATGCAGGATTTTGTTGCATTAACCTCCGTCTCGAAGAACAGGACGGCTGAGCGTCTCGCTGTTTGTTTGCAAAAACAATGAAGGGCCTCTGTGATCCATCACAAAAATGCAATTGCTAAAATGTAATAGCATATCAATATCTGATGTGGCCTGAATATTTAGAGCAGAACGCGGAGAGTCACTGCGGTGTGACTGTATGTGTCCAAGTACAAACACATTTTTGGGGGGGCTGAATGGACTTTTTGCATGGATACTGGCTGCAGGGTGTGTTGGAGTCTGAGAGAGCTTCCCTTTCAGGATAATGAATCTGGGCCAGCCAGTGGATGTTTCACTCTGTCTCTTCTTTATTTACACTGACTCCCTATATGTTCCTACCGATGCCTCCCCCACTGAAAAGGTCTACACATTCAAGAATGTAGTTTCGTTTCAACACTGCTGGAGATCCACATGAAACACAGGGATGGGGGTCCACTTAATTTCCTACATAGTGAGTTTTTATGCATCAATATTTTATCAAAAAAAAGTCTTCTGCTACTTTGATGTTTTTTTATTACGGGGGCACGAATGAATCACCCCACCCAAACTCTATGCCTATGTCAAGGGCGTAGACAAATGCACATTAAAAGGGGGTTTGGGGTCCTCCCCCAGGAAATTTAGAGTATCTTACACTTCAATGCATCAATTTTTGCTGTTTCTGCATTCATTTTTGGTGGTAATATATTTCATTTTGTCAAAATAAAAGTGCCCCCCATATCGTCTTGTTTTTATTGAGGGGGACAAATGCACAAACTGGGGGTTTGGGTTCCTCCCCAAGAATATCAAACATCTAATTTCCTGCATTCTGGTTAACTTTAATGCATCAATTTAGGTGGAAATGTCTTCAATTTTGTCAAAATAAAAGTGCTGAACTACCTTCATGTTTTGCACATGTCTACATAAATCTGAATCTACTCCTATGTCAAGGGCACTGGTTTCATGTCAACACTGACGGAGACACATGTGAAATAGCGGGTTTGGGGTCTTCCCCTAGGATTTTTTTTTTTTTTGGCATCAAATGACTTAATTTCCTGCATTCTGGTGAATTTTTATGCATCGATTTTTGCCTTTTCTGCATTAATTTAAGGTGGAAATGTCTTCTGTTTCATCAAAATAAATGCTACTTTAATGTTTTTATTGGGCGGTACACGAATGTATTTGTTGTATTCCTGCCCCCCAAAATCTAAGCTTATGTTTCGTTTAAACTTGTATGTTTTTTTTAATCACTGTATAATAAAGATGGATGACATGATAACCCCCTGGTGGCTGGCTGCAGTATAGGTCATAATCCCATTTGCAGATCACAGCACTGGTAAATGTTTATCTGTAAAGCAAACTTCCAGCCGACCTCTGCACCCTTCTGTGTGTCAGCTCTGGTAGTTAGCAGCTACGCTCCTCCAAGTGGTTACTTTGTAATGTACCGTGGGTTTTAACAGATCAGGGAAAATGCATTCTCCTACTCTGCAGCTTGGACGTGGAACAAGCTCCAAAAAGATCTTAAATTAGAAACACTTATATCCATCGATGAATTTATGGGCATCATAAAGAATGTGGTGACAGAGACATGTGCTTGTTTTTCTGCAGAGGCCACTAATGTATGAAAAGTCGTTGTTTTATTGTGGAGTTTTGTATCATATGTTGAATTTGCTGCACTTTAAATGTGTTTTGATTGGCTGCTACCTCAGCCAGGTCTCTCTTGTGAAAGAGATTTTCACTCTCAATGGGACTTTGTGGTTAAATAAAGGTTAAATGAAACATAAATAATAATTCTTATCACGCTGGTCTGTTCAAGTGTTCATTTTACTTAGAAGTTTTGTTTTAATTAGTTATTTGATGGCATAAAAAGGGGGTTTGATGTCATGATTGACAGCTGTGTGAGCCAATCAATGTGCTAACGATCCATGGTGCTGTCCGTGGCTGGTCGGACGGATGTTTGGGTGGGAACACGATACCACAGATATTGCTACTGCGCAGACTCTAGCTCCAAATTATGTAATGAGGACAAGATGGCTGTAGCCGTATCCAGGATATTTTGGCTTCAGTTTTGTACAGTGGGAGTAAGCAAAGACGCATCATCCATCTTTATTCACGGTCTAGGGGGAGGACACATATGTTATATGAAACAGGGCGTTTAAGGTCCTACCCCTGGTAATTTTGAGCATTAAGTACCTGAATTTCCTGCATTCTGGTGAAATTTTCTGCATCATTTTTTACCTTTTCTGCATCAATTTATGGTGGAAATGTATTTAAGTTTAGCAAAATAAATGTCCTCTGCTACTTTCATGTTATTATTGGGGTTGGGGGGCCAAACGCACACGTTCTAATTATAGAGGGGAATGTGTCCCCCCAAGTCATCTATGTACATGATAACTGTGTGTGTGCTGAATTACAATACTCCATAAGTCAATTATGTCCTATACTCTGAAGTATTAGTCCTATGAGATCGTCATCATAAGCTCTCGCAGCCAGTGAATGATTTTCTAGATACAGATCTCCACTCCACTCACTCTGCTGCGTTCATCAGCATTTCTCATATAGAATATGTTGCCAGGGAAACACCATTTACGCATGATGAGCTGACCTCAGAGTCAAGATCAAACTCTGCCTAAGAAGCATATTTCAGCAGCTCAGTATTACCTGATGTAAATGTGTTGCAGATTTTTTTTTTAAACTGGGTCAGAAAACCCAACTTGTCCAGGGAGGCAGACTCAGAGATGGATGATACCCAAAGCTTTGGGGAATAGATTTAACATAGACCAGATTCTGGAGCTGTGACACCAGTGATTACTGCTGAACCGACAGGAGGGAAAGCTCATTTAACTAAGTAACTGCCAGGGGATCTTTTTCCTGCCCAAACTGAGCATGTGTACTGAAACCGACGAAGGGGAATGAGATGCTTTTTTTTTTTTTTTCCAAAAACAACTTACTCGCTATGTTACACACATACGCATTGCCGTTTCACCAGATGGGTCAGAGCACAAAGCTGCCAAGAGCAGGTAGGAGTTCATTGTCTTGCTCAAGGACAAATCAGCATGGATGGAAACATTGCTCAGAATATGGAAGAATCTCTGTTTATTTCTCCGGTATAATAAAGACCTGAGGTTGTTTGTTTTCTAACTACTTTCTACCCATTTTACAAAGTCTCATTCCTTCCCTCGGAGACTAATCAGATTTTGTTAGTGTTAATTACTGGCTGTTATTCAGAGGGACGTTTCTTATTACTAGTGGCTCTTTTTCAGCAGGCATACAAAAATCAGTGCTATCGCATTTCATTACAGTTCTTAATGCATATGAAAAAAGGCAAAAGCAAACTGTAAGACCGATTTTGTGGTTACATTTGGTTAATGATATGAGTAAAAGTCTGCACTGCAGAGGAAATTAAAGACTGATTTCTAACATTTAAGATGATTTGTGGGTAAAATATCTGAACTAATTAAAGGATTTAAAGACAGACTCAATGAAGAAGCTTCTTACACTCTTTATTGAGTCGAGATCTATAGAGGCTTGGCCCTGGGCTGCTCACGTGTTGAAGGCTGACTCATAGTATTTTTTTCCCCACTTTGTACTTCACCAGTGTGCGATTTATTTTTTCTTTTGTCATGTAAGTTGTAGCATGATGTTTGTCTGCAGCCTGCTGATTATGATGCTGCTTTCTTGGCCAGCTCTCGAGACAAATGTATTTTTAAATCAATAGGACTGCCTGGGCAAGCAGTGGAAACATACATAAAAAATAAAGCAGCTCTCCAACACAAAATCACTTATAGGGAGCAATACTGCAGTTATTTTGAATCTAGTGGACCTCACAATGAGCTGAACAGACAAAGGTTGGTACTGACGAATCCAGGAAAGTATCGGAAGTAAACAACACGCTGTTACGGTGGCACCTCCCTACAATACGTGCATGTTTGCTGTCCTCAGAGGTTTCTCCTTTTACCTTTACTTTCGATGTTACATCACCTTTAGAGATGCCCCAATAAAAACCATTTTATTGATCCCAGTACCTGACCTTGTGTATCAGCCAATAAAGTATCGATTTTGATACTGCTGCCTGGAAACAAAAAGACATCCTGTATGGATGTGAATTGATCTCTATCATTGTTGTACGGCATGACTCAGGCTGAACCTTTATAAAACATGTGGACCAGTGGATTTGTTCTTTTCGCGACAACACAACACTAATGGAGTACAACAGCAAAAGGGCGGCCATGTCACATTCCATTCGGTACAGTAAACCCTATTTCCACCAAACACTTTCAGTATGGTACCTTTGGAACCAACAGTAACCCTTCAGACATGGTACCTAGACCCTAGAGTTTCCACCGCACACAGTACTCTTTCATGTGGGTGGGGTTGTTGTCACTCACTGCTCCGTCCAACATTCACTGTATTTCCTCATCAGCGGTGACACCGTTGAAAGTCTTGTTTATCGTCCACAGAACGAGGCTGAATGCCGACATTTTCATAACAAAATTGAGCAGGCACAGTGAGAGTCTCTCTCCATGGGATATTTAAAAATAGAAGGTTTATACATTTAGTCCTTCTTAGGAAAACTCAGGATTTGACGTTGATAAGCTGAGTCGATTTAGAAAATCGGCAATCTTTGCTGCTGTCACTGTCAGCAGGCAGCAGTGCGTCGCAAGATGGCAGAAGACACAAAGCAGTCATCAGATTCAGGTATGAAGTTTCATGATGAGCCACACAGACGAATTGAAAATTAAGTTCAACAGCATTACAATGCATTGTATTCTAACTCACATTGGTTTGCCATGCTGTGTAGTTATTAATCAATTTCCCTTTTTAGCGGATTTCAATTACATGAATGATTATGTTTATCAACTCTATGCAGAAGAAAGACTTAATTACACTTAATTGCAGCTGTTTTTTGATGCGTGACAGCCGTGTAGGCGCACAAGCAGCTGTCCGCGTGTAAGCACCAAAGAGGGACGGCCGTCGAGGACAAGCATACTGTACTCTCACGCTACAACTCAGTGAACTGCCGTATAGATTAGCTTACAGTGGCTGTTCACTTCATTGAGCAAAGTCATTTTGCAAGCACAGATACACTTAGTCCATCTTTGTGGTGCAGGGCACAGGCAGCTGACGAACACTACTGCCAGGCTCTGGATTAAAGACATATTAGTGTTTGCCGTTTTACAGTCTGTTCACAGAGGAGGCTGAGATATCTGTGAAAGAACACGGCTAATTTTACCCTACTTCACACATTAGGTTTATTTGTGATTAAAAAAAATATTCAGGGTCTGTGATTAACCATTACTGTACTGCTGACACACACGAAAAACAAGAACTATTGTGGCATCTTCGACAAAATTAACAATGAAGTGCGACACTAAGAAGTGCTTGAATGAACTGAGATCTCGGAGCACGAGACACGGGCAGCACCGACAGCAGCACCAGAAGCTGAGCCTTGTTTGGGTAGCAAAATGCCTTCTGCATACTTGAACATGGCTCTGTTTGAAGCAATTATGAGTGTAAATATGAGCCACACATCCCAGTGTTGGCTGCTTTTAGCCCTGCAGCCTTTCCATTTCCAATGAGTCAAGAAAAAGTTCAATTTATTTGCGAAGCCTTTGCTATCAAACAAGTCTGCCACAAAGTGGTTTACAGAACAAAGCACATCAGTGCAGATTAAAACGAGACAAACATGGGGAAGAACAAGCAAAGTGCACATTTGGGGCGAGGTTCACGGGCTTTTGTACATCGTTTCAAATCATCTGCTTTAATACCAAAATCATTTCACAGTAACAGATGTAACAAACCACATGAATATTGTTTTGATAGAGTAACTGTGACAAATATTTGTTATGCCATGTCTATTTTAGTTTTGAAATGTAGATGTCACTAGACCTGTAAAGTCGCCTGGCTTTTCTTCTTCTAGAAATCCTCAACGATATTGCTGCTCGGCCAAGCGGTCACAAATGTCCATACATGACATCTCAGGTAAAAGATGCAAGATGTGACTATCCTGACATGCACACCAATAGCTGAATGCTTCCTCAATTAAAATTTTGACTATTAACATTGTTATGTAAAGGTCCAGTGTGTCGGATTTAGGGGGGTATATTGGCATAAATGGAATACAATATAATAAGTCTGTTTTCTTTGGTGTATAATCACCAAAAAACAAGAATCATCCAGTTTTCGCTACCTTAAAAAGAGCAGTTTATGTCTACATGGGGAGTCGGTCCTGGTCCACGGAGTTCGCCATGTTTCTACAGCAGCCCAGAAAGGACAAAACAAACACTGGCTCTACATAGGGCCATTTGTGTTTTCGCGTCAGCCACTGTAGTTAGCAGCCCCTCCACGACCAACAAAGGGAGAAAAACACTGATTTTTTTTTTTTTTTTAACATGGAATTGCTGTATTCTGGTTTTCTACTGGTTTAAAATCACCAGGGTTCTCATTTATAAAACAGTGTGTAGGATCCATACTAAAAATGTAAGGACAGACAAAGCCCAAAAATGACGTGCCAAAAATATTCGACAGTTTCGACAACCAGGCTTCCACCTCACCATCTGCGTCTCCAATTTCCTGTCTCCGAAATGTTCATAAGCACAGGTCAAAGTTTCTCCCGTCAACTCTGTTTATACAGATCACAACTTTTCTATGGGAAGTGGCGTACACCTCTTTCAGGCCTCATTTTGTGTGTATGCAGTGATTATAGATGAGACCCCAGGTCCATCTGTTTTGGAGAGGAGGAGACTTCTGCGGATAATTTAGCTCCTGGTAAAAACTTCCTGAATGTCCGGATCTTAAGTTATCAGAGGGAAAAGGTGTGCACACATTAGCAGGTGCTGGGCTAGCAGCCTTACTCTGATGAGCCGAACGTCAGAGAAACACCGATTTGTGATGTAAAACTGCTTTATGCAGTGTTTTTATCAGTTTAAGTTATTTGTTTTTGGGAAAAGGAGACCTCTGCAGATAAAATGGCTCACAGTAAAAACCTCCTGAACATCTGGACCAATTTATCGGAGAAAAATAGATGAGCACATGTTAGCAGTCGTTGCAGACAGGACAAACAACACTGGAGAAATACTGATTTATAATATAAAGCTGCTTAATTCCATATTATTACTAGTTTAAATCACCAAGTCTGTTTGTTTTAAGAGGAAGACACCTCTGCGGATAATTCGGCACGTCATAAAAACGTGAAACCTGAACTATGGACACTGAAAGAACTTCAGAATTTTAGCAGGTTGCAATCTGCAAACTTCGCCGCTAGATGCCTCAAAATCCCCTTAAATTTTACACACTGTTCCTTTAAATAAACCATGATTCAGAACTCTATATTCTCAGTTTATTAGCATATAATTCAGATTTGGGGACTGTCTGAGTCATGTGTCAAAGGTCACCAGATGTCATACTGCAGATGTTGTATTAACAAAACACGGTGCTGTTGACTGCCAAGTAGCAGAATGATTATGTGGTATATAAGCATATTTATGAGACTAATTGATGAAGCGAACCATGAATACATAATCAAAATATTGCATGACAGTGACAAATAGTAGTAATCTATGTTCATGTGAAAATATAACAATATATTTCATACGAATGCCCATGTACTACTTCTACCAGAGAAGAGACAGAACTCCATGCAGCTTCTTTCTGCTTGTTGCACTGATCTGAAAGCTTTACCACATGCAGTGAGAAGCCCAAAGCTTGTGTGTGTGTGCACACACAAACGTGTCTGTGTGATATGAAGGCTCCCTATATACTATTAAATGAGTGGATTCCTCCCTCTGGTTCAGACAGAAAGGTGACAAGATCATTATTGACTCTACGACACGGTCAGCAGCGCCATGGATAATAGCCTACCTACTGAGCCTAGCTTAAGACTCCACAGAGGCAGCTGCTGGTGAGGTACTGCCAACGAGAAATAGTTAAGTGACACGTCCGTCACGAGGCACAGAGGGAATCAGCACCTCCTGCAGATTCAAAGAACTATCTGCAACCTCTTACGCCGCAGCCTAGTCCGGAGTGGTGTCATGTCACTGGGTTTATAACTCCTGCACTTGTGCATAGGAGGTGGTACAAAAACATCAGTCAAGTAGAGGGTTCACGGCTTGACTCTCCCTGTCCCCTTTTGTGCGCCGTACAGAGGCTGGTGAGCAGGAGGTTGACAGTTGCCTCAGGCGATAGGGGGGGAATTGTAATGTGGAATTTTTTTTTTTTTTGGGGGGGGGGGGGGGGGTTAGTATATAAATAAATAAGACACAGCTGCTATTTACAGATATCTTCTTTCCCTAGTGTGTGCAACAGACACACTCACTGGAATCCCAATTTCCTCCACCAAAACGTTTGTGGAGGACTGGAAGAGTGGAGGCTCGAGTCAAGTGTGTAGCTATACTGCCTCCCTGTGGACGGTTTGTGAAAAGAAAAGAAAACCACTGGCACAACCACACAAGGATGTACACTGTTTCATGAATTATTATCTATACCAGCAAAGGTGAGTTGAGATATCTGAACTGACAGATGCTCAGAGTGCAGTAAGGGCCTGTTCTTTATTTATCAGAGGAGGGGGTGGCTGGGGAGTGTCATGTTTGAAAGTTAAAATTTAAGTGCTGAAAAATCCTGGAGAAAAACGTTTTATTAAATCTTCTCATGCATGCTTTTAAGTGCAAATAGTATACTGTCAGTAAAATTTTAAATAAGACATGTAAAATAAAGTCATTTTGATCAAATGTCAGTATTTTAAGCTTAGATTTGGTTACGTTTTTTTCTGATGCAAACGTTCATCCCACATCCTGTGTTCAAGTACCATCAGGGATTTGAAAATCCAACAATAATTTTATGATTTCTTAACAATTTCATGCAACAATACATGGTGTTTTGGCAGTTTTTAAAGACAACATGCCTTCCGAACCTGCTGCTTTAAAGATCAGTGGTAAAATAATAACAAAATACAGCCGTTTAAAGTTTTATGCCCCTCTCCTAGGCCAAGATAAAAACACAAGTCTCTCCCCAGTGCTTAAAATAATATTTGACATGCCTCCCCCTCTTTGCACCACCCCCTCCACTCTCATAAATAACAAACAGTCCCTAAAGGACTTGTTCTCCAAGTCTTCTGGGAGAGAAACTGCAGAGAGGCCTGACTTCAACCACACAATATGTCTAAATTCAAAATGCAGACTGTGAACAGTGGCGTAATGAAGTTACGCTGGGCCCCAGTGCACACTATTATGTGATGGGCCCTGGTGCAAACCATTGTGCAGGTATTGTCTTGACACAAATAGAGACTTGACATTAGACAACATCAGCATACATATTAAATCATCACTGCATAGCTGACACACGTATCAGAGCAAGTAAGAAATGAATCATTTAACTGAATGGTTTTCATAGTGTATTTACAGTTCTTACAATACATACTTATAAGCATATCATTTTGTTTTAGATAGCTACTGACTATTTAAAAAATAAAAAATAAAACCATGACACAGACCAGATCGCTTTTAATGACATATACAGCTTTTAGTCAGGTCTTTTAGAGTATTTTGATTTTTCTTAGGAATTAGTATTATTATAAATTATTATTATCTCCTTTTTTCCAAGACTAATGATAATAGTACCGTCTTATTTTATTTGATTTTATAATATCCTGCTTGTATTTATATATGTAATACTTTATCATCTTATACGATATTTTATGTTTGTCATGTATGGTGTATCCTAAGCACGTTGAGTTTACGCTTATCATGTGAAATGTGCTTTATAAATAAAGTTGATTTGACATGACAGTCTATTTGATTTGATTTATTTCTGGAAGACGATAAGACGAGGGATGAAGGATGACATGCTAAAGTAAAATACTTAATACTTACTGTAATTTGTCTTTGAACACAGGTATATGTCCAAGGTGGCAATCTGAATCACTTGCAAGGGCCTGCCCTCTCTACGGGCCCCTCCACCCAAGGCCCCAGGGCAACCGCTATATTTACACCCTGAGCATGGGCCATGCAGGCCTTGCCGCCCAACACCAGTGCCCATAATGTTCTTGTGGTCAGAGAAGAAACAGTACTTTACTCAAGTAGTAGCCTACAAGTTGTGTAAAAAATCTACTTGGATGAAAGTATGTAGGTCATATGAAAATTGAAGAACATATTTAGGCAAATACTGTGCATTAACATGTCAACATACAGCTTCCATATCACACCACAGTCCTTATGTTCAAATCAACACCTCCTTGTCTGCAGACACTTTGCAGCCTGTGCACACAACTGATTATAATGATACCAGAAAAGAAGTCAACATTCAGAACATAACACAAACATGACAGCAGTAAATAAAAAGGACACCACAGCGGGTGCATGATTAAGCCACACGCTTCTTATATAATTAAGAGCAGAAAGCATCACCAAAGCAAACAACAGAGTCTAACGATGAAAACTCTTCAGCAGCAGCAGCCACAAACACACACATATGAAACACATGAGAGCTGCACAGTTTGTGCACAACGCTTGTGCACACACACACAGTCCTCTGGAGAGTTAACAACCATCACAATTAGTGTGTTATTGTACTCACCCGTCTGAAGGGCTTTCTGTGAGTCTGGTGCACCGTGAAGTCTTCCAGTGTGCTCCAGGTTCAACCCGCGGCTTCATTACTGGTCCGTAGGCTAATAACCGGTCCACTCATCCTCTCTGTCCCACTGAGGCCTGGAAAGTTTACACACATGTTGGGCTGAGTGAAGCTCTGCGGTCACGACGTCGCAGATAAACAGTTATAAACATGAGAGAGGCCTCACACACCTTACTGAAGGCTGAAGCTCCTCTGTGACCGGAGAAACCACCATGACGGTTTTAGCAATTAGCATGTTAGCCACACCCCTGATGCACCTGTTAATCACGGGTGTGTTATTTCAATAGTAGGTCACTTAGCATGCTCGCCCGCCAGGTGGAGCACGAGAGGTCGAGAAATATACTGTCAGAAACTGAGTACAATGTCCATAACTATGTTTTCATTAGTGTAAAATCACCTGAAAATAAGAATTGTCTTGTTTATCCATTCACTAATACCTAGATACCGAAGTCAAGATGGCGCCTGTTCATTCCAATCCAGGCTTTTACCGTTAGCAAACAGTATGACGTTTTGGTGGGCGGGGCTTAGCTGGAGGCAAATCACATACTTCCCTTAGTATACTTCTATGTAGTATACTATGTGTACTACTCATTGGCGTAGTGCGCAAATTTTCAACCAAACACAGCCATTGTTCACTCACCAGAAATGACTACCGCAAATTAGCTAGTTAGAAAACTAGTATGCGTGTTATCGTTCGCGGTACCAAATCATTACAGACTATTAATAATTAATTAACCCAATAAACATACTGCTTATACCCGACAACAGTATAGTGGTGCTTAGTGCAAAAAACACATGTACAATGTAGCGACGTTCACAGTCGCACAGTCCTCGGCCGCCATTTCCAGTTTGAAAAGTGGTCCCTCCCCTTCAGCTACGTAGCCAAGATGGTGACCATTGAAGGGGAGAAGTGTCCATAGTTCCACACTCAGCTTCTTGACTGTTTTGAGTGCACCATCCGGGTACTCATAGTGCACTGCATTTTTCCATACTTCTCAGTGTGAACGCACTTATTCACTCAAAATATTAAGTGTAAGTACAGAGGTACGCGATATGAGACACAGCACAATTCTCCACAGACATTAGCTAGTGCTAGCTAGCAAGTTATGATGGCTTGACAACAGATAAAGGGGAACATGATGAAAGTGGTGCGTTCAGAAATATTCAGTCGGAGTGCCGGAGCGTACTCTGGCACAAACTGGACCGTTCGTAAATTCAGAGCACTTTCTGAATATACCGTTCCGTTATCCAGAGTACTGCACTCTCAGCACTCTGTATTAATATTCTCAGAATATTTGTGGATACGGCCCCTGCCGCATACGCCAAAACAGTTTGTAGCTTCTAGGTTTACTTCCGAGGTATGCGGCCCACTGAATATGAGCAGTAGTGTTTCTCCTATTGTGATGACATCACAAATTTGGAAAACGCTTTTCTTGGCTTCAGGAAAGTTTTACCGCTATCAATCAAATATTCATAGTAGAAAGAGTCATAATTGACCTTGTTTGCAGTTCGAGGTGTCCGGTAAACAGTTTTACAGACATCTATTTCATAATGGTGGCAATGGGGAAAGTGGCCACTGGGATAAATTGGCTGCAAGGCTGAGTTGCTTTTCTGGGGGCCTGAGCAGGTTCTCTTCATGGATATATAAAGAGACCTGGATACAGCATTAAAGGTGGGACCCGTTCATTCTTATGAAAGGTGCTCAGTAGCACACAAAGCCAAAACACATGGCGCATGAAGCCAAAACAGGCAACAAGAAATTACCTGGATAATCAGCGCTGCTTCCACCTCATTGGACCCATAGAGCAAGCACACCAGAAACCTCCGCAGGCCAAGCCAGCTACTTCCTGTTTAGCTATCAACTAACTTGAATGGGGAAAAAATGAAAATGATTTAATCTTGCAGCTCCACTAGACATTCCAAATGTCATTGGACTGAATGGTTTAAATCCTGATAGCAGAATGAATCATTTTGTGGGGGTTGTGACACTCAACAAAATGTATCCACTGATTTACAGACATCTCTATCACAATGTAATTCTATGAGAAAAAGTCATTTTGGGACCAATGGCATTATGTGATGGATCCCGGAGTTAGATTTCCACACTTTGGCCACTACAAAAATTGGCTTGGATGTATTTTTGAAATAAGATATTCAACAATCACATGAGGTCATGAGTATGTGGTCTTGTATAACTTCACCCTGCAAGATATTGAAATGATCAGCTGACCAAACAGCAAAAATGTCCATTAGGGGTCAACACTGCGACCAATCTCTTTCTCCAAGGTCACAATGGCAATAATACAGCCAGCATTAAAGCTTATGTAAACTCCAGCATGCCTGTCAGCCCCTTATGGTTCACATAATTCACTTAGTATGCGCATATGGGAGGAAAACATCATATACAGCATATCCTACGATTGCTTGTGAGCATGTGCTTTTGATCCATGCAACATCCAATGTAAACAGACATCAAAGTATTCTTTGATAAGATGAGCAGTGAACCCAAGCCTCTCACTGTAAAGTCACACATAGCAGCATTAAGTGTGACTTTACAGCAAGACGTGTTAGCAGCATTAGCTAAAAGCTAAGTGAGAAGTGACATACTCATTTACCCATTCCTCTGCTTCAACCCAATTCTGAGGTAGTGGGACCTGATTATTACAATTCTGTGAGACTTCCTGCTCTACTTAAACCCACCTGGGCCTGCTGCAACATTAACAAGCTGCTTACATATTAATGAATTCATAATTTTAAGCCTTAATACACACAATATCCGATTTTACTTTGGTAGAATTTTAATGGAGATTGACATGCTCCTTTACTTATGAAGGATCTGAGTAATACTTCTACCTCTGGCTAAAAGCCCAGATAAGCTGAGGAGTGCGTGCACCTTAAATCAGCCACATGAGAACTAAATGTTTTTCTTGCATTTGCTTATCTTTTGCAACCTAAAGAGAAGTATCACATTCATGTTGCCTGTCAATTACAGGTGTCAGCTCTGGTTAGCGCTTCCATCTGTCAGGACATCAGGGTCATCAAATCCACACACCTCAGATGTCAGCTCTTAACACTAAAAGGTGTTAATCGGTGAAAAGGGGCCAAGACAGGAAGGGAAGATTTTTGCATAAATCAATACATACAGACGCTGCCAGTAGTGGATTGTGATCAGTCTGCATCATCGTCTTATTTAAAGCTTTGAAGTGGCAGGTAGATGCAAAGACAAGCGTGTGTAGGGTGAAATAAGAACTAATGCAGCATGTAGTCAGAGTGTAAAACAACTGGCATCTGTTTTTACATCTCCTTGATGCTACAGCTGAAATATATTCTTGTAGGAGCCATTACATCATGAGAGAAACTAATCAAATTATCCATCAGAAGATGTTATTACATTATCAGACAGTTAATTACATTAACATATTTTATCACATTTTGTACTCATCTAGAGGGGTGTATAAATCTGAAACATAATTGCTTCATGTAACACGCACACACACACTGTGATACAATAAATGGACAAATAATTTCACTGACCTGTAGCAGGAGGGCGTCTGAAAACAACTGAGGCCTGAAGGATTTACTGTACCTGCAGTAAGTTAATTTACGTTAGCTTATGTTACAGGCAAGGTTACCCACACTACGTTGGATTGATTTTACGGTTGGCCATCTGTTAACGAGATACCCAGCACCACATAATCTTTACACATGCAGAACTAATGATAAATATAAGATTACATGGGATTTTACTGACCTTTAAGAAAACAGGATGTGTGTGCATCAATAAAAAACATTGAAACATCTAAAAATTTGTCTCAAGTTTGTTACTGAAAAAAGTCAAATAAATCTAAATAATGTTGTTAAGGGCTAGGTTAGATCTTCTAAAGTAGGGTTGAATGAGGTACTTATCCATAGATTATTACATAAAGTAGATACATCACGACCCCGGCATGGAGAAGCAGGCTGGAGTCCAACAGGAAAGCTAAGCAATGTACTGCTGTGGAGAGGTCAAAACATGTTTTAGTCACCTAAAAAAAATCAATATTGGTTGAAGTGTATGTTATATTTTGAATAATTTTAATGCTTTACCTGACAGTAAGACAGCCCCGCTATCAGGGGGTCAAAGGATGGGATGACCCCAGCCTAAGGTCAAGGGGGGGCCCATGAGAAGGTCTATGGTTGACCTTTCAATGGGATCAAGTACAACAATTTACTCACTGACTTATGTCACTGGAAAAAACAATGGGAAGATGCACCCAAGGAGTCATTTTTAGCAAATATAACCTGCTGAATTGGGCTCACTTTTAAAGCTACATGAAAGACACAGGTAACATATTAAACTAGAGGACTGAAGTCATCTATTGGTATCTTGTCAGAAAGGTGGCCAAATAACGCTCCGATGTTATGCTAAACTTTGGCGTGGAAAAAAGGAAAATTGTGTTTTCAGATATTTCTGCATATAGGGGTCCCTAAACAGTCTTGAAATTGAGTTTGACTGGAAAACTGAGAGTAGACAGTCATTAACTCTTTACACTATTATAGTTCTGCACACAATTTGACTAATAGTAGTTGGAGTAAACATTCAAAAGTGGCAAATAACAAAGTGTGAATTACAGACAGCAACACAACTAAAAAGGCTTTCAACAGAGGCTGTTTGTTGTGTTTTGCATCGCGAGGTAAACCCTTAACCTTACAAACCTCTCGAGACATTTCTGCGGCTCTCTCTTCTAATTTCCTCTGAGTTGTCTCTGGTGTGAAAATGTGCTTTGATTGATCGTGTCAATTACAGACAGGCTAATTTCAAAGGAACAGGAAGGGCTGCGTGGCTATTGCTCTCAAGTAAGCAGTCAATGGATGTCATAGATTACTTTAAGCCCCTTTAAGTCCAACTGCAATTTGTCCGGCCTAATAAAGGTGGAGACCAGCTGAGACATAAATTACTGTAGCTGCAACAGAAATCCCTTTATCTCCCTTAAACTGCTAAGAAGCAAACAGGCAAAAAATCAGATTACAAACGTACCACATACTGACAGTGTAACAAGGAGAGAAGATACAGTAGATAGTGTTAGTGATGATCATCGTTTCAAACAGCCTCCAGAAAACATGTGATTAACGCAGAACATGATTTCCACCTCCCATTACTCAACACGAGCTGAGAGTAAGTATTAAAGGAGTGATGGAGAGCTACTTGCAGATGCTTTGAGATATTATAAATTGCTGAGAAGCCTATTATTAGCATACATATAGAGCGTTCATAAAGCTGCGATGTAAGATGTAATGGTGTATTAATAACAGGCTTGTCTCATGTTTTCAGCTTTGAGTGTAATTATTCTCTGCTTGTAAATGCCATGACGATGATGGAAATATCCTCAAGCTTTTTTTTTTCAAAGATAAGCATCTTTCTATAATCTTATCAGGTATAAATTGGGCTACTCAAATGATAACTTCATTTTTTCCCCCAAAATGGAACCTAGTTTTCCATGTTTTGTGTCTAAAAGACACAAGCATTTTTTTTTTAAAAAACTGGTCCAATATTTAGTGAGACAAAACTGGCTGCAATTTGATCCCAGCGGGCAATTAAACACTGTCGATATACGTCCACTAAATGTGCTTGTTTTGGAGTCCAGTCTCTCTCCAAGGTCGTTGAAATCTGGCACTTAGGCAGTGCTTGCAACATTAGAAACCAGCGAAAAAAGCGCCTTTTAACTTTGGCATGATACACAGCCGGTTGCCGTTATAGTTTAACGGCCCCAAGTGGCGTCAGGGGGAAATGTGGTGGGACAAGGACGAAATTTAAGGTGGCAAAAGTTCAAATGGGGCAGGCGGTGGCAGATCGGTCCAAGAAACACAGATTTTCACCCATGAGAGGGGCATTCGCGTCCCGTAAGATTCTAATGCCAAACCCTGTTCTTTTTTCCTAAACCTAGCCATGCACGTATGCTAGCGCCAGCATGCTAACACACTCACATTGGTAATGCTAACACTGAAGTTTATAAGGTGTAATGTTTGTCATGTTCACCATCCTAGTTTAGCATGTTAGCATGCTAATCATAAACAGTGGTAACAGTCTGTTTTCATGCACTGACTGTACATATACTACTATATACTATACTGTACATACACTAATGAAAAGTAATGCTCTCCAATTCATATATAACCCACATAATCATATGCGATGCATATAAAGAGCGAAACCGGTGCTTGGTCATTGACTCCGGCGTCAGACAACAATGAAAAGTTGTCCTTTAATGTCAGCATGATGCATGGGCCAGTTGCTGTTATAGTTTAATGGCGCCGGGCAACATCAGGGGGATATGTTGCTGGACCAGTTGGGAACCACTGCTCTAAACCACCATTAAATGGAAAATATGGCACGCCATTATGATTTAACAATCAAAAATAATCAGTTCATGATTCAAACTTAATTTTTAATTTTATTTATATCACTCCTTTGTACATCAAAATATAGGACAGGGTGTTACATTCAAGGCACAGTTCAATCCCTTCAAACCTTTACTTTTTTTTGTGTTTGCCACATACAAAACAATATCCGGAGTGGACTATGTACACTTCATCAAAGCAGTAGATCAGTACCAAACTAACAAGTAAACTTTTTGACTAAACATTTCACACTGTAACATGGCTTGTGCACTTGTA
This sequence comes from Epinephelus moara, assembly GCF_006386435.1. Lineage (NCBI taxonomy): Eukaryota > Metazoa > Chordata > Actinopteri > Perciformes > Serranidae > Epinephelus > Epinephelus moara. The sequence goes on from NC_065509.1 coordinate 34,509,703, forward strand.
CGGGAAAAAAGACACACCAAACAATATGTACATTTGAAAAAATATCATCCTCACTATTAAGACAGACTGAGATGCAAAATGCTGCTTTTATCACTGACATCTTTCTGTGCTCTTAAACTCAAAACTCGAGATTCATAAGAGGTTAAAGTATATCAAGAGCTCAGGTATGAATGGCTCACTTTTGCTCTTGTGATAAATCTGAGGCACATAGTTATGATGCTTCCTGATCCATTTTAACAAGAAATTTGTGTTTTGCTTGAGTGGCAGACTTTCAAATCTTGACGAAGCACCACATACCTCAATATTATTTCTTCCTATATTGCACAAGCTGCTTCATGAGAAAGAAAACAGCTCACTTTTAGATATTCTATTTGATACAACAGCAATAAAGTGACTTGATAATTTGTCAAACTGAAAAACAACTGCACAAAGATGTCAAAACCTCTATGACTCTGCTGAATTCAAGTTTTTTAATCCACCTGTTAGTGCTGTTCATGTTCAGAAGATGTGCGTTGAGTTGCAATGTATGGTTAAAAACTCCAATGTGCAACTAAAAGTGCAATAAATCAACACATTTATATTGTAAACTGACTGTGTCACATTACAGGACTAACAAAGAGCTACAGCTGATACCCAAGTCGAAAATGTTTTACTTTAAGTACTTTAAGAAAATAACTGACAAACACTTAAGTGAAGGATAAAGAACAACAAATTCTCCAACAATATGCAGCTGCCATTTGAAACTGAGATATGGGCATCAAAACATCTTTTGCTCATCTTCAGCCCACCAACACACAAAATAAAGTTCAGACAACAGTGCTACATTTCAGCTGCACATCCTCTCACTGTAAACAAAAGCTTTGGTGAAGAGGCAACAAATAGAAACAAACAGAAAGGAAACAGCTTTATCTCTTCTTCAAATGTTTGTTAGTGGGTAAACATGTCAGTTACATTCATGGAAACATTACAGAACAGAAAAAGGCATGGTGGGTGATTCCGGTGTTCAGGCAACAAACTTGTTCTTGGTTGTGGAGCCGCTCTTTGTGGCCGTGTCTGCATGTGACTGGTATCCGATGATCACTTTTGGTGGGACGCCTAATCTGTCTTTGTACACACGCCTAAAGAAAAGGCAAAAAGAACAAACACATTAGCAGATAAACACAGAAAACCATTTCTTAATGTGCCTATAAATGACAACTGAAAGACAGACTGGCCTATAACGTACATAATCCTCCCCAGTGTTATCTCTATTAATGTATCCTGCTGCAGCAAAGTAATTCTCCGAGGTCGTCCAGTGATCCTGTATCTTTAACATATTTTGCCCCAGAGGGATTTTCTTTACAAAGGAGAGAAAAGCTGAAACATGATACTGGGGATTTAAAAGCTAAATGCATATTTAACACTGTACTAGTGAGTAAAATAAAAGTAGGGACGGCAGAGGAGATACCAGCACACCAATGTAACTGGGCTAGAGAGTCGCATAAAGGTCCAGGGGCTGAGATCAACGCAAAAATAGTCAATCTGCCTGTGTCTGCATCTGTTCTGTGAAGCAGTCATGTCAGTAGCACTGATGGTAGTCAAGGACTGAAACGTTTGCTGTTTTTATTCACTCTATCATTTTTTTTGCACTTTGAGCACTTTTTTCGCACAGACATTTAGATAAATGGACTATTTTTGCATTGACTGCAGCTCATTCAAAACTCCACAGCTCTGCTATTAACCAGAACCAAGAGGACAGCGCACATCAGGCCAGTCTGAGCTGGACCAAGCAACACTACTAACTTGTTAACTATTTGCCTCCAAGAACACTGCAAGCATCTGCTGCTGGTTTACTGGAGGTTCACAGCAACAGCTGAAAGAAGATCAGGGATGCAGCCTTTGACTTTAACTAGCACTGACTTCCTGATACAAGTCTGAAACTCTTTATATTTACACTTTACGCTGCTGCAACTCTTTTAAAATCTTACTTGAATTTATAATTTATAGTTTTACAACTCTGATTTTGTGTTCATTCTGTCTGTCTTCATGTGCATCACTCAGTGCTTATGCTGCTCTTATTGTAAAGCACTATGTATGAAAGATGCTATATAAACAGAATTTATTATTATTAATATTACTGATCTCGGCCTGTGGACCTATTTGTTGCTTTCCAGCCGAGTTACACTGGTGTGCGTGTGTGTATATCTCCTCTGCCGTCCTTTCTTGTTTGTCTCTTGTACTGACACACCCAAGACAAACTTGGTAGGCGCAGTTTCACAGCAGCCTTAAGACTTTAAAATACAAGTAACTCATTTAAAACTATCTGGGACTATAAAACTATTTTCCAAGTTAGAAAAAACAGAAGAAGAGCCTTACATAATCTTTTAAATGTTTAAAAATGGTTCTATATCAGGGCTTCCATTGGCACTTCTGACTGTGCCGAGTCAAAGCATGTCACACCGATTTGCGTTTGACAGTTTCAGCATGCCACGCCACGTCCAAAATGAAACATCTCTGGCGTCAGGCCAAAAGCACACCCAACCGCCTCCAAGAGGATAGTGGTGACGTCTTGCCAAACACAGCTATCCCCTGACACCTCCCTTCTCCCCTGTTTCCCCATCAAACAAGCCTGTGTTGTAACACTAAACTCATGTCTGTTCAGGAAACCAGAGAGAAAAATGGTTTTAAAATCCTCTGTGTCTTCAGCTCTCAGTACTTTTGTAGCCTTTAACTGAATCTCTGTGGTTTGGAGTTTAGTTTCTCCCCTGCGTCCCTGTTTGTACTTTTAGATGTCTGCTTTGACTGTTTCATGTTTGCTTTCAGCTGTATAGAAGTCGTGTTGAGCTACTGCTGATAAAAAGTCAACATGTCCTTATTTTGCTGTTTCAAATGAACACTTTTAAATAACAGAAGACCTTTTTTTGAAGAATTTAAAGGATGTGTTTATTACTGAATAGGCAGGACTTTGTTAGCAGCTACTCTTTTATAAAAACAAGTCTACTAATACCAGCCACAGCGAGATGTTAGATGAAGAGCTGCAGTCAACAGGCTCACCTGCATATCTGCCGTGCTGTGTCATGGAAAACCACTTGCAGCAAAATAATGTGGGACCTTTAGCTGTGTATCAGCCTGCTGCTTTAGAATGTCATTGACTCAAGACAAGCATGTTATCAGTTAAAGACACACCGTCAAGCGGGAAGCCCTGTTGTAATGGAGACACAAATCTTTGCCACTCTGGTCTGAGGTGCCGATTCAAACCAAGTAAAGCCATGTCAGCCCATGTATGGAAAAATTTGGGGGGCATTTGGGTTTTACGTGCACTATAAATTCAGTGAGAAAAGATTTCCTTCAGTTGATCTAATGTACCGATTCTTTTTAACATGTTAAGATTTGTCATCAGTGATCGTGGCATCTTCAGGTTACCCTATTTGTGTGATGGCATCTTTGTTTTCGTAGTCCGTGGTCCATATTGCTATTTTATCTCCTTTGGCTCGCACGTTGATCACGGCTCCGCACACGTCATCACTGTAGTCACCAAAAGCTTCGCCCACAAGACACAAAAGCTGTAGGAGAAGCAGGCATTTTTACTGGGGAGCAGTTAAAAGCTGATAGATACAACTTATAATGGGATAGTTAAAGTCACCAATATTCGACAGGACTGAACATACCGTCTCCAACCAGAACCGATCCAGGTCTGCTCTACGCTGCTGCTTGGACAGAGTTATCAGCCAGCGGCCACCTCGTCGATTCCGTGCATCCTCCCACATGGGCTCAATCCCATCCTGTATCCACATACAGGTCAAAGGTCAGAAACACCAAAAAATCCAAAGATATCCATAGATCCATCACTAATAGTACAGAAAGTGGTTAAGTTTTATCGTTGTTCCTCTAAAAGCATAATTTAAGACGTAAGTTAGTGTGGCATTATATTCTGCAAAACAAGATGTGGCTGATATTTGCATATTAGTTTCTGTTATGGATAACTATCAATACTCCTGCCAGTACTATATCACCAGTACTAGTTCATTGTAAAGTTTGCTATCATATATCAGACTATAACTGTTGTGATGTGACCGCTGTCATATGTATATGAATACACTTAATTGACTTCTTCTGTCTCAAAACTACCAATTTCATCCATATGTGCCACTGTTTAATTTGGCCGCTCTCCCCCTTGTTAAGACATCCCGTTGGGCTTTTCTTGATGCTGAAGTAAAAAATCCTTATGAGAACGATGATGCTAGGAGTCACTGTAGTGTATATTTAGGTATATTTCTTTTAAAATTGAAAACTTAAAAACTGATTCACTGAGGGCTCTAACCTGCAAGTTGCAGTTAGACAATTAATGCAGTCACTGTATATAGATTATGTCACTTGATAAAAGAGACACGCTCTAGATTCAATTTGTGTGGACTTGTGGCCAGCTTTGACATCTTGATATACAGTTCTGTCTGGTTTGATCACATTCTCAGTTTTTAGCTGGAGAAGCATTTTGTGGCTATAATCCAGACAGAACATGGATGTGATAAAAAGGTAGAAACATTGATGTATTCGAGTCAAACCAGGAGGAAAAAAAAGTCAAACCATCCCATATAAACCACGCAAATGAGAATGGGTTGTGTGGTTCCTATTAGACAAATAAAATACCTATGATTTTAGATTGAAGGGGTCAACTACTGCACAGAAGAAACAATCAAATATGCATTCCCAATTTGTCTAAAAACAGGAAATAAGTAAAGTCCAATTATTTTTTGAGAAAACTATTATCTAAAGAAAAAAATATTTCAGAGTTAAAGCCATCAAATATGCTAAAAAATATATATGTTCCTGTATATTGTAACTACAACTTAAAGGGATAGTTCGACATTTTGGCAAATTCGCCTATTGCCGTAATCCCTATAGTCATATGGGTAGGTACATTACCTTTAATTATCAGTGCCTGTTGTTCTGAGATCGGTGGGGCAGAGCTGCCTGCCCCATAAAATGTGATGAAGTTTTGAACCTAGTCCCCTTTTATGTTGGGATCAGCTGCAGACTGACTTGACAGAGATGACTGCCATCTTGTTTTTACATGGATTGGAGTATTGTGCTCTTACTACCACTAGATGGCACAAAGTGTCCAGAAACAAGGACAACAGGTCTAAGTTAAGTAGAATGAAGTATAAGGTCAAGTAAACCCAAAACGTGATGTTCTCAGGACACAGGGTCTCAGGAGGACACAGGTCAAGAAATGACACCAATACCAACTGATCAGGTGGGCTCAGTCTGCTTCCAGACTGACTTTGGACAGTTTGTGGTGAGAATAATGCGGCAAGAAGAAAACAAAGACCCTGAAGACAGGAGATGTTGCTAGAAAAATCAAAAGACTCAATCAAAGTTATGGGTCTTCAGCTTTTCCCACTCTCCTTTGATATGCACCCCCAAGCCAGCGCCTCACTACAACACGTTTGTTTTCTTTAGTTCTTCAGGAATGTACCACAAGAGCCTTGCCTTCTATGAATTCAAAAGCCGAACAAAACAAGTGATTATATGATTCATCTGCTGATCATGGCAACTGCCCAGAAACATGTTCTCTAGTTTGATATGCATTTGGTAACCATCCCAGCATGTACATGCAAGGATTTTCCTCCACTGTATTGCGGCAAATCCTCATTATCTGTGAGTAAAACCTAAGTAGCAACCACCTTCATCTGACAGCTATAATTCTGCTCCATACTGCAGCACAAGATGACACATTTCCATCTTGTTTCTGTCACATTTATGACAGATAAGATCCAGTTTCAGTCTTGACTGATGCTCATAACCAACTCTTTCTTTCATAAGCTCTTTGTGGCCACCAGAGAAGATAAAGTGAAGTTCAGTGAAGTGCAGCCTGACTTTCTGCTACTAACTGAAATAAACTGTTTTGATTCCCCTCACCAAATGGGTACATGTATAACTGATGATGGAGAGTCACAAGTCTGCAAAACTCACTCACATGAATGAAATACCCATCAAGCCATGTCACTTCATGTTTAATACTCTTGGTTCCTTTGTAATGAGATGGCACTAAATGGACCAGAATCACAATACACCAAAGCCCCATTTCTACCAAACACTTTTGTTAAAGTACCTTTGGAACCAAAAGTGACCCTTCAGACATGGTACCTAGACCCTAGCGTTTCCACCACAAACAGTACTCTTAAATTTGGGCGGGGTTGTTGTCAGTCATTGCTCCGTCTAGCTTTCGCTGTATTTCCTCATCATTGGTAACACACAGAAAGGTCTGCACCTTGTTTATCGCCCAAAGATTGAGGTCACACACCGACATTTTCAGAACAAAAAATATCAAGCTGGAGAGAGAGTCTCTCCCGATGGGATATTTAAAACTAGCAGAAGTCGTCAACTCCTACATTTAGTAACATTACAAGTAAATGTCGCTGGCAGTCGGCCCAGTGAATTAAGTTATTTTTTCTCTGTCTATAGCTGATGTGAGAGGCAACAAAACATCCTTTCATTTTATAGTCATAGTTTACTAATATATTTAAAACTCTCCACAGTATAAACAGTGGTTACATGAGTTTCAAAACCAGCCAAAACTCAGCCCTGAGCAGAGTGACCGTCCTCTACTGACCAATCAGACTGCAGTGTTCACAGCTCCATCTTTTAGTACCAGATCTGTGTGCTAGGTACCCCAACAGAGGGGGGACCAAAAATGGGGACAGTACAGAACGGTTGGTACCATCCACAACTTTTCATAGTAGAAACGGGGGGAAAAAAGCGTACCGAACTCAACTGAACTGAACCATACTGCTTGGTGGAAATGAAACTTAAGGAAATTTTTTGTTTTGGTTCTGAAGATACACCTGAACTACAGATGGCTTTAGAGAGAGCATAGATAACGCTGTAACCTCTGGAACAGCTTTTTGGTCATGGCTGAGTGGGAGCTTCCACCTGACAAACACAGAAAAGAACGCAGATGGACCCGCCCTTTAATGGATATGTTGTTCAATGATAAAAGCACACTTACCTTAAACAGCGAGTAGTCACAGCCGGACATCAAATTACTTGATAGCTGAATGTGGTTGTATAATCTGGGAAGGATGGACAATATTTTATGTTCAACAGAAATATGGTGTAATATGAATTTTAACTTCAGGCATTTCAAATAACTGATAACTGATCATCGAGCAAATGTATCCAGTGTCACAGTATATTGACTGGAACAGGTGTTAAGAGTACAACATGAACAAGAAAACTACATTTTAAGAGTTATTTTCCAGAATGTTACATTGCTTTTTGGTGGAGGAACACAGGTTAGTAAATTAAGATGATTAATATGGTCTCCAATATCAGCTAATTGAGGATGCTGTGTCCTCACATTCAAATTTAACTTCTCCTCCATAATAGCTGAACCAAGTCTGCAGCAAATTGTTTTATGAATAAATAGGTTTGATTTAGTAGAAATAATATTATCCTTACGCCCAGAAGTCTTCCACAGTGTCGAATTTTGAGATGAGACGCAGGTTGGCTCGCCATGTTTTGCTTTTGTCATTCTTGAAAAACCAAAGAGCCCACCTGCAAATCAAAAGACGAGTTACTACAGACAAACTGCACGTGTTCCCTCATTAGTCACGTTGCTCATTAACAACTCCTTTCACTGGAAGAGATGCACAAAAATCCACAAAACTATTGTACCTGATATTGAGATGAGACATAAACCTGCTCGACTCTGTTGTGATAAAAAGAAAAGAGAGATAAACAGAGCTTTGGTCTTACTTGTTTTGTAATGGATGCTTGATATAGGATTCAGGACTCAACACCTTTGGAATGGTTGTTACACATTTTTCCTTTTCAGGATTAGTAGGGACTGAGGTTGACACCTAAAAAAAAAAAGTTCAAAGATGCATTTAAAAATACAACAAAGAAATGTCAAAAAAGAACATTTTTACAACTGCCATGTTTCTTATCTGCCATCTGTGATGATGGCTACTGGCACTGTTGCGCTGTTACAGCCTATTTGAACCTTTGTAGTTTTTATTGTCATAGCTTTGATACTTTAAAGAGTATGCAAGAGGTGTGTGTGAGTAGATCGTCGACTGGGGGTATTTTTATTTGGGGAGTTTTAATAGTTAAAAAAAAAGGGAACTCATTTTCAAAACTCATACATGTTATTCCTGTGGTTTAAAACAGTCCAAAAATATCAGTAAACATGAACAACTTTATCCTAAATCCAAAGAGTAGAGTGATTAAACTCAAATTTTGTCATCAAGCATTAGAGCTGCCCCACAGACAATGCATGGTGAAAGATGTTATAGATGACACAGAGCACCCAGGGCAACGTTCTCAGTATATGGGTACATTTTCTGTTTCAGGACTGAGAGCATCTCGGCATAAAAAAGAAAATTATTTTGTAGGTCCACTAAGTCAGGCATTCGCGGTTTAGGGACCAGCTCCAGACTTTATACCTGATGACATCACAAGAGTGAGACTTACTTCTGGTTTCTGGCTTTGAGAGAGTAGCTCATGTTCACAAGTACTGATTGAACTTTCCAAGGCCATAGAAATAACATATTGGAATTCTTTATTCAGGTAGGGAGGGAGGACTACATGACACAGCACCCTGCGACAGGAATGTACGTTTTATTTTAGTGTTACACTGTTCCTATTCCTATTCATTTTTGTGTATTTTTTGGCACTTCAAATGAATTTCCTTCCCTGAATAATAAAGTTAAAGTCGATATGATTTTTTACACCTGTCCTTGAGACTAATATCACAATTAAACAAACATTTTACCCTGTTTACCCTGCATTTGTATGGAGGGCTTTGGCAGCTAATGTCATGAACAAAAATAAAAAGATTATATTTACGCATATAACCACTAAATGTAACAGGGGCAACTTAGAATCCAAGAACCAACAAGCTCAAATTTAGTTCGTATCCCAGGGTGTCTGGGTACCTTTCCAAGATAACTTTTAAACAAATTTAAAGACTTATTTTTGGGCAAATCATCTTTTTCTAATTCAAGCTGCACTTCACTGCAGTGAAGTATACAAGTAAGAAGTATATATGTGGTCCTGTGCAGAGGCAGGATTTATGTAAGAATACAGAGTGAGTTAGGTCAATCTAAATTTTGCAAACAGGTAAGTGCACACAGAATAAAAGACAGTATTATATTCAGTGGAAGGTTTAAAGATTTGTAACATCAGAAATGTGGACTGTTATGCAGAAGAGCCAGACTCATTGTGACAAAAACAAGTAAAAAACAGATTGATGAAATTAGATGAGATGTTTATGGCAATTAAGACCAAATTCAAAAGGGACAGTTTGGATTTTGGCATGCCCCCAGTTTGGCGAAGCAGGCAGGATTCTGACACAGAGGCTAAGCAATGTACTACTGTGGACGCTAGTCAGCTAAAATACATATTTTAGCCACCTAAATAAAGACCCAGTTTAAGTGTATGCTATACTTAGAGTATTTTCACCACTTTACCTTCCTGTCAGGCAGCCCATTCTGACGGGAAGGCTGTGAACGGCTTCAATTCCCCATCAAAGCCACCAGATTTAATTCAAAAACACAGTGATTTCGCATTGCTGAACACAGTAGTTGCTGGTCTACCACTGCCTCGATCAGTTAGTTAGTTTCTTGTATGACTTTGGTGAATCTGAACTAATCCTTTTAAATCACCAAAATCACACAATAACTTTTCAAGGCAGTGGTAGACTAGCAGCCCCTGTACTCAGCAATGGTAATCACTTTTTCTCAATGGAGTCTGGCTTTGAAAAGAGCACTTCATTTACCTGTAGGAAACTGTCTGACATTAAGGTAAAGCTGTGAAAACACTCTAGATATGGCATACACTTAAACAGATATTTAATTTTTTAACTGGTCCATCTATGTCCCAACCCCCACCTTTGGTCATAAGCTTATGGGTAGGGTAGTTTATGGGCATAGGTTGTGACCAAAAGAATGAGACCGTGGATACAAGCAACCGAAATAGGTTTCCTCTGTGGGGTGTCTGGGCTCAGCCTTAGAGACAGGGTGAGGAGCACAGACATCTGGAGGGAGCTCAGAGTAGAGCTGCTGCTCCTTCACGTTGAAAAGGGGTCAGTTGAGGTGGTTTGGTGTTCCAGGCACCCAGAATGCACTGGAGGGGATTACATATTTCATTTGGCCTGGGAACACCTTGGAGTTGGAAAGCACTGCTGAGGAGAGGGACGTCTGGGGTGCTTTGCTTGGCCTGCTGCCCTCGAGACCTGGTCTTGGATAAGTGGATGAAAATGGAAGGATTTTTTTTCTCTAGGTGGCTAAAACTCGTTTTGTCGCTGACCCCTCTACAGCAGTACATTGCTCAGCCTCCATGTCAGACTCCAGCCTGCTTCTCTAAACTGGGGGTGTGCAAACTGTACACTCTACAATCTACTGTATGTAATACACTGACTATGGAGAAATACTCCACACAAACAGACTTCAAACAATCTGAACTTTCCGTTTAAGACAATTTAATAACTTTTAAGGCCTAATATGTGGAAAAATGAATACTTTTTAAGGACCTGCAGATGCTCTGATATTACCCACAGTGAATAACATCAACTCCTGATAAAGTTAAATGTCCTCGTGCAGTGAAACCTCTTCACAAACAGTAGCATTTATGGCAAATTCGTCGTTTTACATCGTATAACAGGTGTTTTGGTAACCTGCCAAACCCCTGACTTGTCGCTATAGTAAGGTAAAATAATTACCCTCGTATTATTATATTCATAATGCCCGTTAGAAACGTTTATCTGTCTGTTTAAGATCCTATCCGACGGTTGACTGGGAACCGTTAGCGGCGCGTGCGTTCATTCATCCAACATCAGAGTTCATCTCAGGGGACCGACCGAGTTATCCACCCGGTCTACACTGTGTCTTCACCGGGCATCTTTCCCCCGCTCTGACACACATCACCAGCAGTGGTTGTGATTTGTACGAAGGTTAGTGGTAGGAATAATCTAAAATAAAAGGCGACTACCGTCACAGTTAATCTAGAGTGCTGCTAATTAATATTTGTGTCTAGCGAGTTGTGTTACCTGTCAGAGGTAGTAACAGGAAGTTCAAACAGTGACCGAGCCTGACAAGTCTCTGAGCCGTCCTTGTCTTTTAACGTCGGTGTTTAAACTGTAGTTAAACGCACAGCTTCTGGAGTTACATGTGAAACTCAGTGACTTTACTACAAGTGTGTTGCGGTGCACTCACCACCAGAGCGGTCGCCATCTTCTAGAAATCACTCTCAGATTTTTTGGCGTGTGGGGGTAAAATAGCTGATTGGGCCATCTGGTGCTCTCTTGGCGCATGCGCAGGAGAATGGACAGGAGAACAGGTTGTTCCAGATTCCAGACCGTGGGAAACAATGTCATCTTCCTCCTGTTATTGATGATTGATAATGGGTAGAGTATAAACAATAAAGTAACTAGGTTAGTAGTAAACAATTGTCCTTGGTAGGAATAGATCTGATCAATTGAATTATTCCAATGGAAAATTAAGCAATAAATGTACTTTAAGTAAAGGTGTACCTGTGATCATCATCCTTAACTTTCTTTTGTGGCATACAGAACAACAATCGAATATAGCTCCTGTGATTGAACCTCAGAAATGAGCCATTAAAATAATACATAAAGTTGGTTGTCATGAATCTACTAATCAATATGTAGTGTTTCTAGCATCCTACACCTTAAAATTTCCAGACATTGTGTATTAAAAAACATTGGAAATACTTTTTCCAGTTGTGAACAAAGTCCTTTCTGTCTGTGTTTAAAAAAAAATATAAAAAATTCACTGAGAAATAGAAATTATAATTCAAGAGGGGTGTTTATTGATGAAGTATGTAAAGTGAGAACCAGTGTAAAATACAGATGTGTTTCAGTTTTGGGAGTCAAGTTATGAAATTAACTATGTGCTGATTTAAAATTGTGTTGCCCTCTGTTGAGTTTTTAAAAAGCCTTACAATGTTAAATGATTACAGATTCAGCTTATTCCTTCTCCGGTTATTGAGTGTGAGAAGATTCGTGTAAATAAAGCTTTGTGAATTATGTGTGTATTTTATTGTAGTCTATTTTGTGATTGTTTTTAATCGATTCATTCATTCATAAAACTTTTTTCAGTATGATCAGGCAGGGGTCCCCAAAGCCTATTCAGCAAGAGAAATATGGGCTCTCCATAATCTGATTCATCGCAGTCTTTTAGCAGCATTGCCACTTTGTTACTGTCACAAATGTCAGTGTGTTACATGTTGTCTGGATGACCTGCAATGCCAGGAGATTGTGGTACGATGTACATATGTGTACAGATTTCTCAAACAACATACCTCTTATTTCTTACATCTATATGTATATATTGTGAGATATTGTAGTAATAACGCACATTTTTTGCTTACTTCTTATTTCTCTTTTCTTCTAATTTCTCCATGCCTGTATGCATCCTAAGAGCAACTGTAACATGTCCCAATTTCACCCTGGGGATCAGTTATGTATTTCTTATTTCTGAGATCAGATTACTTACATAGCCCTTGATTAAAATGACAGTCTAAACCAGGGGTTGTCGATCTTTACTATCAAAAGAGCCATTTTTGACCAAAAATAATAAGGAGCCACAGAACATATTTGAACCCTATAATAAAGGAAACACAGCATATTAAGTCTAAATTAGCCAATCAACACCACTAATACGTCTCAATGAGCATGCATTAACATATTTTACTACAAGGTGGCTCCTCTGCAGTGGGCTGTTTGTTATTATTTGGAACTTTAACTCTGCAGAGTTGGTGGTGAAAGCAAATGGAGCTGTCCAGGAAACTAATAAATTATTTCTTTCCCATAGCTAGCCTAGCTAGGGAGATTTAAGAGTAGCCACCGCTTTTGAGGTTTGGCAGGAAAAGATGTTTGAAGCACACTTTGGTTGATGAAATGTTTAAAGGCCACAGGGAGCCACTGAAGAAGCGCGAAGGAGCCGCATGTAGCTCAAGAGCCACAGGTTGCCTACCCCTGGTCTAAAAGATCGTCTCAGTGGACATGAACCATGCCCTCAAACAGCAAACGTCACTTCTTTAAATGTTTAAACTTAAAAGGCACGAAACATGCCACACAACCTGTGGCAGTATAATTTGGCAAAACATTCATAATTTGTGTAACTGATTGTCTGATTGCACATACAATGTTATGTACATACGCTGGAAGTCGTTAAGAGTGAAGGCAGCATTAAGAAACGTTTGCAAATGAAACCTTGATGCTTATTGTACTGCACTTTGAGGTTATATGGCAAAAACACACAGTGAACCCAGCATCATTCTCAGTCTGTTTATCACCCCTGTTGGAGCACGCTATAGGCTTTGTTTACTGTGGCCATAAATTTCATACATATATTTTACAACATGCAGGCTTAGTGGAAACGGGCAGTGATAAACCATGTTCCTGTGGGTGATAAACAGTCATGAGGTTCACACATGAACAGCAGATACATCATGTGTGATTAATATTATCTTTTACTCAGGATGAAGCCTGTGGTCCTATCAGGCTGCGGTATGCTCTCTCAGAAACTGTGATGACCTTACAAAGAAATCAATGTAGACTATATTTAGGTACATTTTCTGACTTTTTAAATATTACCGTATGTAAAACAAGTTCTTATGTGTGTATTTTATTGTGAGATTCAGCACAAAGGAAGTTTTTTTCTGTGTAAATTGTGTTACATAATGAGTACTTAGTATGAATGTGGGGCTGTGTACTGTAACTGTTAAGTAGCATGAATAACTGCTGTTTTCACACTATGAACTCTCAAAGGAGTGACTAAATCAAGCTGAAAGACTCATTGTTGCCTATTCTTAGTAAGAGCAGCAGCCACATGACTTTATGTATGAATGTAATATTTTCTTTTACATCACATCAGTCTGTAAGTGAGCATCAAAAGGAAATGCAGAGAATAAATTAATTTTCAAAAAAAATTAATGACACCTTTTTCCATTTTAATCGTGTGTTCTGTTGTTAATACTGAAAGCAAAATAAGTGCAGAGAAAATAAGTGCTGCAACTATGGAAGGAGATTGTTTAAAGGCCGGATGTGAAGGACGTCTGTGTTTCAGGCACTTCAGAAGGTCAGCACTGTGCGGATACTGCAGTGAGGAAAACAACACAATTAGGTTCGGATACTAAAAAAAAACTAGAGTCAACAGAGCAGCAGAAAATTAAAATCCACTGAGTGCATAAATTATCAGTCCGCACCTCTTCCCAGCGTGCATGAGGTCAAATCCCTCGTTGATCTTGTCAAACGGCAGAGTGTGGGTCACAAACTCATCCACCTTCAGCTTCTTATTCATGTAGTCTTCCACCAGTTTAGGAACGCTCTCCACACTCTTCCACCCTGGAGGTGAAAATCAAAACCACTTTCATCACTGGGATTTTCATTTAGCCAAAATTAAACAAAAGAGAGCTAATGTTTCACCAAAAGGCCTCGGGCAAGGCAATTATTCCCCAACTAAAAAAATAAATAATAAATGGCGGATCAAACTTTATTTGGTAGAACAACAAAAATACCTGAAGTTATAATAAAACTACAGAAGATTACATGCTTTTTTTTTTTTTTTGGAGTCAAATTGTAGAAAGGAAACTTCAGCGCCAGTTAATTATGGTGGACAAAAAGTGGCTTTAGCATTAATAAATAAAACGTATAAACAAATATCAGAATGAATAAATAGATACATAAATAAATATGGAAATAAATTAATTAGTAAATAATATATAAAAATACATAAAAGAATAAAAAAAAGCTAAATACAGAAGAAAATGCATAAAGACCTTCTGCCTCATTAATATACAGACAGAAATACATAAATTGATAAATGCAGGTGAACAAAAATTAAATATATTTAGGACATTTAATTATTTATATCTTATCAACTAATTTTTTTTCATTAATGCATTCATTTATTTCAGCATTTACTATTTTTTTTCAATTTATTTCTGTATTTATTTCCATAATTACAAATTTTTTTCTGTATTTATTTGTTGTTCATTTATTTCTGTATTTATTTTCATATTTATATTGATCCCTGTTATTTACACACTTAATTATTTATTTCCATATTTATTTATTCCTGTATTAATTTATAAATTCATTCATTCATTTATTTATTTATTGATTTATACTTTAGTCATTTTTCATCCTCAATATTTGAAACTAAGTTTAACCCTAAACTTTTCGCCTGATAAAGTGAGTGCTAAAAAAAATGCTAATTACCCGTAAAATATGCAACAGACTTTGAACTCGCAGAAAGCTTGAACAGCAGCCAGACCACATTACATTCATCATACCAAGTAATTATCTAATACAGTCAGTCACCTCCAAAGGCGGTGCCCCTCCACACTCGGCCTGTCACCAGCTGGAACGGTCTGGTCGAGATTTCCTGACCAGCTCCGGCTACGCCGATGATGACACTCTCACCCCAGCCTTTGTGGCACGCCTCCAGAGCAGATCTCTGAAACAAGGAAATGGAAAATGGTCATTTTTTATGAGTTGCTAACTTATGAAAACTGTTTCATAAACATGTGTAACCTGTGGAGTACAGTGAAGACTATGTACATCTACAGACCAACTGGGATAACAGATTAACACAGTTTATTTATTACAATGTTTGATATGCGTCTCACCATGATTTGCACATTTCCAATGCACTCAAACGAATAGTCCACGCCCCCGTCAGTCATCTCCACTAGCACCTCCTGGATGGGCCTGCTGTGGTCTTTCGGGTTCACAAACTCAGTGGCTCCAAACTCCTTGGCTTTGTCGAACTTTGCAGGGTTGATGTCCACACCGATAATCCTGGTTGCCCCAGCAACCTTGCAGCCCATAATAACAGCCAAGCCGACAGCTCCGAGGCCAAACACAGCGCATGTGGACCCAGGCTCAACCTGAGTGTGCATGACGAAGAACAGCAATGTGAGAATTCAAATATCACTGAATAAGTTTGCATATAACAAATCTACTCTATCTTTTGGCTCATGTGGCCTCATCACATTTAATTATACACATATCAGAGCTGGGTTTTGTTGCATGTTATATTGCGCTTTACTGCAATTTCTATTTTTCAATGTATGCAAGTGCTAGGGAGAGTGACAACTCTCATGTCTGTAGGGTCTGATGTCATACTTTCTGTTCACATACCAATAAATGATTTTTAATTTTCTAATTAATTGTGAACACGTCAAAAACAGACTCTTTTTTGTTCAAAATTATGTCACTATGAAAATATGCAAAACAACAACAACAACTTGGAAGCAGATCCCCTTGGCAACAAATCACATGCACATAAAATCTGCATCATTAATAAGGCTGACCCATTTTAGAGTCTCTGCTCATTGTATCCTTTGGGCGACACAAGCTTGTTCTGCATAACGAGCTTTAAACAATAAAATGTGACAACAGTTATATGCCTTAAACTCAATAAAACAAACTCATGCACAAATGCTTTTGTAGTGTGATCTACTGTCTGTGACACCCACCTTGGCGGTGTTGAGAGCAGCGCCGTAACCTGTAGAAATGCCACATCCAAGAAGGCACACTTTATCCATGGGAGCCTTGTCGTTCACCTTAGCCAGAGAGATGTCGGCCACTACGGTGTACTCCGAGAAGGTGCTGGTCCCCATGAAGTGAAACACTTGCTTTCCCTTGCAAGTGAAGCGCGAGGTCTTGTCGGGGAGCAGACCCTGGCCCTGGGTTACTCTGCAGGGTGGAAGCACAGAGAAAAATTCTTTCTTTTCATGTATGTATGATGAAACTCAATGGCTCTGTACTTCAATACGGGGCTTGGCTGGTTGGTTGCCCTGAGGTGATGCACCTGGGGCTGTGAGTTCAACTATTCTGCAATGAAAAATTCAGTTTTATAACTAAAACCAGACAATCTTCACCAAGTCAGTGTTGCATTAATGAGTCAGACAGCATTACCTGATTTTCTGGCAAAGGTTGGTCTTGGGATTTTTGCAGAATTTGCATTCACCACACTGAGGCACATACAGCGGGATGACAGTATCACCTTGGTGAGAAAGAATTTTGAATAATTAGAAGTCAAAGAAAGACACGGATTTCCATCAAATGTCAATATGATGCCTGGCAGCTCTTTACCTGGCTTGAATTTGGTGACACCCTCACCAACGCTCTCAACCGTTCCAGCACCCTCGTGTCCCAAGATGACAGGGAAAAGTCCCTCGGGGTCACTGCCGCTCAGAGTGTAGGCATCTGTATGACACACCCCTGTTGCAAAGAGCTGAGAGGCACAGTGTCATTTAAAATTTATGTCAGATAAAGCTGCTAGATGCAACAGAAGAACAGAAAAGACTTAAGGCCTGATATTAACATGATCTTAATTATATAATGTCTAGGTTAAAGGGATAGTTTGGATCTTTTGAAGTGGGGGTTGCGTGAGGTCTTTATCCACCGTCAGTGTATTACATACAGTCGAGGTCATTCAGCATGCGATGGAAGCTAAGGACAGGTCAGCAACGAAACATATTTTATCTACCTAAAAAAAAAAAAAAATCAGTATCAGACTGAGTGTGTTTGCCCTGCCGCAGTCAGCAATTTCCGACAGGAAACTGAAGCCATTATATCACTCTCGTCAAAGCCAGACTCCATTGAGAAAAACAGTTGTTTAACATTGCTGAACATAGGAGCTGCTGGTCCACCGCCGCCTTGATCTGTCATTTTATTTGTGTTACTGTGTGAGTTCGGCTTTTAAAAGGGTTTGCTCGGATTCACCAAAATCACACAATAACAAAAACAAACTTGCTGACAGACGCATAAGTAGATTAGCAGCTCCCGTGTTGGGTGAGCTAAAATTACTGTTTATGTCAATGGACTCTGGCGGCTTTGACGAGAACATAGATGGGGAGATGAAGCAGTTAACAGCTTCCCCATCAAAACAGGCTGTCTGTGGCACGGTAAAGTGGTGAAAACATATTTAATATAACATACATTTAAACTGTTTAGTGCAGCAGTACATAGCTTAGCTTCTGTGTCAATACTCCTGTCTGCTTCCCATAGACTGTAAAAATTATGGATGTAGCCACCGTGACGGTACCCATTGGTTTGTGGACTGCTGTTTTGAAGCCTCGAGTTTGGCATCTTGGATCTTGGATTCTGGAGCCAGACATGCAAATATTTGGACGAGAGGGTGGAGATGTGGAAGAGTGACGGGGAGCCAGAGGACGCTACATATGTCCATCAACACCAGCAGTCTGACTGAACACTAATAAAGTTAACTTCCATAATTTGAGATAAACTTTATAGAGAAGTATTAAAGTAACCTTAGTGACATTAGCATATTGCATACATGTCTGCATCTGGGACATACTACATATAAGAGGAGTAATACTAACCTTGTAATGTTACTGAAGCGTTAGCTAAAGATAACATACTGCTATGTTACAGTGCGTTATGTTGCTGCTTCCCCAAACTGAGGGCATGCCAACAGACATCTACTGTGTGTAATTCAGACTATGGAGAAGTGCCTCATTCAACTCCACTTCAGAAGATCCAGACTAAATTAGCCATCAGTGTGATTCCTCCAAGGTAGGGAGTCCAAAATCTAGTAGCCACTCTGTAGATTATCTTTGGTTACCTGGCTGGTGAACAAAACAAATCTGGCAGCCACTTACAAACCTTACCAGCTTGTGCTAATTTCCAACCCTGGTTCTGTTTACCTTGATGCGAATTTCATGGGCCTTGGGTGGTGCTACCTCCACCTCCTCGATGGTCAGAGGCTTCCCAGGTTCCCAGGCAACAGCTGCCTTGCACTTAATGACCTAAGGAGAAAGTACAGTATTTTTTTCAGTAACTGAGTGACTGCAGCCATGACAGAGGCTCTACAGTGTGTGTGACAGGTCGAGTTAGCTGCAGTGTACTTTGCCTCTGTTGCAGTCTCCTTTAACACATTAACCCAGTGTAGCTTCTCAGCTACTTCATATTTTTGTTGCTAACTGAGTGAGAGGTGACTGAAACTTACTGCCATCAAAACACCTTTCCACGGCTACCTAACTACTCAGACTCTCTGGGGTGAAGCATTGCAGCAACATACAGCTGACCAGTGGCGACTACGTGAGCGCGTGCACGCCGGCTGACAGAATGTCTCTTTTTTACGCTACAAACGACAGTTATGCAACTTATAAAGTCACAGTTAAAATGGTAATCATGCATTTTAAAATGTTCATAGTGCATTTTGTGGGAAATGTACTCACTTTTCCACCTGTCTCCATGTTGCTTCCTTCCGCACGAGAGGGAGGGGTGG
Organism: Epinephelus moara; assembly: GCF_006386435.1. Lineage (NCBI taxonomy): Eukaryota > Metazoa > Chordata > Actinopteri > Perciformes > Serranidae > Epinephelus > Epinephelus moara. The sequence goes on from NC_065509.1 coordinate 34,528,971, forward strand.
AAAGCGCGCGGCCGTAAAGGAGTTACCGCCGGGACCAATCAGAGACGAGCACGCGCGACGAAAGCATGGCGCAGGCGCAGTGGAGAAAACAGTTTCACCAACGGTTGATAAAAAAACCCTCATGATCCTGTTTCTGGACACATAACATGGACTAAAGGACAATTCTGTCCAAATAATTATTGATTACAGACAAAGAGATGTTCTGCCTTGCACTTTTATTGTGTGTTGCCCCTTGTGGTATTGTTTTGGTACCAATATTTTATATTTGACTTGTATATTATAATATTTGATGCTTGTACTTGTTATTGAAAATAATTTGAAACAAGTACATTTATATACACAGATCTTAATTTGCCAAATTGCACCTTTAATTCATTCTTTTTGGTGGATGTTTTACTGTAGTCTCTTGAACATGTAAAACAAGAATAGAGAATTCACCATACAACAATGATAACCAGCTATTTGTCTGAAGATTTTAAAAATGCTCTGTTTTGTTTATGTCCTTATTGTTCAATCTCAGTCTGTCTTTTATCTTTCTGACAATATGTAGTTTCTATTATGTCTGTAACATTTATTTTTGTTCAACAAAGTACCACAATAACAGTTGGAAAATATATCAAAATATTTTTCTTTCTTTCATTTAGGGTAGGGGTGGACAACCTTTACTGATAAAAGCGGCATTATTGGCCAAATAAAATTTAAAAAAAAAATCCGTCTAAAGCTGCAAAACATATTTAGATAAAAGGTAACACCCTATAAAGACTAAATTAGCCCCTCAAAATTAGGAACAGGTCTAAATGAGCATTCATTAATATGATTTACTACGAGGTGGCTACTCTGCAATTTACTATTTATAATTATTTGGTACCAGATAATTTTATGTCAAAGCCACAGGAGCCACTGCAGAGCAGCATCTGGCTTTGGAGCCCCAGGTTGCCTACCCCTGGTGTAAGGCATATGAACCAACATTAGACTTTTGATTTTTTGAGTTTTACAGTAAGTGTAACTCAACATCACCAATTCATCAGAATTTCTCACTATACTATATGTGGGTTGGTGACAGTATTGATTTGTATAAAAAAGTAAAGATTAGCTTAATTTTGTTGATGTCAATACAGATATCATGATAATTAATATTTTGTTGAATAACCTTGTTTAAAAAAAGAACCTAAAATGATATCTAGTGCTTTTCCCTCATATTGTCATAATCTATGAATATTTATATACTTTTAATTTTTACAAGTCTAACTACGGGACACAAAATGTCTCATAATTCACTGAAACCAGTGTACAGATGTCCACTATAGGTTTTCAAGTTTCCCCTTTGTACGATGATTGGCTTTCAAACTGTACCTCCACAGCAGATGTATGTGAAACCTTGTGGTGTCAGTGTGGAGTTCTGCACAGTAATGGCCAAACCTCACAATGAATCAACAAGTAGTAGTAAGACACATGCAGGGAGAAATATTTTCTAGCTACATTTAGACACCTGGATAAACCTTTTTTTCTTATTCCCCACCTCCCCTCACCTCTTCTCCTACTAAGACCTAAAAAAATAAAACAAAGACACAGCTACAAAGCACCTTTTAATCAAGGCCTTCAACAAAAATGTGACAACATTCTGCTCAAGATTTTACAACTTATGGGTATTAAAATGTTTTAACTAACAGCATATAAATTCTGATTTCCCCACATATTTTCCTGAATCGCCACATCGGAGGAGATGAATACACGGAGGTTTGTGAATGTTCAAAGGGACAGAGTAACTCTCCCTGACAGGCTGAAAGGTCCCTGTTATGTAACACACAGGCATACATGAGAACCTTTTAAATAAAAATCATCCATCATATTTCAAAACTGGTACAAAAATAGAACAAAAAAGGGAAAATCCATTCAAGTTCTCTGAACAGAGGCAATGTCCATACTCTGAGTCCAACAGGCCAGGCAGTGGCACAGCCTTCTTGCTTGTGTAGCACAGGACAGGCATGAGACCATCACACCACACCATTGCTGTCAGATCATCTCCCACCTACAATGAAGAGCCGAAAAAAGTGTTACCTTCACACCAGGGAAGACAAGTATAATTTGAGAATGCAAACACTGAAAAAAGGGCAAACCTCTGAATCCACGTCCTCCTCCACCTCTTCCTCTGAAACCTCCTCCTCCACCTCGTCCACCTCCAAATCCTCCGCCGCGGCCGCCTCCAAATCCTCCACCGCGGCCCCCTCGGAAACCGCCTGAAACAATAACAGAATTAATCAAACCACTCGTACAAGCCGTGCTCTGAACAGACACAAAGGAAGCACACTTTAAAGCCACAGCAAGTCCGACTGACAGATAATCACAGCATGAGCGTCCAAGTGGAAAAAACTGTGTCGGGAGCTGCACATTCATCAACAATAGGAGACAGGATTAATTAAAATGAGACACAGTTTGGATGCCTCACCTCCACGACCACCGCCTCTTCCTCCACCTCTACCACCTCGGCCTCCTCTTGGCGGACCCTTCTCTCCTGGCGGCCTGGGGAGGAATCTCTGCAGCGGGAGGAGCTTCATTGGATCTATATAAAACTAAAAGACATTGCAAATTACAAAACAGTGTAACACACAAAGGCACTGAAATGCTTTTCAGTATGCAAATGCACTACTTTAAAATGTTAAAACAAATTTTATACCTTCTGCATTTTCTTAAATGAAGACGCCTTCATGTTTTCAGAGAGTTTGACTGAAAAATACTGCAAGGATAAGTTAAGGAATTAACAGGATTTTGAGCACCACAATGATATTAATCAATGATATTTAATCCACGGAGGGAGGCTGATATTTGCATTTTTCCACTTCAGGTTGTTTCAGAGGGTCAGAGGCTGAAATAAGAACAACAGAAAGGATACAAAGTCCCGGAGCTGGCCGAAAATCTCATCCACCTTCCCGATCTGCTCCTTGTTTTCCAGGTACACTGGGGCGTTGAAGTAGGGAACTTTGTTTTCCTCTGTCGTACACTTGCACACAATGTCGTCTTCACATGGATGCATAAACTCTCCCAGTGCTGCACAGAAACAATAAACAAGTGTTAGCTGGAGGCAAAAACTGTACCCAGGCCCAGTATCAACATCCGCCTTTGGTCGACTTTATGAGCCCTTTATATGACTCCCAAAAGTTTGCAACTGTTGAGATATGGAAGATTGCCAAGTGTTTTACAGCTTTCAGAAAACGCTAAGATGACTGCATGACTGCAGAGTCACTTGCATGAGTTTCTTGCTTTCCAGGAACTTCTACATCATTCTGTCCAAACGCTGATGTTGACACACACGATATTTAAAAGTTGAAAACTAATTATGGCAACTTTCTGATGACATCGACTCTCATGATTCAGGTGATGTCATTCAAAGTGTGTGATGGCTTAGTGTTTAGTGCTAAGAGCTAATACCAGCGCTGGACCCGACAGTTTGGGACATTTACAGGCTGTCAGCTTCTGCAACATCTTTTCAGCAGTTCTGGTTTTATGATCTTACCGACGACATATTCTGGAGGACCGTAGTCTTGTTGTCTATTAAAACCGCCTCTGCCGCCACCACGTCCAAATCCACCACCTCTTCCTCCTCCTCCTCTGAATCCTCCACCTCGGTTAAATCCACCTCCTCTGCCTCCTCGTCCACCACCTCCTCTGTAAGACATTTTTCTTCAAACCCTCTGTGAGAAACACAAAATGAGAGAAAACAAGTCAGAACAAAACACATGACAAATCATAATTAGTAAAATTTAGCATGGTTGCTTGTTTGTCTCCGACCTTTATTGAATACATTAGATACATGGAGGATGCACATTCCAGATTTTCATTATAAAAGTTGTAGAAAATATATTTCGGATTATAAAATAATTGAAAAAATAAATTTGTTGCACAACAAATAAAAAAATGCAGGGAAAAGTAAGAAACATGACGAAAACAAAAACCTGCAGGGTCTGCTTAACAATGATATGAAATGTTTAAAATCAGTGGTCCCCAACTAGTGGGTCCAGGTCGATTCTGAAAGGACTGCAAGTGACTCACAAATGTGTCAAGTTTGTACAAAAGAAAATTTATTTTGAAGTACAGAGAATTTCCCGCACAGAGCTTTTATTTTAAAGTGCTGTTTCCTGCTGTTGAGTGAGCACCTAATAAACAGCTATTTAACAGAGACAGCAAACTAGCTCGAGGGCATGGCCACACACAAGTATGACGCTGAATGAATTAAACTGTGTGGACCTTGTAGTAATGACTAGGGAGAAATCTGGACCCTGTGGCTGGACCAGTGGGGAGGGATGGCAGGAGAAATACCTGCACACCAGTTCAATTGAGCTGGACAGCCACAACAAAAAAATAAAATAAAAAAAATTTCAATTTAGTCAGAACATTTGTGCCCAAAAAAGGCTGCTCACGGTGCAAAAAATAATTGACTGATAAATGATTAAAAAACAGCAGCAAACGTTTCAGTCCTTGACCATCATCAGTGCAGACGCACCCAAGATAAAACTTTTCTGTTGCCCTAAGTTTCCCAGCAGCCCTAAGACTGGACCAGTTGGGAACCACTGATCTAAATAATGTAGTGGTTTTTGCCATTTTACAATTTTTGAGTGTTAAATTTTTAACAGTGTTCATGTTTTAAAATCAGTATCTAGAAATATATAAAAAGGACAGTGGCCTTTTAAGCCAGTGGTTCCCAATCGTTCCTGCCATGGGGTCTAAATTTCTCCTTTGTCATTAGCTCAAGGTCCACACAGTTTAATATATTCAACATCATACTTGTGTTTGGCCAGTTGTGGAGCTAGTTAGCTGTCTCTGTTAAGTAGCTGTCCGTTAGTCACTCATTCTACAGCAGGAAACAGCACTTCCAAAATAAAAGCTCTGTGCCGGAAATTCACTGTACTTAATTAAATTTCTTTTTCACAAACTTGACATATGAAAGTCACTTGCAGTCAATTCAGAATGGACCTGCAACTAGGGATGCACCGCTCCGATATCTGGATCGAATATCGGCCCCGATATCATCAAAATAGATGGATCGGGTATTGGAAAATGCAACCTATACCTGAGATGATCCTTTCCCTTTAAATCTATTGCGACGCGAGCCACGTCATACGTCATGGAGCGAAGGAGAGAATCTGCTGTGTGGAGGTATTTCACACTATTTCAGCTGCTGTTGCTGTTGTTTATTTTTGTAAAAAATAAATAGTTCATCATTGCATTAATCTGTTTCATCTTGTTTCATTTTATCTTAGGAAAGAACTGTGTAGTCATTAATGCCTGGTGCCTCTAGTCTTTTCTGTTTTACATGTAAAGGTATATAGCTTTTTAGGTCAACCATGGTATCGGATCGGTATCGGGTACCGGCTGATACTCAAAGCCACAGCATCGGGATTGGTATCAAAACTGAAAAATCTGGATCAGTGCATCTGTACATGCATCCCACTTTTGGACCTGGACCCACCAGCTGGGAACTATTGATCTAAACATTTCAGCTTCATGCCGTCTGTTTCACAGACCCAACTGGTTTCTTTCTTCTCCCTACATTTTTTAACTGTTGTGCAACTTTACAGCTGGAAAAGGTACTTCTTAATATAAATCATATGTCAGAAATTCACTGTCCTTAAAAACAAAGTGTGTATTCAACAAACTTGACACATTTGCGAGTCACTTCCGGTCCATTCAGAATAGATTAGCGACCCACTTTTGGACCAGGACCCACTAGTTGGGAACTGCCGTTTTAAGCCACATTACTTTTTTGAATAAAGCATTTTGATAAAATAATAATAAAGTAATTAAGTGCCTTCGATCAGCCGTGAAATTGGGATTGTTAAAAATGACTATCTATCCTTGTTGACATCTTTTTAACGTGTTTTGACCCAAAAAGAAGTGGCATGAAAACAAACTACAAACCCATATATTCAATCGTTTCCTTTTCACAGTTATAAAAAGTGCATCTATTGTTCATTTGGAAATTAAAGATATAAGCTTTAACTGGGTAGTATCCATTCAACGAGCTAACTGTGAATTCAGCAGCACTACATAACTGCTAGCTAACATGCTAGCTCACTTTCGTCATTAAAACTCCACAATTCAGCCGCATTTCCGCCACAAACCAAAACGTTATGTTTTCACTTCAACGTGTAACCTTCTTTAAAAGTCTGTAACATTATCTACACACACTTAAAGCACATTACTCACAAAGTTTATCGGCTTGCAGCTGCTATTTACTCCGAGTGACTTCCATGCGATGACAACACGTGTGGCTGAGGGCTGCCGTAAAGCTCTTCACCACTGTCGGGAAGTGTCGTAAAGTCATGTACGTGAAACACGATCCATTCGCGTCCGCGTATGCATATTTAAAGGAGCAGGCGGTCAGCTGGTTGACTCATACACAAGGCAAAGATAAGAAACACGGTCAGTATGAATTTACGGACTTCATTATAAAGATAATAAAATCCCAAAGTTATTTCTGTTAGACTAGCTGATGTGCGCATGTGTGAACACTCTGTTAATGTGATTATTTTGTTCAAATGCAGGGAATTTAATTATTAAACATCACTCAACTATGTCGACAACAGGTCAGGTAAGAAAATAATCCTCCTTTACGATACATAAGAAGTATAAACTGGTTATTATTATAGTACTGGTGTCTTTATTCTGAAAACTAGTTGAGTTTGATGTTACCCCATTTTGTGCCTCACCTATGTTAAAGTAGGATTACACTGTCATGACAGAAACAGCTGCCCCACCCAAGTGACTTTTCATTTGAGACGGGCTGATGAACACGATGTAACCGCCAACCAAACAACACACATATGTTTTTTATTTCTCCCTAAGGTGATTAAATGCAAAGCAGCTGTGGCATGGGAGCCTGGGAAGCCTGTGTCCATTGAGGATGTGGACGTGGCCCCGCCTAAAGAGCACGAAGTCCGCATCCAGGTCAGCTGCTCATCACAAGCTTGTCTGCCACGCAGAGAAAAATGTCCAAATTTGGTTGTGAATGTGGACACTCACACTGCAAAGTTTCCAGTGTTAACAGTTGGCAGTGGTGTTAGATTGTATCTGGATTAATATAGGAACAACAATTTCTCACAGTGATAAATAAACCACGCTTCATGCAGATGTTATTTCTTGTTTTGACTTTGATCATCACACAGGCCCCTGATGCTGACAGGAAACATATACATTCAACTTCCTCTGTATCATTTTGCATCTTGTTGATATGAATATTACATCCTGAGACTGTCACACGAGTCAGCACCACACCTGTTTGTGCAGGTTGTTGCCACAGGCGTGTGCCACACAGACTGGGAATACCTGTACGAGGCTGGAAAAGGGATGAAGTTCAGACCGTTCCCATTGGTTCTCGGCCACGAAGCAGCAGGGATAGTGGAGAGTGTCGGTCCTGGAGTCACCAAATTCTCACCGGGTAAGCTGTACAGCTCACAACAAACAAGCCGACATGACCTAACATGACCTAGCATGACATGACATTTAACCGTGGCTGATGTGGTTTGTCTGCTTTGTCTTTTGTTGACAGGCGACAAAGTTATTCCTCTTTTTCTGCCACAGTGTGGGGATTGTGATCGATGTCGGAGTCCTAAAACCAATCACTGCCGGAAGAACTGGTGATAAATAAGTCACCACATGTTTACCCACACAAGTCACCAGTGTTGTCATGGCATTTCACTGAGTCATTGCTTCCTTTTTTTGTGTCTTTTAGGTCATACACACAAGTGGGTGTCCTGGCTGATGGTACAAGCAGGATTTCTTGCAAGGGGCAGCAGGTCTACCAGTTCCTCGGCGTCAGTTCCTTCTCCCAGTACACTGTGGTTATCGACACCTCACTTGCGAAGATAAGAAGTGATGCACCGCTGGACAAAGTGTGTCTGCTGGGCTGTGGAGTCTCCACCGGTTATGGTGCTGCTATTAATGCAGCCCAGGTAAGAGGATACAGATCTGCTGTGTACACTCAGTTCAAATCATACTTTGAATTTTCACCGTCTCTGATGCGAACCTGTACTTGTGTGCAGAGTCCTGTCTGTGCTTAGACCTACATGGATGCTATGAATTTACAAAGACGTAATTTATAAACAGTTTAGCCTATTATAACAAAATGGATTTATTATATGAAGGAAAACATCTTTGCTGCAATTTGAATTTGACATGTTCCTAAATTGCTGCCCGATGAGGTTACCAGTATGTTGCAGGGCTGTAGTTACTTATTTTCCCCACTAGATGTCAGTAAATAACATGAGCGCCACATAAGTGGACTTTCTGGGTTAAAAAGAATTCATTAATCCAATATTCTGCTCCAAATACCACACAAAGGAAGTTTTGTAGAAAAGATCAAAGGTCTGTAGAAAATATAAAGGTTTGCAGAAAGTTCCCTCAAATGCAGCATAAAGAAAATGATCAAACTTGTTTTTAATATTGCGCAGACAGCATTGCTCAATGGCAAAACAAAGTGGAAGTGTGAATAAAACTAGAATAATGACAAAGCAGTCTTGCACGCCTGATAAGAATCAGTTCTTTCAAAATACTCCAGCTAATACAAAATTTAAAGGATGACTACGGCATTTCTCAACCTGGACCCTGTTTCCCTGTTTCCCTGTGTAAACCGGTCAAAGAGACTGTTGTGAACAACAATGTTTAAAACTGGTCCAGTATTGAGCAAGCTGACAGCAGCCAGCAGCCACGGGATGAGCTGCAGTGGAAGCACATGGGATAGTTGAGCACCATCACTGTATGTCTGAGTGGCTCAGATTTTTATTTGAAGTCTCTGAAGTGTCTCTTTCCCTTTCACTTGATCTGTTTGTTATTGCCTCGCTAAGCAGTCCACTCTTCGTGCGTATACTCCGGCTCACATAAATACCGGCGGCGGTCAAATTCAAAAGCCTCATCCACAAGATTGAAATCAGGTGAATAATCATCCATGACACTATATGTCTTCACACTAAACTATGTCTACTGCAAAATACTTGCTCTCTCCAGGACCCACACACATTTCCACTGTTGTCTTTCTGTGACATCTCGTGATATTTCAGAGCAGACCTCCACTTAACGAGGCAATAACAAACAGACCGGATCAAGTGAAAGATAAAGAGTAACTTCAGATAATCAAGATAACAATCTGAGCCACTCGGTGGTAAAAAATAACCACTTTTAATGGACATACAGTGACGATGTTTAGTTGCCTCGTGTGCCTCCACTGCAGCTCCCATAATACAGGAGCAATTAAAAAGTTGTTGTTCATATCAGTTTACACAGGGAAAGAGGGACCCCGTTGAAAAATGGCGAAGTTATCCTTTAAGCAAGGGGATCGTAAAATTAAGTTTTACTCATATTTTTGATACGTAGAGCATGTGTTGTTTTTAAATCAAGCTATGCAAATCTATTACAAACAATAATTAAAGCAAATACAGCTTAAAAACATAATAAGCAAGGGCATAGGTTTCATTTCCACATTAAGGGGGGAACGACACGCAAGTGTGGAGGAGTCAAACAAGCCCTTAATTTGTATGCATCAGGTCTTGCCCTTTCTGCAGCAGTTTATGGTGTAAATGCCTTTAATTTAGTCAAAATAAAAGTCCTCTGCTACTTTAATGGTTTTAATCAGGGAGACAAATGCACATGTAAATATTGAGGGAGATGTGTCCCCAAAATCTACGCCTATGTCAAAGCTGCCTTGCATTGACATAGGCGTAGATTTACACCATAAGCTGATACAGAAAAGGTAAGACCTGATGCATACGAACTGTTAAGGGCTTGCTTGACTTCTCCACATTGTCAAGTTGTAGGTTTCATCTAAACATTGAATAGGGGGGGTGGGGGTCTGGTGAATTTTTTGCATCAGTTTATGGTGTAAATGTCTCTAATTTTGTTAAAATAAAAGTCCTCTGCTACTTTCGTGTTTCCATCAGGGGGGACACATGCGCATATTCTAAATATTGAGGAAGATGTGTCCCCTGCGTCACCCCAGAAATCTATACCTATATGTATGAGAATAAAATGGGCCAATTGAAGCGAAAAAGAAAAGAAAAAAAAGTGTATGATGGGTTTGTTTTGAAGAAAGAAGACAAACTGCTCTGTATGAAAGTTGGCAGTGAACTTGATGAAGTGATCTCATCAGATGTCTCTCAGACAGCTGTCGGTTGACCGACTCCTAAATGGTGTGCATCCAGGTTGAAAAGGATTCCTCATGTGCCGTGTTTGGGCTCGGAGCTGTCGGACTGGCGGCCATCATGGGCTGCCAGGCTGCTGAGGCGAAAAGGATCATCGCAGTGGACGTCAACCCTGACAAGTTTGAGATAGCGAAAAAGTTTGGAGCCACTGATTGTGTCAACCCCAGAGATCATGAAAAGCCCATCCAGGAGGTAGTGGTGGAGATGACGGAAGGAGGGGTGGACTACGCTCTGGAGTGTGTTGGAAGTACAGCTATTATGGTGGGTTTCTTGATGTGTTCAGAAACATTTTAATATTTAATTCCTACAGGTGCAGCAGGACGTCTGTACAGTGTCACCACAGAGTAGGTGTGTAATGCAGTATGTGCACATAGGTTTGTTAAGAAATTACACAATCTTTCACTTACATAATTTGCTGTGTAATTGTCATGTCTTTACATTCTAGTTTAATCACATTGTGTACTTTTGTGTATTAAGACAACTGATGCTTTGTGTTGCTCCAGAGCGCTGCGCTTGAGTCTACAATAGACGCCTGGGGCACCTGTGTCATCGTTGGGTGGTCAGAGACGGAAGCCATGGAAGTCGTGGTTGAAAAGATCCTGATGGGACGCACCTTGAAGGGGACTTATTTTGGAGGTGAAATTAAAACAAGTTATCAGGCCATGTAAAAATGGGCTTCTGTAATGGTTCAGCAACAATTCATGGTAATTAGAATGACAGAGATATTGAGTTATTCAGTGTATCATTGTTCATTGAGGCAGGTTGCAGCAAACATCTGATATGCACTAAACATCTAATATATCTAACATCATAAAAGTATCCAAAGGAGGGGAATTCTTGAGGCCAAAAAATGTGCGATTACAAGAAAAGATGAAGAGGAAAAGTGCCTTTCTCAGGGGCTCATGAAAGATCGCTATTTTGTAGTTCTTGAGGACTCAGTTCTGTTGTCCTCTTCCATAGGCTGGAAGAGTGTGGACGATGTGCCTAAACTGGTGGATGCCTACATGAACAAAAAGCTGAAGCTGGATGAGTTTATCACCCACACCCTCCCTCTGAAAGAAATTAATGTGGCCTTTGAATATATGAGAACCGGGACAAGGTAAGACCTGATTTATTTGTGACATGTGTGTGTGTGTGTGTGTGTGTGTGTGTGTGTGAGTGTGAGTGTGAGTGAGTTTTACATTGGGGTGGGGGGCAACAATACAGTAAAGGGGGACCCTACTTTAATGTCCAGTGTGTAAGATTTAGGGGGATTTAGTGGCATCTAGTGGTGAGGACTGCATATTGCAACCAGCTGAAACTTCTCCTGGTTAAAATTCCTTTAGCGTTCATTGTTCAGGAGGTTTTTACCGGGAACTGAATCATCAACAGAGATCTCTTCCTCTCCAAAACAAACAGACCAGGGGCCTCATTTATAAAAGAGTGCTTAGGATTCATACTAAGAGTTGACGTGCGCCCAAAAGCTGAAAATGGCGTGCGCCAAAAAATAATCTGATTTATAAAACTGTGCGCACGCACACTTGCACGCAATGTTCTCTTTATAAATCACAGACCTCCTGGAGTTGTGCGCACCCAGATCCGCCTCATATTCCGCCCTCTACACGCCCTAGTTCAACCATAAATGGTCATGCAAATCACCTCATGAATGCGATCTGCATATAAATAAGCCGGCATGCGAGTGTTCTCTCGTTGTGAGTCACGGCGACAGGTGTGAGAAACGAACCAAAAAACGGAATTTCTCCGAGACTGAGCTAGAGACCCTTTAACGGGAGGTGGAGGACTGAAGAAAGATTTTATTTGGTGGCCACAGCAGCGGGATCACTAATAAAAGAAAGCGAAAAAAAGTGGCAACACATCAACGCTGCTGATGCTGTCAGCTGTGTCTGTGGGACTGCACAGACAGTGACAGAGAAAAAAAAAATGGTCTGATCTAAAGGTAGACCAAATATTTCTACTCCTTTACCAACATGTAGTTAATGTGTTGCTTTTAAATTTGAGGATGTTTGACATTGATGTGCGACATAAAGAATCACATTTATTAAAGGTGGAGGCAAAAAGGAGTATGTGCCAGTGCCATCTTGCGCAATTACGCACGAGGGTCACCGCAGTATTTATATGTTTATGGCAATTAGTCTGATCAGACACCCGGCCTGAATTACAGCATGAACCAGTGGTATCCCTGTCCCAAAATACAACGTGTAATTTGAAATACAATTCAAAGATGAAAGTGTAATAGGCGAACACGTTTCTTCATGCCGGTTTTGTCATGAACAGCACATGTCTAAGTAGGGCTGATGAAATGAGTGTAACGGTTGTGCTTAATGGCTGTATTTCGAGACATGATAAATGCACTGGAAATATTTAGCTAAATAAATAAATATATTCCATGCAGTCGCGCCATCCTCTCCCCCTCCTGCGCTCACAGAGTGGACAATGAGACGTTAGAGGCAGTGCGGATTAAATACGTATTTAGAAAGAATTTCAATTCAGGATTTGAGTTGGATTTTACAACGTTTTTATGAAACAATTATCACTCACTCCAAGCGCAAAATAAGGCTGCTGGATTTAATTTCAATGATAACATGGATCTAAGGTGGATATAGCGTGACATTAAATTTGTGGGAGACATCAATAAAAATCTGACTCTACTTCTCCACCTCGCCGTCTGCGTCGCCACTTCCCAGTGTCTTCCAAAATGTGCACACGCATGACTCAGAGTTTGCTTACAGGTGTGCACATTCTCCCGCCAAGTTTATTTTTATAAATCACAACCTTTGCGTGGGAAGTGGCGGACGCCACTTTCAAGCCCCGTTTTGTGCGTAAGCAAGCTTTATAAATGAGGCCCCTGGTGATTCATGCCAGTAAAACACTGAATAAAGCTGTTTAATGTTAAAAACAAATTGTGGTTTTGTGACACTGGTCAGCTCAAAGGGGCTCTATCAAGAGTCAATGTTTGGCGTTGCTGTTCTGGGCTACTGTAGAAACATGGTGGTGCAACATTGACTTTTTTATAGATGAGGACCTGCTGCCTGTGTAGATATATCTTCTTTTAAATCCCTCTTAAAAGTGCACTTTTAGAAGTGTGCTTCCACAGGGTTAATAGCCTGAACTCACTTTTATCTTAAGTCACTTTTTACAACCGGTTTATATACAAAGGCATTGTCTTAACTATTATTTTACTGATTGTTTTTTTTATTTTATTTTGTCTTATTTGACCTATTTAACACTTTCTCATGTAATGTTGTCCTGTGTTGCATAACTTTTAAACTGGTTTTATTGTTATTTTTTATCATTATCTCTCGTTTTTTGTTTCTGTAAAACACTTTGTAACTTTGTTTTGAGAAGCACTATAAATTAAGTTTATTATTATTACAATTATTATTATAAAAGGCTAATTTTAGGGCTGTAAATATAGGCAGTGCAGGCTGTGCGGTTGCACTGGGGCTCGTGAGGTGGGGGGCCCATAGAGAGAGTGGGCCCTCCAACAATGTGTTGGGTGGAAAATTGGCCCTTATGAGTGACTGCTACCTTGGAAAAATGCCCGAGTTCAAAGAAGAACTTTTGTTAAATTAGAAACAGTGCCAAATTATATGCTGATTCTAAACTATGATAAGATAATAAAATTGTTCAATTAAATTAGAGATATGAGAGATATACAGATATGCAATGATGATTGTTGGGTTATATGTATCTTGATGTTATCCAATGTCAAGTCTCTGTTTATGTGACGAGACGATGTGTGCACAATAGCGTACACTGGGGCCCGTCACAACTACCTTATGCCACTGGCTCATTCTGAGGTAACAAAAACACAATCATTCTTCTTTTCAGGTGATGACACACTAACAAAAACATACCTATTACATTATATTCCATTTCTGCCAATATGTCCTCCTAAACCCTACACACTGGACCTTTAAATTAGGAATATAAATGTTATTTACATGGCGTAGGAAAGTTCAAAAAGTCTCAAAACTTGTCATGTAACAGGGTATTAAGTCTGGAGCTGCTCCATACACAGTGAATGGGAGCCAGATTTTATGGACACACATAACGTTTTTCTTTTTTATACCCAAATGATATATATAGATTTTTTTTATTGCAGTGTTCTCAGTGCTGAAACAGAAAGTGTCAATGGAGCAGCTCCAGATTTAATACTTAAAGATGTCACAAATTTGGGTTTCAGCACTCCAGCTTTTGGATTTGAGAGGGAGTTAATCATGTTTACTGATACTGAGACTATAGGAATAACATGTATGAATTGAAAATGGGCATAGCTCCCCTTTAACCTTTACATGTACAATTATATTCTTGTAATTTTTCCTCTTTCATTTTTAGCATCCGTACTGTGATCAGTCTGTCGTAAGAGGAGGCTACACCCACAGTGGCTGCCTAACAGGATGACAAATTCAGTGTTATTGTAATGATACTTTGCGTAAAACTCTTTACTCTTTCTGCTCTTTTTCCTAAAAGATATAAAAAGTTTACCTTGCTTGATTTTATAGCAGCTGAGCACATTATCCACTAGAGGGCAATGTTATATCATGTAAGAGCTTCTGTGTATGTGTCCGTGTATATCATCTAACTTTATAAAGACATTGCTTTTCTATCATGCAAAGAGTCTGTATTTTTATTCACATTAAATTCTGAGTTTGTTTCTTGTTTATCACAGATCTGAGCTAAAGGGAGAAACACTATGTTCAGTGCACTTGTGTAAAATAATGCCGGGTGTAATTCATAGATATAGACAGCATCTGCAGTAACACCAAGACAAATTCTCTCTACATCTGTCACACTTGGCAGCTCCACTGATTCTGGTCCTGATATGAATGTGAAGTGATAGTTGGAATTAAATACCCTTGTATAGAAGACGGGGTAAAAGACACAGGAGACAAATGGCTGAATCTGTCATCGGCCGCGGAGAAGTATCTGCTTCATGTGGTCAGGCTTACCAAATTTCGTCCTTGGTAATATTATATATTGATTTAATGGAGAGTCTAGGAGAAGGACTAAAATAACAGTTGCTGGCTGTCAGGACAGAAGACAAAAGGTTGTTTGGGGAATGCCTCACGGTGAGGAGCTGAAATAGCTGTCGAAGGAATTTGTTTTATTGAAGTTCCGTTCAGATCAAATAAATACCCTTGGCAGTTTCCCCCGCTTTTCCATCTTTATTTAAAATGGAAAATAAATTTGTGCTCTTCCTCTTATGTTGGTCTCCTCTGCCTGTGTGCTATCAATCACAGATTACACAGCTTTAGACCCCCTCCTCCTCCTCCTCCTTCTCCTCCTCGCAAAGAATCCCAAAGTAAAGAAAGTTTTCAAAAAATAGAGAGCAGAATAATACAAAGAACGGAGCAGTCGAAGGAGATAAGAGAGGAAGATCAAAAGAAAGAGTGAGACACGTTTTGACAGGTGGTAATGTGACTGGGCATCCTCAGCTATAAATGTTGGACATGCTCTCAGATTTATAAGGCTTTCTTGGGGACATATGTCTGAACGTCTGCCTCATCTATGGGTGTGACGACCATAAGTCTCCCACCTTTTTCCCCTCCTTTGTGTTTGAACTCTACCACCTCTGGAATTGTCACAGCTTGGTGAAACCAATCCAGGCCAGACATGCTATCTGAACTACACCCACAGCATTGTACACATTTTTGAAAGTCCTGAGCGTCCCATCTCGCCATGCTTCACTTACACCTGTGTAACTTTTCTGCAGATATCTCCTGGATACGAAACCTTGGCAACAAGAGCCACGGAGTCAACTCGTGGAAGAGACAGCTAACATTTGCGAATGGGGAAACCATATTTACATTTTTATTTTGAGGTACATTTGTTTTTCCGTCTTGCTGTCATCACTGCACTGAGACAACTCTTTCAGGCAGGAGTCTTGGAGAGATCATTGACAAACAACAGAAATGCCAGATGAGGTAAATGCCATCACACAAATAAAGGCATGTCTGGAAACAAATGCCAAAAAGGGCCACCTTGCCTTCAAGAGATTTCATCGAATTCAATAAGGTATATTCCTGTGTCAGAGACAGACAGACACAGTGACCCGTGTCAGCTTTGTAATATAAAGTAAAACACACTTTATATTGAAGTACAGTGAATTTCTGGCAAAGAGCATTTATTTTTACCTGTCGTTTCCTGCCGTAGAGTGAACTACATGACAGAGACAGCAAACTGGTTCGACAACACGGCCAAACACAAGTCTGAGGCTGAATATATTAAACTGTGTGGATCTTGAACCAGTGACTAAGGAGAAATCTGGACCACATGACTGGACCAGTTGGGAAACACTGACTCATGATAATCCACAGACCTTGTTGTCATAAAGTTACATGAAGGTACTGTTTTCTTCAAACTGTCCCTTTTAGATGCTACACCTTGAGCAAGGGATTTTTTTTGTTTCTGTCTGGGGGACCTTCTTGTTAATGTAAAGGCCCTGACACACCAATCCAACAGTCGCTCAGTCAATGTTGGGACGTTGCTGAGTGTTCATGGCCCTCGTCAGTGCAGTGTGTCCCGCACCATTGGCCCTTGTCAGCGCTGGTCAGCTTTCTTTCGCCAATTCAGCATGTTGAACTGGCGTAGGTGACAGAGGAGCCTGTCGGTCGATGAAATCACTGACTAGCAGTTCAGCTCAGCACACAAGAAGAGAGGGAGTGAGACCAAAGCAAACTTTTTACATAAAGTAAGATTTTTTTTTTCTTTATTCAAGGAACTCTTTAGCAGAAATATTTCCTTATGGTTTGTGTTATTGTTCACTGGCGCACGGTAAATGAAAGAACAAAATGCTTTGTTCTTTCAGCACTGGATTGTGTTGTAAATGTGCTAACTGGCTAACTAGGGTCAAAGCGTTTTGGTTTTTTTTCCCTTTTTGAATGACGATTACAGCCTACCACCATCTGCTGGTGTGAAGAGTTATTTCCTCTCACGCAAGTGCAGAACGTAGGTGTCTTTGAGGAGTGTTCATGTGCAACTTTTTGGCTGAGACAATTTGGCGTGAAGTGACGCAGCAGGGGGCTTTAGTCACTACTAGTTCTCTGAAGTCAGTTTGGTGTGCCTGGACCTCAACATGTCTTTTTGTGTTAATAGTTGTTTGCAAGCCATACCTATGGTTAGCCTACAGCATAATAAGTTTTTTTCACAGACGACATTTTGACTAGGAGTGGGAGAAAACAAATTGATACAGCATAATATTGCGATATTTTTGTGTGACCATATTGTATCGATACCTGGCCCCCAAGTATTGATTTTTTTTTTTTTAACAAATAAATTATTAATACTACAAATACATGTTAAACCTTTGGTAGCCTACTAGAATAATTAAATAAAAAATAAATAAATTGCTTTTATTGATATGAACAGACTGAGAACTTTATCTTATGAGATAAAACAGATGTTGACAAAGTTTTCCTTTGAGGGCATACAGTAATGAGCAGCTAAAAAATGTAATACATGGCAATTTATCATGATACATTTGATCACAATACTGTGCATATTGCACCATGTTTTAAATCATAATGATAGTTTATCATGACTTAAGTATTGTGATAATATTGTGTTGCAGGACCTCCGGTGGTTTCCATCCCTGATTCTGACAGATGATATAATAAAAATCTAGTTGTTTCAGGTTTCTCGTCTCACTGTCATCTTGTCGTGACTGTGACATTTGACTCTGTAATACTTACAATGACAAGTCAAAATATCTGCTGTGAAAAAACCCCCATTTAATTTAGGCTACCAGATATAGGAACATTTGCTATTTTAATAAGGGCTTATTTTTATTCTTTTCCCCACACATACATGTGTAAAATGACAATACTGTGCTTTTTGAACACCTGTTGGTCTAAACAGTTGCTAAAATCACATTAACCAGTCATGAAAAGGACTGCATTAACATCTCTGTGAAGTAAGCTGGAGGGGAAAGCACATCTGAAAGAGACACAGTCAGTTAGACAGAGAGATAGAGGGATGGATATACTGTATAGCCCCAACGGCTATGGAAGAACGGCCCACTTAAGTCACTAAAGACTGCCAATGTGAGGCCCCTGCTTTATCAGCAAATCCTGGCCATTATACGGCTAATGCCAGGCATTGCCTGTGACATCCCCAGTCTTTCTCTGACACGGTTAGCTTTAGCTTCTGTGTCAGTGGAATATACCCGGCTTCACTAGAGGACAGCACAATACAGTGCTTAGTGTTCTGGAGAGGCAACTAGTTTTCTGCTGTGGAAGTGAACTGAGCTGTAACACATCTGACACAGTGGGGTAGTGCAGGAAAGAGAAAGTCTATTTTAACTCCAACATATTAATAGTTCTAGAAATTAAGAATGTTCTAGGCTTTATAACAACACATATTGACATTACAAATGCCCTTAAATGGTTAAGCACTAAAAACTTTAAAGGGTTACTTCTGTATTTTTCAGCCTGGAACCTGTTTTTACTAATTTATTTCTGTGTCAGTGTGACTAATGGAGACAACAATTTTTGGAATTTGTCCAAAGGTGAGCAAGAGGTCTGAAGCTAGCAGCAAACCAGGCTCAATGTTACATTAAGGGGCAATTGTGCACCATCAATTTACATCCACAAAAGGTCCTTGTTTTTGCCACTGACAGGCTCAAAATATTATTTTAAGAAAAAAACAACGACTGGCCAGCCTACTCAATGTAAAAGTCCATAGTACAGGCAAGCAGTCCAAAAATACATCTGAGGCACTCTGACTGCAGTTAAAAATCCTTAATTAATACATGGATAACCAACATGTTTCGCAGAGAGAGTCTTCATCAAGTTATAAAATACATTGGAAACACGTAGGCCTATGTAATTGGAGAATTCATGTGAGGGTCATGTGGCACAGGTCACATGATATATTGGTATAGCCATACTAGACAAAAAACCACATGACAGAAATTGCAAATGAAGATGACATAAATGTATACTTTAAATAATCAACATATTTAGTGATGAGAAAAAAGGTTCAATGCCAAATAAATACAAAGGAAACAACAGTTATAAAGTGTCTAACTCATTGGTTAGTTATCTTGAGTTATAACGTGGCAACATTCGAGGAGAGGACCCTACAGAGATAGATTTTATTGTTAAAGAGTAATATCCTTTTTGTTTAACCAGAAACATTCCCAAAATCACTATCACCAAATCCACCAGACTCCATTTAAATAAATGGTAATTTTATTAGCATTAAACACACTTCATTCAAAGTCGACAGAAACTAAATAAAACTCACAAATACATCCTGGTTTATCTTTCCACTCTTCCAACAATCACCAACTCTGGTTCGGTTTAAATGAACCCTTAATTCACCCAGTCAGATGTGAAAATACACTGCCTCTATATGTGCTTAAATTACAGGTTTTTTTAATGGAGTCTGGTGGGTTTGCCAACAGCAATTTCTGGTTCAACAAAAAGGATCTTACTCTTAAACAAAAAGGTCCATCTCTGTAGGAATCCTTTCTATAAGTTGTCAGACACTTAAAATAATAATGTGAGCCT
Source organism: Epinephelus moara (assembly GCF_006386435.1). NCBI lineage: Eukaryota > Metazoa > Chordata > Actinopteri > Perciformes > Serranidae > Epinephelus > Epinephelus moara. The sequence continues at coordinate 34,548,673 of NC_065509.1, forward strand.
GTCAGTGGCAAAACAAAACACTTTTAGTGGACGTAAAGTGACAGTGCACAAATGCCCCAACGGGTTACATTGCCTGCTGCAACGGTCTCACTTAATACTGGACCTGTTTCAAAAATCGCTGTTCCCATTAGTCATTCAGACACAAAAACAAAGGAAAACAGGGTCCAGGTTGAAAAATACAGAAATTATCCTTTAAATATTGAAATAGCCAGTACTGAAGTTTGTTTTTACAGGACAACAGTTGCCTACTTTTACACTAATGTACAGGTGAACTGTTTCAAAAACAGTCCATCCTGATATCACATATGACAAAAACACAAATAGCAATATGGGCTACTGGTACTTCATACATCAAATATAAAAGTCTATGGTGTCACACTTCAGAGGCCTTCTTGTAATACAAACCCCCCTAACCCTGATAATGACTGTATCACGCTCTCCTCATTCAGCCACGCACCACCATGTGTTCCTTATTTTGTAACTTGCCAATCATATTGTGTCAGTGTTTTATACTTAAGTTGCAACAGAAATAGACAACAAAGAACAGGATTAGACAGACCACACATGGCTATTACCAAAGAGACACACCAACACACACACACATGAGAGGCTGTATGCGTGACAGCTCTAAGCTTTTGTTGTGTTTTGTCTGACAGCGGCAGTAAAGTAGTAATTGAGAGATTAGCTCTAAGGTGCTATCATGGCACTCCTTTGTTTGGTCTCTGCCTCATTGGTCACACAGAACATCAGTAGCATGCGTGGGAAGGAGTCATACATCGAGACTGTTCGTCAAGGTTGCCTTATTTGAGCTCTTTTTAACCTGCTGTTGATGCGGTCCAAAAATGGCTTCCATAGCTAAGACAATGTAAAGTATAATGTTTCGATAACAGGTAAATTGCAGAATCAGATTGTGTGTATGTATAAAAGTCAAAGATTGATTAAAGTTCCCTAAAAATGGTTTAATGATTGAATATTTGACCTTGTGAGCATGACAGAACTCATCCATGACAGACTTGGACGCGGCCCTATCCCCTCTCTGCCACAATGCTTTCTTCCGTGTGCCAACATTGAGTCAACAGAGTCATTTCATGTGGTTATGGGCTGAAGGTAGGGGGAGATATTTCTCTCAGACCCTGTGTGTTTACCCCCTAATCCCTGAGAAGAAGTTCACAAGCGTGAGGAAAGTACTGGGAGCTTTAGCTACCTCCCAAACCTGCTCAGTTTACCGCTCCCCGGTTTTCCACGGCCACATGGGGCTCGGGGTAATTCCTGGGAATGTTTGTGAAGGTTTTTTGTGTGTGTGGTTGTAAGAATATAATTGGTATGAAATTGCTGGTTGTGTTCTTATATGGAACAATCTACAATAGTCTTAACACTATACAATAAGAATGTGTGCTTGTTCAGCAATGCTGTCCAAAAAGAATGTCTTCTAGATTGTTTTTTTCCCTCGGGTGTAACTATGAGCTATAAAACTTTCAGCTGAGTTCTATCCACCTTCTATCATGCTCATAATGCATTGTAAGCATACCTATTATGAATATTTACAGTTTAAAGAAGTATTTCACAGCTGGAAAGATGGTCTTTTCATAAAAGTGGGCTGTCTCTGCAATCAGACACAAATACTTTTGAAATTGGTGCTACATGACCTGAGGAAACAGAGAGAAATAGCTTTGGTGTCTGCTTTAGCTCAAATAGTAGTGAATCTATAACTACTACAATGCACTACACCTCAATAGATCAATAAATGCTCCCACTGGAGCCCGGTCTCACTCCGAAGTTGTCGAAATCTGGCGCTTCGGCAGTGACTTGCAGCACCAGCAACCAATGAAAAAAAGTGTCCTTTAACGTTGGCATGATAGGCGGTCTAACCCCTAACCCTAGTTTAACGGCGTCCAGTGGCATCAGGGGGAAACGTGGCGGGACAAGGATAAAAGTTAAGGCGGTGAAAGTCCAAGTGGGGCAGGCAGGAGGGGTGGTGGATGGGTCCAACAAACACCATCTTTCACCCGAGAGAGCAGTGTTCACATCCCGTAAGATTATAAAGCCAAAACCTATTGTTTTTTTCCGAAACCTAACCACATGCTTTTAGTTTTTGAAAGAAAAAAAATCGTCGTTTTGAAAGAGACTGTATGTATACGTTAAATTTCCTGTGAAAATGGAAGTGTATCTTGAAAGAAGAAAACTTGACACGGCGTCCCAGAACATCAACAACCAACGCACCCAGGGTACCTTGCACGTCGTATGTGGACGTGGAAAGTCCATGACCATAACGTCAACATGTGATGAGGTGGGAGTGAGAATGTGTTGCCCACTGCGACTTGATTTTTGCCGCGTTGTCCGAAAACAACATGGCGGCCAGTTCGTAACAAACAATCTTATACTATAGTTAAACAGAAAGCTAAAATATGTTTTTGAAATCATTTGAGATAAAAAATAAGCCACGCAGTGACAGAATCTTGGTTCATATTTTATCAACACAGCTGATCTCAGCCTTTGTTTTCACAATATAGGAAACAGTATGGCGCCCGCTTCCTCAGGCTTCTGTAAGGCTCTCATTAACTCTCACATTACAGCCAAACAGTGCACTAAAATATGTTCCTAAGTACATTTGATCTGAATTAGGTCTGAATTTAAGAGAGAGATGGGGTATAACACGGGCGCAACGTAACTTGAGCTGCGATGCTCTTTTTAGCCTCTTTGTGCTCGGCTTGAAAGAACTTTTTGGATATCCTAGAATGAAATGGTGGCGGATATACAATAGAACATTTGATAGCATTTGCTAACCTTTTTAAAACTTGCAGAATTGTTTCCATATCTTTACTTTTCATATAAAATATATTGTGACTCAAGGATGACTGTGGACACTTCAGTGAAACTAATCAATCATCTCCAAATGCACCCATGGCTGCAAATTTAGGCTGTAGAAACTTTAAAGGGAGCCTTTTCTGCTGATCTAGCATAAATGTGCACTTCTCTACATATGGCATGGAATATAACTTATAGACAATCCAAGTCATGCCATATTAGTGATAAATTTAATGTTGAGCTGTATTCTCAAAGCCAAAAAAATGGTACTAAACCGGTGTAATGTGGTCCCTTCTCTTACTTTCAGTTAACATCTTTAAAGCTGCATTTTGAAACAACTGCAGATGATTTAGTGACTTTTTTTTACTGCACAGTGGTGAACATAGAGAGCTACCAAAATTAAATGAAGACAAATAAATTTATCTCGGTCAGCAGCTAATAGAAATGTTTGGTTTTATTGCTACCACTGCTACTAATAATAATGAGAACAGTATTTTTGCCTGTATGTGTCTGCTGCTCCTCTCTTTTTAAATTGCTTTGGATGAGAGTGACACCAAAATGGCTAAAATACAAGTCTAATCTAAAAACGTCTAACAGTAAATTTCTCCTGTTTTTGCACTTGTTGTGTTTGGCCCAGACAGATCTTCTGGCTCTGATGACTCCTGAGCTGTTGCGTCTGGTTTGTTACATTTCTGTCTTGCTCGATTTATCTCCCAGCGTTGCTTCAAATGAGTCTCAAGGTTGCGGTAGGACAAGAAAAATCAAAATGAGTTTGTGGTGATGAGTCATAGTTACCTTGTTACACCGCCACAGTAAAGTACATCTCTCTGTTTTTCTCCTTCTCCTCCCGACAACTCACTGTTGTCCAAAGATGAGGCTCCCAAATCACTGCTGCTGGCCCGCTGCCAGGCCACAGAAGGACTGGGCCGGTCCCAAAAAATACACTTCGAAGTGAGCACAGTTGAAACACTTCTTGGGATGGTAATTGTGGTAAAAGAAAAGAAACCTGAAATAATCCATTAAAAGTGCCTGGGACTATTACTCATCCTAAAGCATCCCATAGTTTTCAATTATACATTGGCAGAAAGGACTGAAGTGAGTAATGCTGAATTTACATTTATGTATATCATGTAGCTGGAGGTCTTTGCAGGAGTGAAGTATTCTGAATGATAAAGAGAATATTCTTTGTTACCTTAGCATCACTCATCTGAGTTTACACAGCTGACACAAACTGAGCGTCACAAACAGTAGATGTGATAATAGAATTACATGAGCTCTTTCAATCAATCCAAATGATATGACTATTTTTGTATTATTTTGTTATAATTGTGTATCACATGTACGTCGTCAATTTGATCATTTTTTAAAAAGTAGTTCGAACTACTCTTTCTAAGCAGCTTTAGTTCAGCAAATTAGATTCTCCCTTGGGTGACGTAGTTGTAGTTTAACTTCTTACAGTGTGAAGTAATTGTTATCTTGCAAAGCTGTGCTCTCAAGGTATCAACACTGAACATAATGAACCTAGTTGTGCGACTCCACAGGCCTTTTCTTTTTGCATGTCTGCTGAAGTAGAATTGTGACTTGTTTCATGTCACAGTGTTTTTTTTTCTTTTTGAAGATCATATTTTGGACAGGACAGGGGGGCGACATGCAGCAAAGGGCTGTTGGCTGAAATCGAACCCGCAGCCTCTGCTCAATGACATTGCCTGTGTACATGGGGCGCCTGCTCTACCCGCTGAGCTACTGGACACCCTTAAGTCAGGATATCTAGTTTATGTAGAAGTCAGAATATAAATATACACTTATAATTATAATACACTATAGGTATAATAGTGAAGATAAGAATTAAGAAATAAACAGTGTTGTTTTGTACACACAGTGAAGAAGCCAAAATATCTCAGTTGGGAAAACAACAGACTGAAGATCTAAAGGTCCCTGGTTCACTCCTGGGTTTCGGTATTTCAGCCTGTTCCAACTTCCCTGGTAGGTGATACAGAAGACTGTACTCTAAAACCACCAGGCACAATATAGTTTCTAACCACAGACCATCACTGTAATAAAATTAGTCATAAACGATGTACTTACAGTCTAAAATAACACTGTACATCCATCACTGTGAAATATAAAACCTATGTATACAATACTAACATGATCTCATCCTAAGTCCTCACATATTGTCGCTTTGTCAGTGGAATTTCAGAGCTATTTGTATGTTTCATGCTAGGTATCCTACTGCGTTTGCTGTTAAGATTCTGGGACAACCAACAATAGGCCCTCAACAAAAGCACATGTTTAAGTTTAGAGGAAAACATCATGTTTTGGCTTCACATTCATATGAGAGACGAACACCATGCTCCTGGGTGAAAGTCCGCGGTTCATTGGACTCATCCACCGCATAGAGACTTTCTAGCTCTTCTTTCTTAGCACCACCACAGGTACCGTACGGCTGACTGGCAGCGTATCATAACACTGTGAAAGGTTCTGTACGGCTGTGTTACAAACTGACACCACCTGACGGCGTATCATACTGCCACAAAAGGTGGCTTTTGGCGTTCGTGTCTGACACCGAAATTACTGACAAAACGGCGGTAATTAATGACTTAGGAACACAATATGTAGCTATACATACATCATCGCCCACCTCATGTATCCATTTGTTATAGGCTCACCGTTTTCCTCTTTAGGGGCGGTGGCCTTGTGGGTAACCTGTGAGTGTGTGACGTGTGCTTCAAAGTGTGTTGAGGGAAGCAGGTCTCTCTCTTGTAAGTGACATGGTGAAGACTGCATGTGGCAAAGAGTGATGATAGCGGCAGAATTAAGTGTCTAGATAAGCTCAGAGCTGCTGTTCAACCTCATGAGAAGGCCATGTTTATTGTTTTGTGTGCAGACTGCAATAACGTCACTGTTAGTGAACGACACGGAGTTACCAGCTAATGACGAGCCAAGTTAAATTAATGCAAATAAGCCAGCGTGTTCACAACTACAGTTTGGAGCCAGTAAGCTGTCACTGAGAGGTAACACCTTCTATTTGTTTCTTTGCACTATTTATATGCTTACAATTTACAAAATACTTGAGTTGTATATAGACATTGTTTGTTGTGCATCAAGTCAATACGTGGAGCGTTTGATAACCAGTGTCTGTAGCCCTATGTTCACCTTTGGGGGTACCCCACCTATAAAGGGGTGTCTCCAGCCTTACCTCTCCCCTTTTGTTGTTGTACTCCATGGGAGAGGTAAGCAACATTGCTCTCCTAGTAATTTCCACGTTTTAGCGCTGTTAAGCTGTTTATAAGTTTATTTTATGCTAACATATTCCTGTGCCACTTAATTTTTGTAGGGACGGCTGGAGTTAATATGGTTGTAATTGATGGAAGATTTTGTTTTTACCTTTTGCTGTCAGAGTTGTGAGGAATAAACTAAGGTCGCCTCCAACGATATCCATGGTTGGGGCCTCACCATACAAACACAATGCAGACATCACTTAGGTCCACCAGTTAGTAACATTGCTGGCCAGTGAAAAAAGGAATCATATGTCTTGCATGTGTACACATACCAATAAAGCTGACTTTAATTCTGATACAATAAATGATAGATATCGAAATATAATATTGTGTTACTCAGTACAAGGTGCAGTCATGTTGTTTGTAAAGTGTTAATTGCTAATAGCCACAGGCTCTATAGTGACTTGGTTATAATGTTTGTATATAAAATGTGGAGTTCAGGGACAAAAAGTTATTGAATTCACACAATCACTAAGTAAATACAGATAGTTGACATTAAAAATGTACTTTGTATCACCTGCAGTTATTCTGATATTTGTCATATTTATTTCATAGTAACATGACCCCCTCTTACTAATCTTGTCTTGCGTTAGCAGAGCAGCAGAAATCCCGAATGCCTTTGAGAAGTTAGTTTTTAACAAGGTTCACATTGTAAGGTCAACGTCGCTGCCAGCAAAACACACAGCTTTAAACTTTGGGAGCGGATTTAACATCAAATATGTAATCCTAACCAGGGAGGTTTGGACATGGACAATATTCTCACAGCCTCACACTGAGAGAGCCAACAGTTCGCTCCTGCCACCTCGGCGACGTCGCTTTACCAAAAGTCTCTCTGTCGCCCCTCATCTTAGCTGGAGTCTCTGTGTGCGCCGTGTTTGCCTATACTTCCCAAATCCCTGAGAGCAAACAGGAGCATGGGCAGATTAGCTTAATATCATCCATGGAACTAAATACACAAAAATGAAATGTCATCCGTGTCCCACCAGGGTATCGTCAAAATAATAAAGTCAAACTGGGGCTGCCTTGATATAGTGCAAAGGGCAACATCTATCTATCTATCTATCTATCTATCTATCTATCTATCTATCTATCTATCTATCTATTGGTTATAATAACCACTCTCTCTGCTGCTGACAGATGCATTCATGTGGAGCCATAATGAGATTAAAACTAGGAGAAAAAAGTCAAATTGGATTTGAATCAATAATCTGGCTACTTCTTTGTGGATGGCATGTGAGTCCTGAAGAATAGGCAAATGACTGGGAATGAGAGCTAAAGCTAATAAGCAGGCCATCGCTAATCTCTTAAACAAACCTCCTCTCTCCCTATGTGGCCTTCTCTCCTGCATTATAAATAATGTATATTTTGCCAGCCACACACACACACACACACACAACACAACACACCCCCTCAATGTCTCTTTTGACTTCTGAGTTGCCGCTAGAGTTCAATCTGGTCCTTCCCCCAACCTTATTGGTTTACTTTAATTAGTGATATTGAAGGCAGGGGCAAATGAGGAGGGGTGGTGGTGAGGAGGAGGAGGAGGAGGAGGAGGAGGAGGAGGTGGTGGCGTAAATACTGAAAACAAACAAGAGAGCTGAATGGGAGGATGGCGGCGGGTGCAGTCCCGATGCCGCTGTGCAGACGGAAGGGGACACATGGTGTAAGCAAACACTCGTAATTGCATTAGATTCCCCTGGCACATGGGTAATCTAGCCTTCCTCTGTCCCAGAACACAACAGGACACATCTCCCGCTTCTCTCGCTCCTCTTTGTCACTCTCTCCGCCTTCACAAATTATTAATGTAAAACCTACAGTGCTGTCATTGATCATTCAGCAGGCATGATAGAGGACTAATTATCATTTGGGAGACTGAGGTGTGGAGTGTCAGCCAGCTCACAGATTCACATGCTTGTGTTTGAGGAATGCATTGTGTGTTTGAATGCATGTGTGCGCGTGTGTGTGTGTGTGCATCTCATTTAACAGTTGTCCTGTTTGATATTTCATTCCTCAGCCCACATGTCTTGAGAGTATGAGCAAACACATTTGCTTGAATGGGATGTTCCCTGAGCAAACGGGGAAAATCTGGCCTTGATATGAATATCAGTGACAGTCAATGATAATTGGGACGGGATGTTTTTGCTCCTTATTGAGACGTCCAGCGCACAGAGACCTTATGAAGTGACATGCATGGTCTGATATGATCTTTTAAATGATTTAGTATTGATGTGTTTCAGGAGCTGTGTCTGCTGCCCTTTATTTAGGGCACTGAAGTGTCTCCTGTGGCTGTAAAATCAACAAGATCCACTAGGTGGTGTTGTTATATCCACAATAACCAGAGCTCCACACATCCACATTATAAATACTCCAAGTTAATACTATCAAATCTTTTAAAAACATTTGTTTGCTACGGCAAATACGCAGAACTTTTTAAAGAGTTAGTACAACAAAAAAGTCCAGATTGCCGTGTTTACTTGAGTTTAGTTTGTTAATCTATCTATAAAACTATACTTTGTCTATTATTCAAGTGCTTATGTACTCTGTATTTCAACAGAACTCCAGCTTTACATTGACATTTTCCACATATTCCTCTTGTATTTTTCAGCTTTAAATTACTGCTCTTAACCAGACTAGTTTGAGTAACAGCAAAACAAGCTACAAATCCTAAATTACAAACATTAAAGCGAGTGCGTCACAGACAATAGGTAACGAATCCTTCCGGGCCCCGTGGATGTGTGATTTCTGCACGGCAAAAGCTGCTTCCCCACTCGTGAATGAAAGTGGTGCCAGCGAGGCTGAGTCAGGTCACCTACACAAACATTAATGAAAGGGACGGTCGAGGAAAAGTCTCAGATCTCTGATGGTATTTAGCGGATATGTGGGGCTTTGAGGGAAAGCCGCAGTGCCAGAGGGTTTAAATTTGTGTGGCCCCGGGGCCAGTGTAACAGAAAATAAACAATGCTTCCCAGTGATTAGGACTTTATTAAGGCACACAAAGCTGAGATGGGGTTTATGTTTGAGGAGTGGGCCCAGTAACAATACCAGTTGATCACCAGCTCTGGTCAGAAATGATTAGATTAGACTCTCCGATCAGACGGCTGCTTCAGTGACAGTCCAGTGTCATGTTTTTATTCATTTGAAATAAGCTGAGAAAGCCCTGCAACACAAGATGACTTCATCATTTAAATCCGACTGATTACGTTTGCGTTATTAACTCCACAGTGCACACAATTAGCTCCCATTGACCGCCCCTATAATCACTACCACTCGGATTAAGAACCACTACCCACACAAAATGCCTGATCTCTAATGACTGACAAACAAACAACCAGGAGAAGACAGAGCGAGAGCACCGGGAACACCCACCAAGTTGCTTTTAAAGTAATATCCCTAAGCCCTGGACACCCCAACAAAGTCTGTCATGTCTAACCTGGCTCCTCACCTGTTTGGAGGCAGCTAAACAGCCCAGGGTAATCCCTCATCCCCGGGGCACTGCAAGCAGATTTACCCACCTCAGAGCTCCGTCCTGCCCTGACAAGTTGGTGTACTGCAGGGGCTGCTGGAACACCCACAGCCACCACTCACCGCTCATTTAATGGCATTAAGCAGAACCAAAGTGACTTTAAAAGTTCCTTAAAGGAGAATAAACTTCAATAGCAGCATGTCACAGGCAATAAACCAGGACAGCCATTATAATACATACTGAGGGGGCACATCTCCTCAATTTATTGATAAAAAAATTGTTATGCTACGACAGGCAACCACATACTTAACATACAACTTTCAAATTGCCATTATTATTACTACTGATTCTAGTATTACGGTTTACTGCAGTTTTGCATGTGGTTTGTCCAAGTGGTGTTGCCGTACTCCAGCAAAAGCTGTTGCTCGACTGCTGTGGGTACAATTAATGTCAAACACTGTACTGTCTCTCTTCATTACTTTTAAATGTATTAAAAAATGGACAGCTAGAATGAATTATGAGTGTTAAAGTGTCGGTCGTTTAGTTTAGTTTAGTTGCACATACATAACACAACAAATTATAAATTCATGTTGCGCTGCATGTTTAATTCAGGTCGGCCAGTGGTTGTGAAAGGGCAAGAAAAATCTCAAGGCACACCTGTATTTATATCTGTGCACAGCAGCTTCTGTAACGTGTGTTATCACTCTTGTCATGATATAAAACAATAAAAATAAGATAACATAAGACAGGTAGCTTTCTTGATACTGTCTACTGACTGGTGCCATATTGTAATTTGCTCCGTACAATAAAGCGATCCATCGTCCCACTTACAGATTTCTCCTTTTAAATGTTATCATCCCTCACACTGGCTGCCAATCAGGGCTTTTGATGTGTCACACACTTTAAATTCCCAAGAGCAAATGGCAACACATAGAATAGAATAGAATAGAATAGAAAGAACTTTATTCATCCCCGAAGGGAAATTATAAATAATAATTAAAAAAACCTACTTCCCCTCATCAACAACACCACAGTGGTATTAAAAGAGACATAAAATAAAATAAGTGCATAAATAGAAAAAGAAATACAAATAGGTTCCCTGTGAAGGTCTTTTAAAATTAAATTATTATTATTTTTTTAGCTAGATTGCCTCTTTATTAGGTGATACTGGTACAGCTAATTAAAAATTCATTCATAACTTTTTGTATAGGCCCAGTTTAGTATTGCAATAATAATGTGTGGTTATCACAAAATCCTTCGGCACACCTGGACCTGTATTACAGCAAGCCAGTGTGCTGCGGCACACCATTTGAGAACCACTGATGTAGATAATAGTAGCTTTAAGTTACTGCATATTTATATAGTACACTACAACTGTATTCGCTTCTGATAAATAATATCGAATATAGAAAATAGGAAAAGAGTTTGCAAATTTACCTTCTAGTCCCCCTCACAGATTTGGTCCCCCCAGATGTTGACTCCATGGCTACGGCCCTGCAATAAACAGCAATATATGCCAGTGTAAAAGGCACAGAAGCTTGATTTAAGATACATAAAAACATCCATGTAAAATCTATGGATGGAATAAGTATCCGGATCACCAACTTGCTGCAAGTAAAACACTATAAAATACTCTATTACAAGTCCTGTATTTACAATTATACACAAGAAAAACCACAGAAGTATATGAGTGTCACAAGTGCTACTAAATAATACAGAATAAACAGGGTTAGTGTTGTATAATTTCATTTTTGCATCATTATTATTGATTTAAAGTTGTAGTATGTCAAGACAGAGCAAATTTTAAGTACTTTTTATACTGTAGGTAGTTTAATTCATATAGGATGCATCATATTTCATAAACTGGTCATGTTTTTTTAATGTAAAAATCCTAATTTAAACGTATTTATAACTGTGAAGTCGTAGGAAATGTCCCCCTTAAAGTGTAGCTGACAATAAAGTAGCAGTAAAAAGAAAATACTGTAGTAAGTACAAGTACCGCAAAACTTTCTGGTGCTAAGGGTCTAGAAAATGCCTCAAAAATGAAATTACTGTTGGGATTACTGTATGTGTGTGTATGTGCTCTATTCTGTTCTATCCTACTGAGTTATTGGGCTGGGAAACAGCAGGCTATAAATTAGGAATCTGTTAGGAATACATACATTTCTAACTGAGTACAACTTTATATATGCAACTCTGTATTTATGTAGCAACACATCCACCATTAATTTGTGGGTGGCACGGCTGTGTGTGAAACAGAAATATGACTGAGCAGTGGGAAGGGGAGCACATTGATTTTATTGCCTCTGTGTGTTGCCGTCCCACCTGGTTAGCACACAGACAAGGCCTCACCTCTCGGCTCATTAAGAAAGCAGGTTTAAGGGCTGCACAGCCCGGTGGCAGAGGGATCAGCACTCTAACCACTAATTGGGCTGTTTCAAGGAGAGCTTGAACTGGAAAATGTTGCTTAATGATCAGTTGCAGCATCGCTCTTTGAAACACAGCGGTTGATGTTCGGAGGCATAAAGGGAGAGATTTGCCCAATGGTTCCTTTTTTTTGTTGGAATCTACAACTCTGTGCTTGTTCAAAGCTTCATAATGTGTTTGTGTTTTTACAAATCCAACAACAGGAACATCAAGAAACAACCAGATCTGGTTGTGTCAAATATAAGTGTACAATTCAGTTTTTGTTTTCTTGTAAATGCAGTGGAGGTGGAGCTCCACTAGGGGGAGCAGTGCTGCACAAAATCATGTGTCACTGCAGAGACAAAGAATCTGGTGGAGCTGAGAAGTACGTCCACTGACTGAGACAGATCATACAAAGAAGCATTTGTTTTTTATTTTAAGATATGTTTTAGACTTTAACTAATACATCAGCAATTACTATAAAATATTTTGTCCCACTGACCACTCATATGATGGATCAGCTTTGCTTTTATGGCAGATAAATGACATTATCACACATTACTATAAATGATGTAAGAATAATAAAACCATATTACATATACTGTGAGACCTGTCATGAATGTTTTATGGCTATTTCAAATTTAACTTTCAAACAGTCTTAAAACTTACAAGCCCTCCAAATTATTATTAATGAGATCTATATATACATTCTGTCATTTTTTTTTGTTTGGCACAATATATTCTGAGCCATGTGTCCAACTGCTGTTATGTATTGCGACAGATGATGTGAATGATGGATTACTTAAATATTTGTGGGATAATGTAATCAGCACAACTGCGGCACTGATCATCATCATCAGTTTGCTGTTGTGCAGGTGATTAAACAATTAGATGTTATGCTGTACAAACAGAATTTATTTAAGTCATAGATGCAGGGGACACATTTTACTCAATATTTATAGTACATGCATTTGTCCCCCTCAATACAAACATGAACGTAGTGAACGATTTTTATTTTGACTAAATAAAGACATATGCATCATAAACTGATGCAGAAAAGGAACAAATTGATGCACTAAAATTCCCAAGAATGCAGGAAATTAAGTGTTTGATGCTCAAAATGATCTTGCAGAGGACCCCCAACCCCCTGTTTCATATGATACCCCCCATATGTGTCTCTTTTTATTGTCTTCCCATGGTTCTTTGTTATTGGCTCATTGTGTACGATCATATTGATCATACTGTGCAATATCTTTACTCTATACTCCCATCAATAATGTGAAATCAGCAATTCAGTCTCTTTATTATATTCTGCTTCTTTTTGATTCCTCCTTATTATATTGCTTTGTGATTTTGTACAGTTTACTTATTTTACATACTTATATATTGCTTTGTATTTTATCATTTATTCATATATTTTTTTCTACGGATGCTTCCTGTTTGCACGCTCCTTTTGCTGCTGTAGTGTTGCATATTTCCCCACTGTGGGATGAATAAAGGATTATCTTATCTTATCATATTTCACTAACAGCAAAAGTTACAGTGAATGAAAATGTTTTTCTTTGTTTGATTTTCTTCTTTATTCAGTTTGATTTGTTGAAGTTTTCGAATAACATTTGCACAAATATAAAACTAAAATGTCATACCATGTTTATACTTACATATTTATTTCCAAGGGTCTAGGTTTAACAGTAGGGGGAACACATATGAAACAGGGGGTTGGGACTTAATGTCCTGCATTCTGTTGGATTTTTATGCATGTTTCTGTGACCTATCAGCACAAGTTTGGGTGTAAATGTCTTAAATTCTGTCAAAATAAAAGGAGGAGATGTGTGCCCTGTGTCTCCCCCGAAGTCTACATCTATGACTTAAATAAATTATGTTTGTACGGCATAAAATCTCTCTCTCTATATATATAAATATAGTTTGCTAAGAAAAAAATAGGGACAGAAAGTGCATATTCTCTTAATTTGGAAAACAATCTACAAAACCTCCATGACAGGTCTGACAGTATATGTAATGTGGTTTTATTATTCTTATATCATTTGTGTGAACTATCTGAATCAGTTTTCAATATAAATGTCTTAAATTCAGTCAAAATAAGAGTCCTAACCTATTTTCACGCTTTTATTTTGAAGGACAAATGCACATGTTCTCCTTTTTGAGGGGGATGTGTCCCCTTCACCCCCCTGAAATCTACACCCCTGTTTATTTCTTTAAAATTCACAATTTGTATTTTATAATTGACTGTCTAAAAACTCTAATTATGCTCTGTAAGTTTTATATTATTCATGTGAGTCAGTTGTGTTACATTTCTCACACTGTTGAAGGAAACTGTGAGAAAGCCTCGGGGTGAACGTCGACTGTCAGGGTGCTGTAGAATTGGCAGCTCTTCGGAGCCATTAGTCTCCCTCTTATCTGCCAGCCGTACCCACATTAATCATGTGGCTGCATTCGAGCTTTTAAATATTATCCGAACCTTCATGTTCACAATTTGTTTGAATGGCGCTCAGATAAGAAATGAAAATTAGAGCAGCATTAAACGGAGCCTGTTCAATTTGCTACAGTCGAAGCTATTTATCTTGATTAGCATGAAGTGACTGTGGGCTCCGTCACACCGCTCTATCTCTGACGGGCCCTTTTGTGTTTGTACGTGCGAGTCGGTGCACGTGCACAAACACTGCTGAAGTAAAATTTCAGCTGACTCCGTCTGAACTTTGTTTTGTTCGCACCATGTGTGAAATTGATTTCCTTTCAGAGATTCTTCTTTGCTCTTCAGTTCATTTGGACATTTTGTTTGTTTTGAATTGAATCCCTTAAAATCCCCTTTCACTCTGCTAAGAGTAAAACAACTTATTAACTTAAAAACAATAATTTCCCATGAGCATCCCTCACGGATGCTTTTTGCCAAGATATTTTCTCTCATCCACAATATTTCTTTGAGCCTTAATTAACAGAACGAGGATTTAGTGTCCTCCAATCGTATCACTCAGAGGACAAGTTTGAACCCTGATGGCTCTCCGGATCCAAATGAAAATGAGTACGTTTAAACTCCGAGCCAAAACATATAATCTTAATTAAAACACCCAAAGTGCCAAAACTCTTTATGGTGTAACATTTTTTAAAACTAAATCCTGCAGTTATGTGTGTGTGTGTGTGTGTGTGTGTGTGTGTGTGTGTGTGTGTGTCTGCATCAGAGGTGTGTGTGTTCTGACCATATCCCATTTTATTCTGATATATGTTTAATAACTACTGATGACTGTATTATATATATGTAATAGGATGTGATGGACAATATTTTTTATGACACTGACTTTAACAGACATTTTATGTCAATATTTAATATATTTTTCAAATTGGACCATGGGGAATGTGAAGAGCACCTCTGAAGCAGCATCTAAACCACTATATATCTATAAAACTCTTCATGTAAGCCATATTGAATTTAGGGTTCTTCTCTTTTTAATGCAGGGTCATGACCTCAACTGTTTAATGGTGCTGGAAAATACGGGGCACCCTTTTCTCTTTACAAATAATTTATTAGAATGACTACATAACAATTGTTTTACTGCATTTTATTACGTTACAGCTTTATATTTCTTGTACATTTGAACACTGAATCTGCTGGTGCACAGTTTCAGTAAATATTTGAACCTAAAGCTGAACAGGAAGGTTGATCTGCAAAATCTAGTGGTTGCACTAAACGCAGACTTTCAGCTTTAAAAGAATGATTTAACCACAGATATCCTATTAGAAAAGATTAGATTAAATTAATCCCCAATAGAGGAACTTATTTGCCACCAGAAACATCTCAGACAGCAAACAATGTACACAGTATATTCACAGTACACAACAAATAATACAAATAAAATGTTATTTGGATAAAAAATCTGATCGCTGCTGGTGCAAAAAACCTTCTGAGTCATTGAGAAGAACACTGAGGCTTCCTGAGTCTGTCAGAAACACAGAGTTATGGATGGCCTTCAAAATACACAACTGTTTTCAGTTTGGCCTGTGTTCTCTTTGCCACAGTGACCTCACGTGAATCTGGGTTAGGTCAATCACTCAGCCAGCCTTTCTGATTAACTTATTGATCCTGTTTCTATCACCTGCAGTGATGCTGCCCCCCCAGCAGAGCACAGCATAGAGGACGCACAGATAACCTATTACAAGCTGCGCCAGTGGTATGAAGTAGTATGCACTTCCGGTTTCCTAAGTAGGTGCCGTTGTCTCTCCCTCATATACCCCCACCTTATTTTAAAGTATTAACGTCATGTGTTGATGGATGAAAGCAGATGTAAACAATGCAACATGATATACAGTACACTTTAATGTTTGTTCCTTTCTTTGCTGCTAGCTTTTAGCTGATAGCTTCATATCTGATATAAACCCAGGACAAGATCACGTCAGTTGTTGCCAGATCTCGTGACAGTGTGTTGCTGAGACAGAGACATTTCTTAAGCAAAGTTAATATTCTCCTCTTCTGTCCATCTGAAAAATGTAATTTCAGTGTGAGAATGTTAAGAAGGGTTGGAGCTTGTGAAAAATGGGTCCAGTATTTATTTCAGTGACTACGGAGAAAACGAGTCAGTCATAATCTGTACTCACGTTCACTTTTCCTATTGGAATGAATGGACTAAGGACCGTCACTAGTCTCTTAAAGGGGCGGGGCAGAAACCCACATGACGTAGACACAGGAAATGATTCTAAAGTGACATGTCTCTTTTCAATGGTCTCTTGTTGAACTGATTAATGTGTTTGTGATGCCTCATTTTTTAAGTCTGGTCTCTATATTTTTAATAACTTAGCTGGTGATGAATTACTATGACTAAAAACCAGAAATAAAACTATGAGGTCTAGCTTGCATGAAAATGGAATTTTCCTTTATACAAACAATAGGGCTGTATAGAATATGTTTGTTTGTGTTTTTGGTTTTTTTTACATTCAAAGCATCTATTAAGGTTTTTGAATAAAGCTTTGAATGTCTGTCGCTATATTTGATGACGTCATCACCCTGAAAAAATAAAATAAAATCTTTATTTTGAATAAAGTAATTCATCAGATTGAACAAGTGAATCTTTTATTAATTAAAATTTAATCAACTTACCTAAATGGCTAAATTAATTTATGGTGCTATTAGATTGCTCCTAGACCACCCTGCCGATAGCCTGTCGCAACTGGATCTGCAGCTAGCATACCTTGCTTTTAGCATGGGAGCTAACCAGCCAATGGGGACAGCAGATAATAGCCTATCACTGCTGTTTTGCGCTACCAGCATCAACACCACCTACTGCAAGACAACTACCAACTACCTAACCTGCTTACCGAAGGTTGACCCATTGCAGCAGGCCCAGCCTTGGGTGTGCCGGTAAGTCTTGTTCCCAGTGCGACCTCCTGAGTGTAACGCTACAGGTCTACTTTGCACAGCGGGCTGTTGTAGTGAAGCCCTTGCAAGTCAGTCTCGCCCTGTCTGCAACTGTGCAGAAATGCCAGGATCAACCAGAAAAGACATGCCAAAAAAATTATATATTTTTTTAAGCATTCGATTAAGAATTGAACGTCAACATTAGGAATGAAGGTTTGAACTGTTCAGTACAGCCCTTAAACAATATAAGATCAGTATAACAACAGTCCTCCATCACATTAGCAGTGGACAACACAGACTGGCCAATATGTGATATTTATTAAAAGCCAAGTAACATCCAGATATATCACTATAGCCCAAATCTGTTTGCTCTGTTCTGCTGTCCAGTCGACCCACAGAAACATTTAACTCAGCTGTGTCTTAAAACCCAGAATCCAAAACAAAACACTGACGTCCAGCTCTTGTGCGTGTGCGGAGCAGGTTCAAACCAGGCGTAGAAAAGCTGTCTTGACTAAATTACGACCACAAGTGAATTATGTCCCTCCTGTCAGGTGAAGATGTGCTTAAAAAGTCGTCAGTAGACGACCCATCATAAAATTTTACGACATCAAGGCATAGGTGCAAGGAAAACACAATAAATCTTTGATCTCCTTCTCGGGATCCATTCGCCCGCCACATGATTTTTCTGTCAGGTGGACGAGCTCTCAATAAAGCTGTCTGACCTCACAGCAGGTGTGTGGATACGCCATAAAAAAAACGTGTAAACTCTGAATTCAACAATTAAGTTTTAAGGAGCACCGTAAAGATTTATGAAGGGTGTCATTGAGGAAACTTCCTGGGCTGACATCCAGAGAAATAAGTGCTGTTTTTTAAAAGTATTTCACAGCGGTGGTGAAGCAGCAGAGAGATTTAAGAGAGAATGTGCAGGTGAGAGAGAGAGTGTGTTTCAACTTTATTTCAGGTAAACCCGGGGAGATTACCTTATTGTCTTTCTCATTTAGAGGGAAGGCCTAACAAAATTGCAGTCAGAATCACATAAGCACTGAGCTGAAAACTGCTGAATCCTCAGCAAGCAACAACAACAAGCCGGCAGGTGACAAATCTGAATAGATCTTGGATAAACAAAATATACACAAACCTTTATTTAGTTTGCTTTAAAAAAGCATGCGTATTGTATTGTGCACTGAATGCTCAAAAATTTAGGAATACTCAGAGTTGAGTTTAACGTTCTTCTGCACAGTCCAGGTGTAAACGGACGTCTAATGAATCCAGAATCAGAATCAGAAATCAGAATCAGAAATACTTTTTTCATCCCTGAGGGGAAATTATTTATGTTACAGGTGATCCTTGCAAGAGAGGAAAGATACGTGAAAATATAAGAAATTTAAACAATAGTATTTACAAATATATAGTTAAATAAACAGGAATTATTAATAAACATAAACGTAAATAAATATATATATATATATATATATATATGTAT